>NW_011494865.1:1719062-1740546 GCF_000754665.1 Bison bison bison | reverse complement strand
CAGGCCCAGCCCTGAGCAATCACGTCCTGGAGGTGAGTCCCGCCCCCTCAGGGCCGGTCCCTGGAGCTCAGCATGCATGTGGCAGCAGGTTCTCAGTTACACGGACGCAGGAGCTAAAACTCAGGCCCAATATATGGAATTTAGAAAGATGGTAACAATAACCTGGTGTACGAGACAGCAAAAGAGACACTGATGTATAGAACAGTCTTATGGACTCTGTGGGAGAGGGAGAGGGTGGGAAGATTTGGGAGAATGACATTGAAACATGTAAAATATCATGTAAGAAACGAGTTGCCAGTGCAGGTTCGATGCACGATACTGGATGCTTGGGGCTAGTGCACTGGGACGACCCAGAGGGATGGTATGGGGAGGGAGGAGGGAGGAGGGTTCAGGATGGGGAACACATGTATACCGGTGGCGGATTCATTTTGACATTTGGCAAAAATAATACAATTATGTAAAGTTTAAAAAAAAAAAAAAAGCGAAAAAAAAAAAGAAAACTCAGGCCCAGAGATCTTCCCTTTGGCATCTCCGGCCCCTGTGTCCCTGGGGAAGTTAAACATTTGCTGGTGTGCCTTGCGGCAGTTTGCAAGGGGGCTTGGGAAATGCAGATTTCCAGCTGTAAAAATGCATTTTGGAAAAGGTTCACTTGCAGGGTTTCCTGGAAGGTGCACTCTTTTTGGAAAATCAGAAGTAGCTTGAGAGCCTAGCCTCTGAACATGCTCTTACAAGGCACATGTTATCTTTCTGAGTTTCTTTTTCAGTTGTTTTTTTAAAATGTTTCAGTTCAGTTCAGTCGCTCAGTCATGTCCGACTCTTCACCACCCCATGAATCGCAGCACGCCAGGCCTCCTCCTGTGGTCAAATATACATTACATGAAGGCTTCCCTGGTGGCTCAGATGGTGAAGAATCTGCCTGCAGCGCAGGAGACCCTGTTTCGATATCTGGCTAGGAAGATCCCCTGGAGAAGGAAATGGCAACCCACTCCAGTATTCTTGCCTGGAGAATTCCATGGACAGAGGAGCCTGGTGAACTACAGTCCATGGGGTCGCAAAGAGTCGGACACGACTGAGAGACTAACACACACACACGACATGAAATTGACCACGTTCACCATTTTTAGGTGTACAATTCAGCGGTGTTAAGCTCATTCATATTGTTGTGTGGCTGTTACCATGGTCCATCTTTTTCATCTTGTAGAACTGAAACTCGGGACCCATTAAATAGTATCTTTCCATCCCCCTCCCCCAGCCCCTGGCAACCACCATTCTATTTCCTGTCTCTGAATTTTAGGACTCTAGGTACCTCATGTAAGTGGGATCCTATAGTATGTGCCTTTTCGTGACTGGCCTGTTTCACTAAGCATAACGTCCTCAAGGTTTATAAGTCTGAATGAAATTCCGTTGTATGGACGGACCCCATTTTGCTGATCCATTCATTCCATCAGTGGACACTTGGCTTCAAATACCTGTTTGAGTCCCTGCTTTCCAGGCTTTGGGGGTATATACCCTGAAGTAGAATTGCTGGATCATGCAATAATCCTACTTTTAACATTTTGAGAAACTGTCATACTGATTCCCATAGCAGTCGAACCATTTTACCACCCCACCATCTGTGTACAAGGATTCCAGGTCCTCCACATCCTTACCAACACTTCTTTCTGGGCTTTGTTTTTTTTTAAATAGTAGTCATCTTAATGGGTGTGAGGGTCTCATAGATTAGATTTGCATTTCCCTAGTGATTGATGATGTTGAGCATCTTTTCATTCTCTTATTAGCTGTTTAATTATCATCTTTAGAGAAATGTCTTTTCAAATCCTTTAGTCCTTTTGAATCAGGTCGTTTTTGTTTATTTTCTTGTTGTTGCTGTAGTTCTTAATGTATCCTGGATACTAAACCCTTATCAGATGTATGGTTTACAAATATTTTCTCCCATTCCATGGGTTGCCTTTTCACTCCATGAATAGCAATATTTGTTGCACAAAAGGGTTTAATTTTTACGTAGTTCAGCATGTTTATTTTCACTTTTGTTGCCTGTGTTTTGGGTGTAGTGTTCAATAAATCAATTGCCAAATCCAGTCTCATGAAGCTTTTCAATCACGTGTTTTCTTCTAAGAGTTTTATAGTTAGGTCTTTGATCCATTTTGAGCTAAACCTATGTATGGCGTAAGATAAGGATCCAACTTCTTTCTTTTGCATCGAATACCCAGTTTTTCCAGCACCATTTGTTGAAAAACGTGTCCTTTCCCCCAACCGTAAATGTGTGAGCTTATTTCTGGGCAATCTATTGTATTCCATTGGGTTGTATGTCTGTCTTTTAGGTCGCAAAATACTGTTTTGATTACTGTAGCTTCATGAGACCTCCCATTATGTTCTTCTTTTTCAAAATTGTTTTGGCTATTTGGAGTTCCCTTGAGATTCAATATGGATTTTAAGATGGACTTTTCTATTTCTACCAAAAAAAAAAAATACCATTGAGATTTTGATAAGGCTTGCATTAAGTCTATAGATTGTTAGACTTAGATTGTTAGCTATAGATTGTTGGATCTTAGCAATATGAAGTCTTCCAGTCTACACACAGAGGATGCCTTTCCATTTATTTGTCTTTTCTAATTTCTAATTTCAGCAGTTTTGTAGCTTTCAGTGCCTTCCTGCTTAACTTCATTCCTAAATATTAAGCTGATTTTAAATGATACCAGTACTCCATGAATAAATTCTTGTTAAAAAATACAACATTTAAAATAGGGCTCAAATTCCCTTTCACAGTTACCATCTCAGTTTCTGGTCCCCTCCTCAGCTGCCTGGAGAAAGCCATAATTATGGTCTGCATCACTGGAAAGGAGACCTTTTTCTATATATTTGCTCTGTGGCCCTGTTACGCACACTTAGTTTTGTTTGGGACGTCATGCTGTGCTTCCTTTAGCAGTGGATCTTAGAGAACGTCCCTTGTTGTCTTATAGAAGTCCACTCCATCTTTTTCAAATACCTGCATCATGTTGCATATGCTTCTGTCCTGCATTTTATTAGGCCGTTTCCCTCTTGGTGGTTTCTAAGAATGCATTCCTGAACATCTTTGGGCTTGCCTCCCTGGGCACATGTGTCAGGGGTCCCTGGGGCAGATGTCACAATGTAGAATTTCTGGAAATTTGGGCCTTTTTCATTTGCTGGCTTTATGTCAATTTGCCCTCCAAAATGTATGGGCCCATCACCTGCCTCCCAGCCATGCCCAACAGGAGCAATTTGCATTTCTCCCCAGTACTTTTAGCACTTGAAAAATACTGCTGACGTGGGTGGAAACGGTATCGTGTTGTTTGAATTTGCATTTCCTGATGACTTAAGGCTGGGAGACACTGTTTTGTATATTTATTCTACCATTGCATTACCCTTTCTGTGAACTGATTTTTCGTATTGTTTGACATTTGGAAAAAATTAGTATACTTGGCTTTTGGTTGGTAGGAGTTCTATATATAATTGCAGTTTATACATCATATTAATGTTCTAAATTGGAAAAGTTTCTTATTTCTGGAAAACATCTGGCCCCCAGGGTTTTAGTGAAGTGATTAAGAGATTTGTGGCAGCATTTCTGCAAGCCTTCCAAAGTGTGGCAGATGCCATGTGAGGTTCTGGGGAGACAAGAAGCAATAAAGTAATCTTTATCTTTAAGAAGCTGACAGTGAGTAGAAGAGGGAAAGGCAGAGTGGTCAGTGATGAGTCATAAAGTATCACCAGACCATGTGTCAGGATCTTTGTATTATCTCATTTAATCCTTGTGCAGCAAGTATTATCTGTTCTCACTTTATAGAAGAGAAATGGTGTAACAGACTTGTATGAGGTCTCTCAGCGACTTTATGGCAGAACTGGGATTCAAAGTCCAGTCTGCCTCAGGCTATTCACCTCTTGACTGGACTGGATTGTGCCAGAACTAACTTACTATAAAATAATTGACTAAATGATCAGTCAAGAGAAAACACTTCCCAGTTCATTCTATGCAACCAGTATTATTCTGATGCCCAAACGAGACAAAAACATCATAAGAAAAACTAGAGACCATTATCTCTTATAAATACAGATGCAAAATCCTCAAGAAAACACTACCAAAACTCCACTGAGCAATCTATAAAAAGAATTACACAATATGACCAAGTAAGATTTATCCCGGGAATGCAAGATTGGTTTAACATTTGAATATCCATCAATGTAATATATCATGTTAATAGAATGAAGGACAAAAGCCACATGATCATTTCAAAAGATGCAGAAAAGTATCTGGCACAACACCCCAGCAGTCTAGCAGTGGAAGGGCACTTCCTCAACCTGATAAAGGCCGTTTGTGACAAACCCACAGCTAACATCATACTTAATGTTGAGAGGCTAAATGCTTTCCCCCTAAGATCAGGGAAAAGATACGATGTCTGCTTTTCACCACTTCTTTTTCACATTATACTGGAGGTTCTAGCTAGGACATTTAGGCCAAAAAGAAAGAAAAAAGGAGTAAAGAAAAGGCATTTAGATTGGAAAATAAGTAAAATTATTTCTATTTACAGATGACATGATCTTGTACATATGTTATAGTCAGTCGCTCAGTAATGCCTGACTCTGCAACCCCGTGGACTGTAGCCCACCAGGCTCCTCTGTCCATGGAATTTTCCAGGCAAGAATACTACAGTGGGTTGCCATTTCCTTCTCCAGGGGATCTTCCCTACCCAGGGATCGAACCCATGTCTCTTGTGTCTTCTGCATTGGCAGGTGGATTCTTTATCACTAGCGCCACCTGGGAAGCCCAATCTTGTATATATTAATAGAAGACCCTAATGAACTCACCTTCCTCAGTGATCAATGCAAGGAAATAGAGGAAAACAATAGAATGGGAAAGACTAGAGATTTCTTCAAGAAAATTAGAGATACCAGGGGAACATTTCATGCAAAGATGGGCTCAGTAAAGAACAGAAATGGTATGGACCTAATAGAAGCAGAAGATATTAAGAAGAGGTGGCAAGAATACACAGAAGAACTGTACAAAAAAGATCTTCACGACCCAGATAATCACGATGGTGTGATCACTCACCTAGAGCCAGACATCCTGGAATGTGAAGTCAAGTAGTCCTTAGGAAGAATTACTACGAACAAAGCTAGTGGAGGTGATAGAATTCCAGTTGAGCTATTTCAAATCCTGAAAGATGATGCTGTGAAAGTGCTGCACTCAATATGCCAGAAAACTTGGAAAACTCAGCAGTGGCCACAAGACTGGAAAATGTCAGTTTTCATTCCAATCCCAAAGAAAGGCAATGCCAAAGACCATTCAAACTACCGCACAATTGCACTCATCTCACACATTAGTAAAGTAATGCTCAAAATTCTCCAAGCCAGGCTTCAACAGTACATGAACCGTAAACTTCCAGATGTTCAAGCTGGATTTAGAAAAGGCAGAGGAACCAGAGATCAAATTTCCAACATCCACTGGAGCGTAGAAAAAGCAAGAGAGTTCCAGAAAAACATCTATTTCTGCTTTATTGACTACGCCAAAGCCTTTGACTATGTGGATCACAACAAACTGTGGAAAATTCTTAAAGAGATGGGAATGCCAGACCACCTGACCTGCCTCCTGAGAAATCTGTATGCAGGTCAGGAAGCAACAGTTAGGACTGAAACAACAGACTGGTTCCAAATTGGGAAAGGAGTACATCAAGGCTGCATATTGTCACCCTGCTTACTTAACTTATATGCAGAGTACATGATGCAAAACACTGGGCTGGAAGAAGCACAAGCTGGAATCGATTGCCGGGAGAAATATCAATAACCTCAGATATGCAGATGACACCACCCTTATGGCAGAAAGTGAAGCGGAACTAAAGAGCCTCTTGATGAAAGTGGAAGAGGAGAGTGAAAAAGTTGGCTTAAAACTCAACATCCAGAAAACTAAGATCATGGCATCCAGTCCCCTCACTTCATGGCAAATAGAAGGGAAACAATGGCAACGGTGTCAGACTTTATTTTTGGGGGCTCCAAAATCACTGCAGATGGTGATTGCAGCCATGAAATTAAAAGATGCTTGCTCCTTGGAAAGAAAGCTATGATCAACCTAGATAGCATATTAAAAAGCAGAGACATTACTTTGCCAACAAAGGTCCGTCTAGTCAAAGCTGTGGTTTTTCCAGTAGTCATGTATGGATGTGAGAGTTGGACTGTGAAGAAAGCTGAGCGCCGAAGAATTGATGCTTTTGAACTGTGGTGTTGGAGTAGACTCTGGAGAGTCCCTTGGACTGCAAGGAGATCAAGCCAGTTCATCCTAAAGGAGATCAGTCCTGAATATTCATTGGAAGGACTGATGCAGAAGCTGAAACTCCAATACTTTGGCCACCTGATGCAAAGAACTGACTCACTAGAAAAGACCCTGATGCTGGGAAAGATTGAAGGCAGGAGGAGAAGGGGATAACAGAGGATGGGATGGTTGGATGGCATCACTGACTCGATGGACATGAGTTTGAGTAAGCTCTGGGAGTTGGTGATGGACAGGGAAGCCTGGTGTGCTGCAGTCCATCGGGTTGCACAGAGTCGGACACAACTGAGCAAATGAACTGAATGAACTCACCAAAAAAAAAAAAAGTCTATTAGAGCTCATAAATGAGTTCATCAAAGTTGCAGGATACAGAATTAATATACAAAAATTAATTGTATTTCTCTACACTAGCAATGAAAAACCTGAGGAAGAAATTAAAATAATTTCATTTACACTAGCATAAAAAGAATAATACTTAGGGATAAATTTAACAAAAGAATATAAAATGAATACTCTCAAAAACTACAAAGCATTGTTGAAAGGAACTAAAGAAAGGGGGAGGCGGGTGGGAGGGGGGTTCAGCATGGGGAACACATGGACGCCCATGGCTGATTCCTGCGAATGTATGGCAAGAACCACCACAATATTGTAAAGTAATTAGCCTCCAATTAAATAAATTAAAAGAAACTAAAGAAAACCAAAATAAATGGGAGGGTATCTCATGTACTTGAATTGGAATATTTAATGTGAAGTTTACAAGACTTCCTAAATTGATCTGCAGATTCAACAATCTGTCTCTCTCCCTATCAAAATCTGCACTATCTTTTTGATAGCTGATCCTAAAATTCATATGGAATTTCAAGGGACCCAGGGTAAGTAAGACAGTTTGAAAAAGAACAAACTTGGAGGATTCACTCTTCCCCATTTCCAAACTCACTACAAAGTTACAGTAATTAAGAGTATTATGGTAGTGGCATAAGTCTATACATACAGACCAGCAGAATAGAACCTGGAATTAAAAAATAAGCCCTTACAAAAAAAAAAAATAAAAAATAAAAAATAAGCCCTTGTACTTAACACTTGGTTGATCTTTGACAAGGGTGCCAAGATAATTGTAGAGGGGAAACAACAATCTTTTCAACAAGTGGTGTGGGACAACTGAATAGTCATGTTTAAGAATATGAAGTTGCACACTTACTTCATATCATATATAAAAACTAACTCAAATAGGTTATAGACCTAAATACAAGAGATACGAAACTCTTAGGAAAAAAACATAAGAGGAAATCTTTATTACCTTGGATTTCTGAGATACGACACCAACAGTATGACAAAAATACACTGGATTTCATCAAGCTAAAAACCTGGCACTTTCTTGAAGGTCCAGTGGTTAAGAATCCACCTTTCAATGCAGGGGATGGGGGCTCAATCCCTGATCAGGGAAATAAGATCCCATTAGCCACAGGGCAGCTAAGCCCACGTGCCACAACTAGAGGGGCCCACAGGCTATAATGAAGACCCAGTGCAGTCAAAAATAAGTAAATAAAAATTTTAAAAACAACAGAAAACCCCAAATTTGTCTTCAAAGGACACCGTCACGAAAGTGAAGTAACAACCCACGGGATGGAAGAAAACATCTGCAAATCGTATATCTGATAGAGGAATTGTATCCAGAATAGATAAAGAACACTTACAACTCAACATGAAAACAATAAAGGATTTGGATAGATATTTCTCCAAAGAAGTACACAGGTGGCCAATAGATACGTGAAAAGTTGCTTAAGCTAATTAGTCATTAGAGAAATTAAAATCAAAACCGCAGTGAGATGCTGCCACCAGCATGCGACTCTCGATTGCTCAGTTGTGTCTGACTCTTTTTAGCCCCATTGAGTGTAGTTCCTCTGTCCATGGAATTTTCTGGGCAAGAATACTGGAGTGGGGTGCAGTTTCCTACTCCAGGGGGTCTTCTTGACCCAGGCATTGAACCCACGTCTCTCGAGTCTTCTGCATTGGCAGCTGCATTTTACTAGCATCACCTGGGAAGCCAGCCCACACTAGACTAGCTGCAATGAAAAAAGAAAGAAACTAACAAGTGTTCGTGAGGATGCAGGGAAATTAGGACTCATATTGGTGGCATCATAAAATGGTGTGATTGTTTAGAAAAAAAGAGTTTTATGTTTCTTTAAAATATTAAACACAGAGTGACTGTATGACCCAACAATTCTACCCCTAGGTACTCAGGAGAATTGAAAACTTATGTCCACACAAAACTTGTACTTGAACATTTATACCAGCTTTATTCATAATAACCCCAAAGTAGAAACAACCCAAATGTTCATCAATGAATAAATTGACAAATATATTTATCTATACAATAGAATATCATTCAGTAATAAGAATGAAGTTCTGGGGTGGGATGGATTTGGAGGTAGGAAGAAGGTTCAAAGGAGAGGAGACATATGTGTATCTATGGCTGATTCATGTTGATGTATGACAAACCAGCACAACATTGTAATTATCCTCCAATTAAAATAAGTAGAATTTAAAAAGAAAAAAATGAAATTCTGACACACGCTACAACATGGATGAACCTTGAAAGCCTCATGCCGTGTTAAAGAAGCCTGACACCAAAGGCCACATACTATATGACTCTATTTGTAAGAAATGTCCAGAAGAGGTAATATTAATAGAAACAGAAGGTAGGTTTCTGGAGTGTATGGGAAGGAGGCAATGGGGAGTGACTGCTAAGGGGTGCAAGGTTTCTTTTGGGGGTAGGCTGGGGCAGCTCCTGGTAGCCAGGGAGCTCAGGCTGCAGTGGAGAACCAGTGGAATGTTCTAGGTTGGAAGCATCCTCGTAGTTAGCACCAGATCTGATTAGCGTCGTGGGTGTGGGTCTCCAGTTTGTGTTGCAGGTGCTGGAGAGGCAGGGGGATTACCGAATGCAGCTGCACCACCTGAGCGTCCGCCATCCCCACGTGGAGACCAGCACACACCTGAAGGGGCAGTACAACGGGCGGCTGCCCTTCGTGGCGGGCGTGCAGTGGAAGGACACGTCCCGGGCCACCCTGTGGAAGTGGGAAGGTGAGTGGCCTCTACGGGGTGTCCTTGGCTAGCGGTCTTCACTCAAGTCATGCCCACCATCTGCAACAGCCTTCCCTTTGTCTGCCTGGCCATCTCCAGACTCAGGGCTTTAATGTGTTGTAGGAAACACACAAACACATCCCGATTTCTTACCCTTACTAACAGCTCTACATTACAGGGCCTTGCCTACTTCTCCGACCTTATCTCACCCTACTTTCCCCATTGCCCATCACCCTGCAACCCTACTGGCCTCTTTCTGTTCTCCAGACATACCTCAGGGCCTTTGCACTTGCTATTTCTTCTCCTTGGAACACTGTCTCCCCTTTAAAAAGATGGATGTACCATAGTTTATCTTTGAATTAATTTTTTTTATTGAAGAAATACATAGTTTGAAAAGTGAATTAGACTATGACATGGAAATTGTTGAAGGTGGGTGAATGTTACATGGGAATCTCATCATAGTATCTGTATTCATGTATAGTTGAAAATTTTTTTAAAGTTTTAAAAGTTAAAGTTATAACAAACACAGTAATTTTCTGCTTCATGTCTTCCTATCCCAAATTTTTCTTGAAATGGCAATCACTGTAAATTCTTTTTACTATTTCTTATCAGACTTTCCATCTTTTAATCACACTTACTTCTTGCTTTTTCTCTCTTAGGCATTTTTATTCTCCATGTATTTCTTATTATAGAGGATGAGAATTTAACTTGCACCATCCCTTTTAAAATATGTATTTCCTTCTCTTCCCCCCATACAGTTACAGTTTGTTAATATTCAGTGTTGATATAATTGTGTCCCTCACAGCTGAGACACCTGGTATACTAGAATTCTAACTTTTTGTTTTTTTCTAGAGCTATTCTTTCCCCCCTGTTTGATTAATTTTCTATTTTCCTCCTATGATTATTCCTAGAATTTTTAGCAACAGTGTAAAACTCTTCTCCAGAGGGTCACACACTTCAGATTACTTGTCAGCTTCAATCGGTTCTCATAGTTTTCTTGTCGACACTTCCTGGAGCCACTGCTGCTCCAGGGTAGACCAGCTGTGTCCTGGGGCATCCCCCCACCATCATTCAGGGAGTGCCTTCCACTTCTCTGGGCCACAGTCCCTGCTTCTTGCACTCATGTGCTTTCTTGCTTGACTCTTTTGTTCCAATGGAGCACATCCTCCAGTAACTTCTTGAGAGAGGATACATGGAAAGTGTATTTGTTAGCTAGGGCTGTGTTAACCAATTACCACAAGCTGGGTGGCTTAAAACAGTTTATTCTCTTACAGTCTCCAAGACTAGAATTCTGAAGCTGAGGCATCAGTAGGGCCATGTTCTCTCTGTGACCCTGGGTAGAATCCTTCCTGCCTCTTCCTAGCTTCTGGTGGTGGCTATTAATGCTTGACGTTCCTTGGTTGGTACACTGAGTTACATTAGAGTTACATTGCTCTAATCTCTGCCTGTAGGAGACACAAGTTCGATCTGTGGGTTGGGAAGATCCCCTGGAGAAGGAAATGGCAACCCACTGCAGTATTCTTGGCTGAAAAACCCCATGGACAGAGAGCCTGGTGGGCTACAGTCCATGGGGTCACAAAGAATTGGACATGACTTAGCGACTAAACAACAGCAACAGTCTCTGCCTCTGTTGTTACATGTTCTGTGCGTGTGTGTGTGTGCAAACTTCTCTCTTCATATAAAGATACCAGTCATGTCAGACTTCGGGCCTCCCCTACTCTGTTAAGTGTCTGTGAACCCTCAGTGTGTCCAGCTCTTTGTGACCCTATGGACTGTAGCCCACCAGGCTCCTCTGTCCATGGGATTTTTCAGGCAAGGATACTGCAGTGGGTTGCCATTTCCTCCTTCAGGGGATCTTTGATCACTGAGCCACCTGGGACTCTGGTATGATCTCATCTTAACTAATTTTATCTGCAATGACCCCATTCCCAAATAAGGTCACATTTTGAGGTACCCGGGGTTAGGGCTACATATCTATTCGAGAGACACAATTCAACCTGTAACAGGATGTAAACATTTTGAAACCCTGAATGTTTAAACTGTCTTCATTTGATTTGGCTGAATAGAGAACTCTGGGTCGGAAATGATTTCCCTTTGAGATTGTGAAAACATCGTTCCACTGTCTATGTGAATCAGTTGACAGGTCTGGTGCTATTTCTGATCCATCATCCTTTGTCTGTGACCCTTTTGTCTGGAAGCTTTTAGGAGCTTCTCTTTACTCCTGAAAGTGAAAGTCGCTCAGTCATGTCTGACTCTTTGCCACCCCATGGACTATACAGTCCATGGAATTCTCCAGGTCGGAATACTGGAGCGGGTAGCCTTTCCCTTCTCCAGTGGATCTTCCTGACCCAGGAATAGAACTGGGGTCTCCTGCATTGCAGGCAGATTCTTTACCAACTGAGCGATGAGGGAAGCCCTTATTCCTCATATCTTCACATCTTACGATGATGAGCCTTGGTTTGGATCCATCTTCATTCACTGTGCTAAGGACTTGGCATATAACCCTGCAATGTGGAGACCCACCATTTGGGTCTAGGTAGTTTTCTTATACAGTTTCTTTGGTAATTTCTTTCTGTGTTCTGGAATTCCTGTTGGTCAGATAGATGTTGGTCCTCATAAACTAAACCTCTGATTTTCTCTTTTCTCTCCTTTGTTCCGTCTCTTTGTCCTTTTGTTCTGTTCTGAGGGCTGATTTCCCCAGCTTCATCCACCAGCCCTCCTGCTGACCTTTTTAGTTTTGTTTAGCTTGTATTCCCAAGAGCACTTTTGTGTTCCTGCAAGTTCTTCATGAATGCATTACCTTCTCTTCTCTATGAATGTAAGTTACAGAAGTGGGGGGCTTTGATCTGTTCCCCCTGAGTTTCTTTTTTCTTTATGTTTCTGAAGTTCCTTTTAGTAGCTTTCCCCACATGCCAGGTAAGAGTAGGGTATGTGCTTTTGTTTAAGATTCAGTAACTTGGAACTTGTTTGGAAGGAGGTTCTATGGGAGGGGGAGGGTGTGTGTGCTCTTTAAAAAAAAAAATTACTTTGTTGAAGTATAGTTGAGTTACAATGTTCTATTAATTTCTGCTGTACAGCAAAGTGATCCTGTTTTATTTATTTATGCACACACACACACATTTTTTCTATTCTTTTCCATTATGGCTTATCATAGGATATTGAATATTATTCCCTGTGCTATACAGTAGGATCTTGTTGTTTATCCATTCCATATATAATAGTTTCCATCTGTTAATCCCAAACTCCCAATCCATCCCTCCCCTTGTTAACTATAAGTCTATTCTCTATGTCTATGAGTCTTTTTCATAGATCAGGTCATTTGTGTCATATTTTAGATTCCATGTCTAAGTAATATTACATGGTATTTATCTTTCTCACTTGCTTCATTTAGGATGATAATCTCTAGTTGCATTCACGTAGCTGCAAATGGAATTATTTCATTCTTCTTCATGGCTGAGTAGTATTTCATTTGTATATATGTATGTAAATCAACGTGAGTTTGAGTGAACTCCGGGAGTTGGTGATGGACAGGGAGGCCTGGTGTGCTGCAATTCATGGGGTCACAAAGAGTCGGACACGACTGAGCAACTGAACTGATGTATGTATGAGTGGGGGTGCTCTTGTTGACTGATGGACTTCCCTGTTGGGTGGGGTCCTGGCTCTCCCTGAGGACCCTGGGCCCCGTATCTGTGGACCATTGTTTTTCAGTCACTCTGTTCCTCTGTGGAGCAAACTCCCCATCTCCTGTGGAACTGGCACCTCAGGTCAGGGCACCTGACTACACTCTACTCAGTATCTCCCTGTTCTCAACTTGGCAGCTCGCCCTCCACCCTTGCTCTGCTGGGCCCCCCTGAATCCTGGCCTCTCAGCCTCAGTTTCCCCACATAGTGAATCTCCTATCTCCACTAGGAGGTGGGGGAGTGCGCCCTCTCTTTGACAGACTCCACTGCCTCTCATTCAGGGTTGAGCTCAAGGGTCCTGTTCATGGGAGTCTTCTCTGATCCTCCTAACCTTGGTCTAACTCCCTCTTTCTTTTCCTTCCTAGCACTCAGCATTTTCCTCCTAGGTAGGTCTTCCCTGGTGGCTCAGATGGTAAACAATATGCCTGCAAGGCGAGAGACCTGGGTTCGACCCCTGGGTTGGGAAGATCCCCTGGAGGAGGGCATGGCAACCCACTCCAGTATTATTGCCTGGAGAATCCCCTCGGAAAGAGGAGCCTGGCAAGCTACAGTCCATGGGGTTGCAGTCCAAAGAATCAGACAGGACTGAGCAACTAAGCACAGCGTAGCACAGGTCTCATATGTTTATTCAGGATTTCTCCCCCACCACTGCCCCCAGACCGCGAGTTCCATCAAGGCAAAAACTATGCCTCCTGTTCACTGCCACGTTCCGAGAGTCTGGAGCAATATTTACTGAATTACCCCTGAGCGAGTGGGAGATTTATTACAAAGTATGAGAGGGGTCCAGTGACTGGTTTTACTTCCCTGTGGAGGGGCAACGTGCTATGTAGAATGTCAGCTTTTTGGTGATGGTGATGACTGATCTTTACTCTTCCGAGTGGATGCTTCCTCTGTCCCAAGACACAGTGATTGGTACTACTGTACGCATTTTACAGATGAGGGAAGCACAGGCTCAAAGAGGTCACATAGCTTGCAAGAGTAAAGGCCATGCTCTTGATCACCTCACTCCAGTGCCCCTCTCCAACTTTCCTAGCGTTTCTTCTAACATATCTTCCTGAAAACATTTCAGACATACAGAAACGTGCAAAGACTGCTGCAGGGAACACCTACATGTTCTCAGTGTGGATTCTACTATTAACATTGTACTCCACCTCTCTTGTTACCTATCTGTCCACTTAGCCATCTGTCTTATTTGTTGGTAACAGGTCAAATTAAGTTGTAAACCATGGTCCATCTCACCCCTCGACATTTCAGTATGGTATCATTTACTAAGGTGAAATGCCAACATCTCCCGGGTACCAGTTGATGAGTTTTGACTGGTGCACCGATCTGTGAAACCTGAGCTCCTGTCAAAATTCAGAGCATTAGAGTCATTCTAGAAGGTTATTCTTGCCTGGAGAATCCCAGGGACAGAGGAGCCTGGTGGGCTGCCATCTGTGGGGTCGCACAGAGTCGGACACGATTGAAGCGATGCAGCAGCAGAAGGTTCCCTTATGTTCTATCCCCAGTCATTCCCAGTTATGAGATGTGCTCTGCAGTGACCGTGATGACTCTACAGGGGTCTCTTGCTGCCTGCCAGAAGCCCCCTTCTTGCCCTGGAGATAACTACTTTCTTGTTCTCTGCCTGTCGCAGGAGCCTTGAACCTGAATAGTCCCTGGCTGATGGTCTCCATGGCTCACAGGCTCTACTGGCCTAACCGAGCCATGTTCCAGACTGTGTTGGAGCTGACGCTGGGCAAGGCCTGGACCCTCAAGAATTTGGTGATGAACGTGGCCTGCAGGGGCCAGGGCCTCCAGAGGCAGGGCAAGATCCACGTCTACACCCCGGCTACCACTTACCTCCGGGTGCGCATGCTCAGCCACGCCCCCTTCCCACCCCCTTCACCAGCGGCCAGGGAGGCTGATGTCTTGTGGTTTAAATCTTGTGAGCAAAGGGTTAAAACTGAGGTTCGGGGGTTTTCCATACTGGGTCCCAGATGCGTGAGGTCTGGTTCACTCAGTATTGACACTCTTCAGAGTTAGTTGCCAACGGAATTTGGGAGAGTGGACCGCAAAATAAACCTCAATGTCTCATGTTCTTGCTTAGCAGCTGATACAGTAAAATATGAAAGTAGGTTGAGCTGGTACCTTGGAAACAAACAGATAGGAGGCTTTTGCCAAAACGCAGAATGAAAACTTTGAGGATGGAGGTCAGTTTTATACCGCCTGCCGAGTGAAGCAGCATAGCAGAGTTTGGAAGGAAAGCAACCAGAGAAGGATTTCCATGGTGTCACACGTGGGAACCTGGTACATCAAGCCTCTCCCTGTGTTGGACATAGGGGAGGGGTGGTCCAGGCCTCACTTGGGCTCAGGAGGAGGCAGCTTGGTGGACATGTCTGGGGACAGCATGCTCCCCTCGAGGCAGGGGCCAGGTGGCACCAGGGTGGACTCAGAAGGAGCAAGTGACTCCCAGCAAGGTTAGGGACCTTGAGAGGGCAGCTGTGTGACAGATAAAGCCAGGACAGGATGTAAGGAGGGGTCGGCAGGCCTGCTCCTGCAGGTGACCCAGCCCAGGGGCGTGATGGTGGCCTGGCCTGGGAGAAGACAGCAGAGGCAGGTGTTCAGATTGCAGAACTTACTTGAAGGTGTAGATGACTGACTTGCTTATGGATTGGTTTGGGGAAGTGAGGAAGAGACAAATGACCCCAGGTTTTTGGCTCAAGCAGTTGTATAGCTATGGTTTTTCGAGTAGTCGTGTATGGATGTAAGAGTTAAACCATAAAGAAGGCTGAGTGCCGAGTTGATGCTTTCAAACTGCGGTGCTGGAGAAGACTCTTTGAGAGTCTTTTGGACATCAAGGAGATCAAAGCAGTCCATCCTAAAGGAAATAAACCCTACATATTCATTGGAAGGACTGAAGCTGAAGCTCCAATCCTTTGGCCACCTGATTCGAAGAGCTGACTCATTGGAAAACACCCTGACGCTGGGAAGGAGGCGAAGGGGCACCAGAGGATGGGACGGTTGGACTCAATGGACATGAGTTTGAGCAAGCTCCAGGAGATAGTGTAGGACAGAGAAGCCTGGCGTGCTGCAGTCTGTGGGGTCACAAAGAGTCGGACACAACTGAGCTACTGAACAGCAACAAAGTTGTGTAGAAGCAGGTGCCATTTGCTGAAATGGGGCCCGTAGGTTCTGGGGGTGACCTGAGGTCAGTGATGCATGGGGTAAGGTCTTGGGTAGTTATAGTATTTGGCAGGAGGTTTGGTAATTCCCAAACTCCGTCTTGGCCCCATTACCTCTCCTTATGAGTCCCCTGAGGGAGCTGTATGAACAAGGGACAGAGGCCAGCAGGGCACAAGGCAGAGGCTTGTTGTTCCTAGAGGGGCTTGGTGTTCCTAGAGGGGCTTGTGCCAAGGGCAGTGGGCTGGGTACACAGCTCAGCACAAGGCTAAAGAGTTCTACTTTCCCCAGCCCCAGTACAAGCCCACAGAACACCTAGCTCCTCCCATGGCTCTGAAAACCATGACAGTGATGCAGGGAGAGAAGGCTACCCCTCTGTTCCCTTGTGTGCCCTTCAGGGATGGCATTGGAGGGGTTTTGAAGGATGAGTAGGAGTTCACCAAGTGGGACTGAGAGAAAGGGACTCCCAAGAGGAGGAAATAGGGTGTGCAAAGGCTTTGGTCAGCCTCTTCATCCTCATTGCAGGTTTCCACGGTGACAGCCTTGGCACAGAGCCTCTTTAGCAGCCGGAGTGAAATAGAATCAGCCTGGAGCGAAGCGGTGCAGAGCGAGATTCATGCTGAGAACAGCCAAGACCGTAAGATCCTGCGCTGCTGGTTGAAGGGCCCCCAGCGGGAGCTGAACCTAACGGCAGCCTACAGGCACACGGAGCAGGTAAGGGTCCAGGTGGCCTGTGCTGGAGACTTTGCCATCGAGAGACCCTGAATCCCGTATCTGGGATGGGGAAGGCTACTAGTTTGGCCTATAAGCCTCCCTGAGCCTCAGTTTCTTTATCTATAAAATGGACCCCAGCCATACTAGCACTGACTGCAGAGCAAAGGTCGGCCACCTGGTACTGGACATCCAAGTGCTTCATTCCTCTTGGGTCCCTGGTGAGATCTTGCCATAGCGGCGTGCCTGTGTAACCTTGAGGTCTGATGGTGTGGAGGCTGCAGCCCATTTGGTCAGCCCTTCTCGGTGGTCATTCCTGGGGTGATGAGTGGGCAGTGGGGGCTGCCCCTGGAGACCCCCAGGGCAGGATGTTTTGCAGCTTGGACCCTCTGGACATCCCTCCGCATCAGCCTGGTCCTCATTGCAGCCATGGAAGAGTCATGTATTGCTGACGGCTCTGGGGACGGGTGCCAGGGGCCATCCTGAGGGCCTGCAGCTGGAGGGCGTACTGGAGGAGCTGGTTCAAGACAGGAGCTTGTACCGGAAGCAGGGAACCTTCTCCCTTCGGTATGTGTGGCTCCTTCCCCCAGCCTGCTTCCCCCAAGGTGTGGTGCTTGCCTGGGTCTCCTGTTCTCCAGTGTGGAGGGTCACCAGGGAGTGGGGTGTGCCATGTGGCCTGGAGGGGCCCAGACAGAACCCAGAGCTCGGAGACGAGCCCTCTCCCTGAAAGCCCCCACGTCCCTCACCCCCTTTCATTAGTGTGCCGAGGTGGGCACAGAAAACAGTCTCATCACCCCAGGCTGAAAGCTGCTCTGGGGGAACCATTTCAGTTCCTGGAGGCACAGCTGGTTGAAAAGCCTGTTCTTTGTTGGGGGGTGAACAGCACGGGGTTGGAGTCAGAAGACCCAGCCTGAAGTCTAGGCTGTGCGCTGACCAGCTGGGGGTCCTTAGCCATCTACTGTCAGAACAGCAGCAGTAACCCAAAACTAACAGCCACTGCATTTGCCAAGGTCTCATCCATTTTTTAATCTCATTTATATTTATTGAGCACCTACTGTGTGCCAGGTATTCCCTGGTGGCTCAGATGGTAAAGAATCTGCCTGCAGTACAGGAGATGCAGGAGACCTGGCTTTCATCCCTGGGTCCGGAAGATCCCCTGGAGAAGGGAAATGGCAATCCGCTCCAGTATTCTTGCCCGGAGAATCCCATGGACAGAGGTGCCTGGCAGGCCACAGTCCGTAGGGTTGCAAAGAGTCAGACACGACTGAAGGGACTTCGCACGCATGCACATAGACAAAGTCTTTTTTTAAAAAACATTTATTTGGCTGCATCAGGTCTTAGCTGAGGCACACAGGATCTTTATTGCAGTGCGCAGGCTTCTCTAGTTGCATTGCTCAAGCTTCTTTCTAGTTGTGGCACGTGGGCTCAGCAGTTGGAATGTGAGGGCTTAGTTGCTACGCAGCGTGTGGGATCTTAGTTTCCTGACCAGGAATCAAACCCACATCCCATGCTTTGGAAGGTGGATTCTTAACCACTGGACCACCAGGCTAGTCCCCTGTAACAAAGTCTCAACTCTGCAAGACAGTGACAGGCCCCTGGGGCACGGATGTCCTCTGACCCTGCCAGCTGCTTTAATGCTTTCGGCCTGTTCCCCACTCTCCACGCCAGGCACCCCTGGACTGTGCCCCTCCCGCAGCGCATCCTCCTGCAGGAGACCTTCACGGCCGACAGGCGGCACCAGCGTTACTCCTTGGAGACCAGGGTGGTCCTCGGTGCCCAGGAGGAGACCCTGCAGACCGTGGTCCTGGGCTACCAGGCCGGGCACCCCTATGTGAGTGGACTCCAGGGTTCAACGGGGAGGGTTCCATCTGCCTCTGACCCATCTGTGTGTGTGTGTGTGTGTGTGTGTGCGCACACGTGTGCACGTGTGTGGTTGTCCCTCCCAGGTCTGCGCAGGCCTGACCCACCCGTACGACGGCAGGGCCATCCCCAGGAGCTTGGACGGGTGCATGGTTTTGTGGAATCGGCACGTGGTAAGTGAGGGTCCCAGAGCTCTTTTCACCCCGGTGGTCCCCGGTTCAGGGTGCCATCTTCTCTCAACTGGACGAAACAAACGGAGAATTCCGGCCTGAGTTTTCTGTTCCGCTATCTGCCTAATTCAATCTACTTGAGAGCCTGAGGGAGTTTTTCAACACGCCAGCGTAGTCATTGTTGCCCCCTCACTTAAAAACCCTCACCTCTTCTCTTGGGAGAAAGACCCCAGCCCGGACCCTGTGCTAGTTCGAGACCATGATTGGGACGTATCTGCTTTTTTATCCTGAGAGCCGCAAGGCCTGGCGCACAGTCAGTGCTTAAATGAACAGCTGTTGGCTGGTGCTGTTGAAAGTCCATTCTAGGACTCCCCTGGTCGTCCAGTGGTTAAGACTGTGCTTCCAGTGCAACAGGCACAGGTTCAATTCCTGGTTGGGGAAGTTCCACATGCTGCGTGGTGCGACCACAATTTTATAAAAAGAAAGAAAAATGCATTACATACCTAATTTAGAGCAGGGGTTGATCAAGTTTTTCTCTGAAGGACCAGATGGTAACTATTGTAGCCTTTGCACGTCATACAGCCGGTGTTGCAGCTACTCATCTCTGCCTTTGTAGCTCACAAACATTGTAGGAAACACACAAATGAATGGGCACAACTGTATTCTGATAAAACGTTTGCTGTGGGCTGAATGTTTGTGTACCCACCCCCCTCCCCAGATTCATATGTTGAAGCTCTAATGTGATGGCATTTGGAAGTGCAGGCTTTGGGTAATCAGGGTCGTGAGGGTGGAGCCCTTATGATAAGATTGTTGTTCAGTTGCTCAGCGCTCAGTCATGTCCGACTCTTTACCATCCCATGGACTGCAGCCCGCCAAGTTTCCCTTCCTTCATTATCTCCCAGAGTTTGCTCAATCTCATGTCCATTGAGTTGGTGATGCCATCCAGCTGTCTCATCCTCTGTTGCCCCCTTCTCCTCCTGCTCTCAATCTTTCCCAGCATCAGGGTTTTTCCAATGAGTCAGCTCTTTGCATCAGGTGGCCAAAGTATTGGAGCTTCAGCATCAGTCCTTCCAATGAATATTCAGGTTTGATTTCTAAGATGGACTGGTTTATCTACTTGCAGTCCAAGAGACCCTCAAGAGTCTTCTCCAGCACCACAGTTCAAAAGCATCAATTCTTCTGTACTCAGCCTTCTTTATGGTCCGACTATCACATCCATACATGACTACTTGAAAAACCATACCTTTAACTCTACGGACATTTGTTGGCAAAGTGGTGTCTCTGCTTTTTAATACACTGTCTAGGTTTGTCATACAGCTTTCTTCTAAGGAGCTAGTATCTTTTAATTTTATGGCTGTAGTCGCTGTGTGCAGTGATTTTGGAGCCCAAGAAAATAAAGTCTGTCACTGTTTCCGTTTTTTCCCATCTATTTGCCATGAAGTGATTAATCTTAATGATAAGATTAGTGTCCTTCCAAAAAGAGGATCAGAGCTGAGCTTTCTCTCCACCATCTGAAGACACAATGAGAAAATAGTCATCTGCAAACCAGCAAGAGGTTTCTCACCAGAACCCGTCCATGCTGGCACCTTGGTTTTGGACTTTCGGTCTCCAGAACGGTGAGATGTAAAATTTCTGGTGTTTGAGTCATGCAGTCTGTGGCATTTCTGTTATAGCAGCCGAAACAACTGGATTTGCAAAATCAGGCTGGCCAGTTTTGTTTTTTTTTCCCCCAGTCTGTAGTTTTAACCCCTGACTTAGAGGGTCTTGGCATTTGTCTTCTAGGAGTGAAACTCGTTTTTGCCTCTGTGCCCTTAGCAAGTCATCTTGTGTCTCTGGATCTCAGTTTCCTCTTCTGTGCAGTGGAGACAGCAACCCTCATCTCTTAGGCAGTGTTATGAGGATCGAAATGGAGTACAGTGATCTTTCTTGAGTACTTGTGCAGATGCTAAGTCATGGCTGACTCTTTGTGACCCCATGGACGGCAGCATGCCAGGCTCCTCTGTCCTTCACTGTCTCCTGGAGTTTACTCAAACTCATGTCCATTGAGTCAGTGATGCCATCCAACCATTTCATCCTCTATCATCCCCTTCTCCTTTTGCCTTCAGTATTTCCCAGCATCAGCATCTTTTTTAGTGAGTCAGCTTTGTGCATCAGGTGGCCAAAGTATTGGAGTTTCAGCTGCAGCATCAGTCCTTCCAAGATTGTACTTGGGTACAATCTCGAGTACTTACAACATGACTATAGGCCCTCATCCAAGTCTCCTTCCTGACCCCTCTAGGAAAAGACGCTCCAAGAGATGATCCCATTCTCCAGCAAGCATGTATTGAGCACCTGCTGTGTGCCGGGCCCTGGAGAAGGAAGACAGTGGTGGTTTCTCCCTTGGGGATATCCACAGGTCTGGGGCTGGAGCTAGGCCAGCTGCTGTACATGGAGAGAGACCTGTGTTTCTGGGGCCTCACTCCCCTGCCTGTCAAACTGGGCCGTGAGCAGCCCCCAGGTTTGGGAGTTGGAGGTCCTGAGGGGAAGCCATGGGCAAGATGACGGCG
>NW_011494865.1:1715620-1718962 GCF_000754665.1 Bison bison bison | reverse complement strand
CCTGCACAAGTGTTTCCCGGTGGTGTGTCCTGTTTTCTAAACCGGAGATTGCAAAATGGCGAATGGGCCAAATCCAGTCTGCAGATGTGTTTTGTTTGGCCTGCTTAGCATTTAAATTAAAGAAAAGAAAGTGTCAACATTTAAATCAGAAGATTTGGAATAAAACCCAGATCTCTGCTTCTAATTATAAAAAATTGGAGGATCTGACCCACTGGGCCTGAAACCCCACCTGACACCGACAGGCTAGAACCAAGTAGGTGGGGATCCTTTAATTTAATTTAATTTGACTGTTTTTTTCTAAAACCCTGTGTACTCAGTCATGTCCAACTCTTTGTGACCCCACGGACTGTAGCCTGCCAGGCTCCTCTGTCCATGGGATTTTCCAGGCAAGAATACTGGAGTAGGGTGCCATTTCCTTTTCCAGGGTTTTAAAACCATATCTTTGTTTAATGACACACATTTTTCACGTCTCTTGGACCTTTGTTTCTTCCTCCTCCATCCTGGCTCTGAAATAAAGCAGTGTATTCTTTGAGAGATGTTCACCAATGATAAAATTCTAGTGGCAAGACATTGTTTAACTTCTCAGGCAGCACAGGTGGGAAAAGATGGCAGCCTGCTGCTTGTACTTGGCGTGTGGCAGAAGCGAAATGGTTGTTGAGTGAATAAGTGATTAACTCTGTGTATGTATTTCCTGTTGCTGCTATAATAAATTGCCACAAACTTAGCGGCTTAACACAGCAAATTTATCTTACATTTCTTGAGATCTGAAATAAAAAATGGGTTTCACTTGGCTGAAATCAACATGTTTCCAGGATTGCATTCTTTCTAGAAGTTCCAGGGGAGAATCCTTTTTTTTTTTTTTTGCCTTTTCTAACTTCTAAAAACCACCCATGTGTCTTGATTTATGGTCCCTTTCTCTGTTTTCAAAGGTAGCAGAGTAGCATCTTCCTCTCTCTGACTGTGACTCTCTTGTCTCCCTCTTATATGAATCCTTGAGGCTTCCCGGGAAGTCCAATGGTTAAGACTCCATGTTTTCACTGCAGACGGTACAGGTTCAATACCTGGTCAGGGAACTAAGATCTCACGTGCTATTTGACCAAAAAAAAAAAACCCAACACAAACCAAAAAAGCCTTGTGATCAGCTCATTGGATAATCCAGGATAATCTGCCCATCTCAAGATCCTTAATTGTAAAATCTCTTTTGCCCTGTAAGGTAACAGATTCCCAGAGTTCAGGGTTCAGGACATGGACATTTTGGGGAAGGTGGGTATTTTTCTGCCTGCCAGAAATTAAACATTCTTCTACTTAGCATGGCATTGCCCTTGGGGTTTCAGGCTATAACTACAACTAGCGATTCTGCATTCATCTAGATATTTGTTGAGCACCTACTATGCACCTGTGCCATGCTGAGTGTTACAACTGCAGCAGTGCCTGGAACAATCACCCTTGTGAATGAGACACAGGCCCTCAAGCCTACCCTGCTCGCCCCACCTGTGGGCGCTGGAGTTTACCATACACATCAGAGACCCCCCTGTGCACCTGCCCCGCTTTCTTTCCTGTGACTGGCGCAGTGCAGACTGCTTTCACCCATCAATCTTGGGACCACTTTGATTGCTGGGTTCCGAGGGTGGCCTTTGCAGGCATTCAGAGATGCGGAGTCCCCTCTCTCAGGGCCGTCGGTTCTCGTACAGGCTAAGAACAGAGGTGTTGAGGCCACTCTGAAAGTCAACCAGAAAGTCTTGCTGCATCTGAAGGCTCTGCATCATGACAGATCGCGGCATGGTGAAGTCTGGCATAACCTGGCCCTGGGCGTGGCTCACTCCTTCCAGGTACCCATCCCTGGGCTGGGCAAATGTTGGTTGGTGACCTCCAAGCAGAGCTCGACTGTTGGCGAGAGTGAAAGATCCTGTCTGTTCTTTCCTAGCTGAGGTTCCCCCAAGCCCTGAATGTGGACGGGGACGTTGTCTTCAGACAGAGTCACGAGGGAGCATTTGACTGTGGTGTGGATGCACGAGCTACCATCAACCGCAACGTCACGTCCCAGGTCAGAAGACTGAGTTCTGCCTCCTAGCTGGGAGAGGAGGGGATTTAATGTTAGCATGCGGGTGTCCTGTATGGGAGGTGGCAGGGTGGCCCTGGCAAGCTGAGAGCACAGGCTTTATTTGGGCAGCATGCATATGATGAATCAGGGTGCACCATTGTGACAAAAGTTTGCTTTACTGTGAAAGTTTATTCTGCAGTCATGTCACACTTCATTGTGGGTCTACTCCACACACTCACTCAGGGCCCAGGCTCCCACCACCCTGTGGCTCTGCCCCAGCTGGCTAGATGCGGAGAAAGAGGGTGAGAATTTTGCAGGAGGTTTTCGTTGGTCAGGTGCATAAGTAATTCCACTGGTGGGAACTCATCACTTGACCCCCACCCAGCTGCAAGGGAGGCTGAGGAATGTAGTTTTAGCTGTATGTCCTAGAGAGAAAGGAAGTGCATTTTGGTGAATATATAGCAGCCACTGTGGGTATATTCATTAATTCACCATATATAGATAGTGTGTCTGTTGCATGAGAGGCTCTGTGCGATGTACTGGGACTGCACAGATGACTGTTTCTGTTCCCATCTCCAAGGAGCTTTCAGGTTCAAATCCTAGCTGCACTATTGACTTGCTTGGGTAAATTATTCAACCTCTCTGAGCATCAGTTTTTCCTCCTGTGAAGAAGGATAGTAATACCAGCCTGTGAGAGCAGGGGTGATGATTGAATAAGATGATGATTGTAAAACCAGCTTCCCAGTGCCTGGTTCATGCTGCTGCCAAGTAGCTTAAGTCGTGTCCGACCCCGTGCGACCCCGTAGACGGCAGCCCACATGGCTCCCCCGTCCCTGGGATTCTCCAGGCAAGAACACTGGAGTGGGTTGCCATGTCCTTCTCCAATGCATGAAAGTGAAAAGTGAAAGTGAAGTCGCTCAGTCATGTCTGACTCTTAGCGACCCCATGGACTGAAGCCTACCAGGCTTCTCCACCCATGGGATTTTCCAGGCAAGAGTACTGGAGTGGGGTGCCATTGCCTTCTCCTGGTTCATAGTCAGGGTCAAATAAATGGCAGCTGTGAACACAGGAGGCATGAGCAGACACCGTGGCAGGGGGAGGATGTGGTCTGCAGTTCGAGAGCTGTCCTCTCAGCCCCGTGTCTGGGGCCTCACTTCTCAAGCTTCCAGGTAAGGCAGTCTCCGTAAGATTTAGGCTGAGAACCATCCTGAAAGGATGGTGGCTTCAGGCGTCTGCTGTGGGGCCTGGGTTTGGGACACCTCTGGGATGACCTGTCCCTCCTCAGTGCCCAGCCAGCCGCC
>NW_011494865.1:1686008-1715520 GCF_000754665.1 Bison bison bison | reverse complement strand
GCCAGCCGCCTTCTTGGGTTCTGCATCTCACTCTTTGCTCCCTCTGACCCCCTCACCCTTTTCTACTTCCCCCTCCCAACAGGTCTCGGTCCAGCTGAACGGATCTGACTCCCATTCGGTGGTTTCCTTCCAGCTCAGACGTCCCCGTGGACCCATGTTTCCTCCAGACTTGCAGGTACAGATGGTAGTCCCTTCGGGATGACCTCAGTTACCTGCCAAGTATTGTCTTTGAGCAGCCAGCTTGCTGGGAGATGGGGCGGAAGGAAGGGAGGATGGAGGGGAGGGAGCAGGGGGAAGGCCACACCACGATGCTAAGCTTAGCCAGACAGCCCCTCCAGAATCAAGAACAGATGGGAAGGAGATTTCCAAATCTGTCATTTGGAAGTGATTGTCTAGGCAAGAAGGGTTTTCAGCTCCCTGGAGGATGAAAGGATCACATTTCACCCTTGAAAATGGAGAGAGGCAGAATTGTCCTCAAAACCCTGCCCTGTGGTTGGGTCTGGAAGAAACTGTATGAGCCTTCAGAATGGCTTTTTAGATCCCAGAGTATTTTGCCCAGTGTGGGGTAGAAACACACAGGGTTTCATTCTCCAGTGAAAGGAAGAGGCAGGGAGAGGCGTGCAGGTGGGAGGGCTGTGCTTTGCTCCCCCAGGGCCAGCTCCATAGAAAGCCCCCCATCTTGGTTACTTTGAGAGTATGCCGTGTACACAGGAATTAGGCTGCGGGCTGGGGACATGGAAGTGTAGGTGGGTAATCCCCACTGCGATGAGGACCAGAATTTGATAGCAATTTTTAAATGCCTTCTGTGGCCTCAGTCCTGTGCTTGTGGGTTTTGAAAACTTGAGGGGAGCCCCAGAAGGGCTCTGAAGAATGGAAGCTGAACGGTCTCAGAGGTGTGTTTTCGCATGTGTTGGTATCTCTGAAATCAGGATGTGTCTTCAGACCCACACTGGTTCATTGTCTCATCAGCAGCCTTTTCACTTTCAAGGTGTATAAAATCATGGCACCTGTCAGACTGGAAAATGTGCCATCGCCGAAGTCAGTTATAATGGGAGCTGATGGCCCTTGAATGTTTGCCGTGTGCCAGGCTCTGGTCTCAGCCCTTGATGTGGATCATCTCATGGATGCCTCGTGGTGCTGCTGATCGGCATTTTGCAGATGAGACTCTGAGGCACAGAGAGGCAATGTGCCCTGTGCAAGGTCATGGAGCACATAAGTGGAGGGTCTTGGATGGGCACCCAGGCAGGCTGGACGTGGAGCCCAGTGTGGCCCCAGCACTCATGGTGAGGGAGGAGGAGTCCTGCTGGAACCTTGGGTGCTGGGTCACCTAATGGATTCAAGCTTTATTATTACTTTTTTAAAAAATTAGAGTATAGTTGATTTACAATGTTGTATTAGTTTCAGATGTACAGCGAAGTGATTTAGTTATACATATGGGTTGGGAAGATCCCCTGGAGAAGGGAACAGCTACCCAGTCCAGTATTGTGGCCTGGAGAATTCCATGGACTGTATAGTCCATGGAGTCACAAAGAGCTGGACACAAATGAGCGACTTTCACTTCAAATATATATATATATATATATCTCCACTCTTTTTTAATGTTCTTTTCCCACATAGGCCATTAAGAGTATTGAGTATATTATTACTTTTTAAAACAGCAGGAGCCTTTGCTCACATTATCTCTGTGTTTGAATGAGGGCTGGACCTGGGCGGCAGGAACCCAGCCTTCTCAAACCCATTTCCCCCAAAATATCAGGTATCTTTTCACTGATGTTTCTCAACCTAATTTTCATTACTGCATCCCTGACCAAGGACGCTTGTTGGGCACTTTTCCCCTAATTGTCCCCTCTATGAAAATTTAAGTCCACACATGTCCTGTATTTCTGTTATGTGTGGATGCATATCTGGGCCTTGTATAAGAAGTTATTTTTTTTAACCAAAGCCCTCTCACAAGAACCAATTATGCATTTAAAGCGATATTGCCCCTGTTGAGAATGCATGCTCCACAAGACCTCTCGGGCCCACAGAGTCAATCAGAGAAGACACGGTGTACCCTGGAAGTTCCCAGCCTCAGCTGCACGTTAGAAGCCGGTGGGGGCAGTTTTATTAACAGAACATACCTGGACTGCAGCCTGGAGATGCTGAGTTGATTGGTTAGGGCATCCCAGGCACTCTTTTAAAAAATTAATAAATCTCAGTTTCTACAGCAGTTTTAGGTTTACAGGAAAATTGGGCAGAAAGTACGGAGAGCTCTCACAGACCCCTGTTCTCCACACGGTTTTCCCACTTATCGACATCTTGTGGGACTTCCCTGGTGGTCCAGTGGTGGACGGTGCTTCCACTGCTGTGGGGTGCCGGTTCGATTCCTGGCTGGGGTCTGAGATCCTGCATGCTGCATGGCTTGGCCAAAATAGAAAAATAAACAGATAAAAGGAGAATGTTTAAAAGATAAGCCAAACATCTTGCCTTAGTGTGGTACCTTTGTTAAAATGGAGGGACCAATATTAATTCATTATGAACTAAAGTGCATCATTTACTTTAAGGTTCTCTCTTTGTGCCATACATTCTGTGCGCTTTGCCAAGTGCGTAATAATGTCATAAATCAGCTTACAGTAGTTTCACTGCCCTAAAGATCCTCTGCGAGCCCTCTGTTCCTCCTTCCCCGTCTCTTACCCTCTGGCCACCAGTTACCATTTTCTGTATTTTTAGTTTTACCTTTTCCCCTGGAACATCATACAGTTGGAATCATTCAGTTTGTAACCTTGAAGTGAAAGATTGGTTTGTTTCATTTAGAATGTGCTGTTACAATTCCTTTGTGTCTTTTCATGGCTTAATAGCTCATTTCCTTTTATCACCGAATACTGTTGCATTGTATGGGATACACTGCTGTCTATCAATTCAAGTAGCGAGAGGCCAGGCATACTTGTAAAAGCTCCCCATGGGACTGTAATGTGCAGACTGGGCCAGGCCAGTTTCTACCCTGTAGTGGGGGAACCGAGGCCCAGATCAGGATGTGGGCTTCAGATCCTACAGAGTTGGTGGAAGAGTGGGCCTCGCTGCTTGCACCCTACTCCTCCCCACATCACTCTGGGGGCCTGGTCAGGCCTTTGCTCCAACCTCACCCCAGGTGCGAAACTGAAGTCGTTCAGTCATGTTCGACTCTCTGTGACCCCATGGACTGTAGCCTGCACCAGGCTCCTCTGTCCATGGGATTTTCCAGGCAAGAATACTGGAGTGGGTTGCATTTGCCTTCTCCAGGGGATCTTCCCAACCTAGAAATCGAATACAGGTCTCCTGCCTTGCAGGCAGATGCTTTACCCTCTGAGCCACCAAGGAACTCACCCCAAGTGTGGCCCCTCCTTATGCACCAGACATTCTCCCCTTTGACCTCCAGAGCTTCTAGTGGTTCTCTGGGCCCCAAGGGGCACTGTGAGCATCCTTTTCTGTAACTGAATTGCCCAGGGTCTTCTGCTCCCCACAGCAGCCCTATTTCAGGCACAAGCATGAATTTTAGAGCCAGGCAGGCCCAGGTTGAATATGTGAGTCTCTGAGCCTCAGTTTCTCCATTTGTAAGACAGAAATCCCACCTCCTAGGTAGTGGGAAGGACAAGGTGATCCTGTTCCTGTGCAAGGAGCTGGGGTCAGGGAAGGCTTCCACCTGATCTTCCCTCTGTCTTATTTCTCTTCCTGAGTATTTGCTGTCCACTGTGTTTGGTGATGCTCAGTGCTGGAGTGACTCCGGAAGACTTCCTGGAAGAAGAGGCCCTCCTGCATACCCAGCTCCCACAGACCCTTCCTGTCCTTCCTCTGCTTTTTTTTTTAATAGTATCTTTTATGAAAATAAAAAAGAGGGGTTCCTCTGGTGGCTCAGATGGTAAAGCATCTGCCTGTAATGCAGGCAGGGCCAGGTTTGATCCCTAGGTTGAGAAGATCTTCTGGAGAAGGGAATAACTTCCCACTCCAGTAGTCTTGCCTGGAGAATCCCATGGACAGAGTTACTTGGCAGACTATAGTCTATAGGGTCGCAAAGAGTCGGACGCGACCGAGTGGCTAACGCTTTCACTTCTACTGTTTTATAAACGTGTGTATTTATTTATTACATGGCTCTGTTGGGTCTTAGTTGTGGCATGTGGTGTCTTCCTCGTGTCATGGGAGATCTTTCTTTGCAACATGCAGATCCTCTACTTGAGCCGCAAGGGCTCAATAGTTGTGGCTCGCACGCTAAGTTGCTCTGTGGCATGTGGGATCTTAGTTTGTCCCCTGCATTGCAAGGTGGATTCTTAACTACTGGAGCATCAGGGAAGAACCCCCAACACCGCTGCTTCTGAACGCTGTCCTCTTTCCCCGCAGGTGCAGGCGGCTGCCGCGCGCTACAGAGAGCGCAGCGTCAACGGCTCCCTGTCTGTGCACGTGTCTGGCGAGGAGCTGGTTCTGCTGGAGGCCAGTGCGAGACAGGACAGCCGGAGGAACACCCGGGGCTGGGGTATGAGTGTCCTCCTACACCAGGAGGTCCTCAGAGCCCCCAGGGCTGTTCAGCTGCAGCTCTCCAGCAAGGTCGCCCCAGCCAGGTGAGCATCCCCAGGTGGCTTCAAGGAGGGAGGGGGCCTCTGAGGTTGAAGGGCTGAAGTCCTGGGAGATGGGAAATCATCACCCAGAAGTGCCCTCTGGGACCATCGCTGAATGGGGTGGGACCATCCTTGCCATTCTTGAGTTTAAGGCTTGAGGAGGTAGAAGGGAGGAAACATTCAATTTTCCACTTTGATCTATTTTCTTTTCTTTTTTAGTTATAACAGCATTCACAGTTGTTGTTAAGTTGCTAAGTTATGTCTGATTCTTTTATGACCCAGTGAACTATAGCCTGCCAGGATCCTCTGTCCGTGGGATTTCCCAGGCAGGAATATTGGAATGGGTTGCCATTTCGTCCTCTTGGGGATCTTCCTGGACTAGAGATTGAACCCGTGTCTCCTGCATTGGCAGGCAGGTTCTTTACTGCCTAGCCACCTGGGAAGCTTTATTCCCAAACTTCAAAGGGTTTGAGGTAGATTATGAAAATGTACATTGTTCTAGGTCAAGAACTAGCAAACTTTCAGGAAAGGACAGGATGGTAAATATTTTTGGATCTGCGGGCCACACGCTGTCTGTGGCAGGTACTCTGCGATTGTAGCACAAAAGCATCGTAGACAACATGTAAATCAACGCAAGTGGCCAAGTTCTGATAAAACTTTATTTACTATACAGGTGGGCTGGTTTTGGCCCACAGCTTGCCGATTCTTATTCTGGGTTTCAAAAAAAAAAAAAATACATGAGGAAGTTTGGGTGAAGGGAAGGAAAAATGGGAAGATGATCAATGTGGCATCAGTAAACGAAATGCGTGCCTTTTTCTAGAGTGGAGCTGATGATTTGACTCTGAGCTTCCTAACAGCCAGGGCAAAGTAAGAAACCAAACAATGGCATTATTTGTAAATAGTGCCTTTCCTTAGGGAAACACACACACACACACACACTCTCACACCTGTTGGAGTGTGCTCCAAGCAAAGCATGGCTGATCTTGTCCCTGGTCTTGGTATTCCCATGGAAAGCAACTACCATGATGTCATATATAGAGCTTACCATGTGGGACTTCCCTGGTGGTCCAGTGGTTGAGACTGCACTTCCAATGTAGGGGGCATGGGTTCGATCCCTAGTCAGGAAAGTAAGTTCTTACATGCTTCGTGTGTGCTAAGTCACTTTAGTCATGTCCAACTCTTTGCAACCCCGTGGATTATAGCCTGCCAGGCTCCTCTGTCCATGGGATTCTCCAGGCAAGAATACTGGAGTGTGTTGCCACGCCCTCCTCCAGGGGATCTTCCCTATTGAGACATCAAACTCATGTCTCCTGTAGCTCCTGCATTGGCACCTGGGTTCTTTACCACTAGCGCCACCTGGGAAGCCTTACGTGACTTGAGTCAAGAAAAGAAAAAACCCAAACAAACAAAAAAAAAACACGTGGGTGATTGGCACCATGTCACCTGTCCCGATTCTCCAGGAATTTTAAGAGCAGGCTTCCTGGGACTGTTTTGTCCCTTGTCCCCCGCCGTAATAACATAGACTGATAACTCATTAGCAATGTCAGTTCAGCATCAGTAGTTCGATGCTTTCCTCCTCTTTACAGAAGAAGAAACTGAGGTTCAGGGAGTTGTGTCCTTGTGCAGAGCCCCACAGTGAGTGGGCAGCAGCCCTGGGATTCAGCCTCCCATTTGACTGACCTCAAAGCCCGTGATCTGAGCCCTCTGTTACACTGCATCCCTGCGAGCTGAGGGCCCAGGAAGGCGATCCCATGATGGGTCTGAACGTGGGGTTCAGGGGTTCGTACGGCCAGACTGGCTTACTTGAAGGGGAAAAACACCATTTGCTGCAGAGATAGCTGCTGATGTTTTCCACGCCCCATCACTTTCCTTCCTAGGATCTGGCTGTTTTCCAAAGCCCTGCTGGACCAGAGCACAGTGCAGCTCTTCCTCAAGGCCTCCGAGGCGCGGAGAGGAGGCCGGGTCCTGACCCTGCGGACCCAAGCCCAGCACACAGTGGCCGCCTGGACAGCCCTGCCCCGTCTCCTGACCCTCGTGGGGGTGCTGAAGCAGAAGGAGGTGCTCAGAGAGGGTGAGAGCCTGGGGAGCACTGTGGGATTGTGGGCGAGCACCCTCTGTGGATCCTCCATGTAGATGAAATCCTACACATACTCAAGTCCACAGATGCTCTGTTCCAGCATCACACACACTCGTGATGCTCTTTGGTCAGCAGTTAGTACCTTGGGCTTCGCTAGGGGCTCAGCTGGTGCAGAATCTGCCTGCCAGTGCAGGAGACTCCAGAAACATGGGTTCGAACCCTGGGTCAGGAAGATCCCCTGGAGGAGTAAATGACAACCCACTCCAGTATTCTTCGGGCTTCCCTGGTGGCTCAGAGGGAAAAGAATTTGCCTGCAATGCAGGAGACTGGAGTTCGATCCCTGCGTTGGGAAGATCCACCGGAGAAGGGAATGGCAACCCACTCCAGTATTCTTGCCTGGAGAACTCCACAGACGGGGCTGCTAGCAGACGGTAGTCCATGGAGTCACCAAAGAGTTGGACACGCCTGAGCGAGTAACACTTTCACACTAACACTTTCAGAGTAACACTTTCAAAATGAATCTTCTGCTGTCTAAATACTAAACAGAGGGAGTGACTGGATGAGACACGTAGGACTGAGTAATTTTCTTTTTGGAGGTTGGAGTACAAACTGGTTTTGTTGTGTTTTGAGATTAATCCATATTGTCACAAGTAGCAAATGTCATTTCTCCATTGTAGTCCATTGTATGAATATTCCATGATTTCTTTGTACATCTTTTTTTTTTTTATTATGCAACACATTTTTAAAATTGAAAACCAAACTAAACAGGCTACCTTGTACAGGACTTGTCAGAGCCTTAACATGCTAATGATATTGGAAATATCCAGGAAGCAGGGCTGAGTGCAGTGTTGCCTTCTAACACTTGTTTTATCTTTTGGCTGTGCTAGGTCTTCGTTGTGGCATGTGGGCCCTTCATTTATGCCATATGGGCTTTCTAGTTGTGGGACATGGGCTTAGTTGCCCCTCAGCATGTGGGATCTTAGTTCACCCGTTCAGTTCAGTCACTCAGTCGTGTCCAACTCTTTGTGATCCCATGGACTGCAGCCAGGCTTCTCTGTCCATCACCAACGCCTGGAGCTCGCTCAAACTCATTTCCATTGAGTTGGTGATGCCATCCAACCATCTCGTCCTCTGTCGCCCCCTTTTCCTCCTGCCTTCAATCTTTCCCAGCATCAGGGTATTTTCCAATGAATTGACTCTTCAAATCATGTGGCCAAAGTATTGGAGCTTCAGCTTCAGCATCAGTCCTTCCAATGAATAGTTCACCAACCAGGGGTCAAACCCACATCCCCTGCGCTGGAAAGCAGTTTCTTAACCCTGGACCACCAGGGAAGTCCCTCTAACAATTTGTTTTTCTTCCAGTTTTATTGAAATATAATTGTCATGTAGCACGATATTAGTTTGTGTACAGCATTGTGATTTGACTTACATACATTAGGAACTGATAATCACAGTAGGTTTACTGAACATCCATCATCTCATTTAGACACGAAATTAAAGAAATAGAAAATTTCTTATGGTGAGAACTCTTAGGATTTTATACTCTTAATTTTCATATATGACATAGAGCAATGTTAATTATATTTATCATATTGTATATTACATTCTTCTGTGGGAGGAAATGGCAACCCACTCCAGTATTCTTGCCTGGGAAATCCCATGGACAGCGAGCCTGGCAGGCTGCAGTCCATGGGGTCTCAAAGAGTCAGACAGGACTCAGTGACTGAGCATGCATATTACATTCCTAGTACCTCTTTATCTTATAACTGGAAGTTCAAACCTTTTAAAAAATGTTTTATAGTTGATTCACAATGTTGTTAATTACTGCTGTACAGCAAAGTGATTCAGTTATATATACGTTCTTTTTCTTATGTCCTTTCCCTTTATGGCTTATCATAGGATAGTGAATATATAACAGTGATATATTGTAATCACTATTCATATAATCATCATAATATGTTATAATCATCCTAATATGATGTTATAATCATCATGATGTTATGTGATATATCAGTAGGAGCTTGTTGTTTATCCGTCCTTTATATAAAAACTCATCTCTGCTAACCCCAAGGTCCCACTCCACCCCTCTTCCAGCCCCCTCCCCTGACAACCACAGATCCGTTCTTCACTCTGTGACTGTGATTCTCTTTCTGTTTTGCCGTGGCTGTTGTTCAGTTGCTAAGTCATGTCTGTTTCATGGATAGGTTCACATGTGTCATATTTTAGATACAACACATAAGTGGTATCATTTGGTATTTGTCTCTCTCTCTCTGACTGACTTCATTTAGCATGGTAGTCTCTGGTTGCATCCGTGTTGCTGCAGATGATGTTATTTTGTTCTTTTCATGGCTGAGTAGTATTCCGTTGTATGTGCACCGCGTCTTCTTTCTCCATCCATCTGTCAGTGGACATGTAGGCTGTTCCCACGTCTTGGCTCTTGTGAACAGTGCTGCTATGAACATAGGGATGTGTGTGTCTTTTTGAATTATAGGTTTGTCCGGATATATGCCCAGGAGTGGGATTGCTGGAGCATATGGTAATTCTGTTTTTAGTTTTTTGAAGAACCTCCATCCTGGCTCAAAACTGCACAGTGGCTGCACCAATTTATATTCCCTCCAAGAAGCGTGTACATTTTGATTGCCTTCATCCAATACCCCATCCCCCACCTCTGATAACCATAAATGTGACCTTTTTTAAATTGAAGCATAGTTGATGTCGGAGAAAGCAATTGCATCCCACTCCAGTACTCTTGCTTAGAAAATCCCATGGACGGAGGAGCCTGCTAGGCTGCAATCCATGGGGTCGCTAAGAGTTGGACACGACTGAGCGACTTCACTTTCACTTTTCACTTTCATGCATTGGAGAAGGAAATGGCAACCCACTCCAGTGTTCTTGCCTGGAGAATCCCAGGGACGGAGGAGCCTGGTGGGCTGCCGTCTATGGGGTCGCACAGAGTCGGACACGACTGAAGTGACTTAGCATAGCATAGCATAGTTGATGTATATTATATAAGTTACAGGGAGAAGGCAATGGCACCCCACTCCAGTACTGTTGCCCGGAAAATCCCATGGATGGAGGAGCCTGGTGGGCTGCAGTCCATGGGGTCGCTAAGAGTTGGACACGACTGAGCGACTTCACTTTCACTTTTCACTTTCATGCATTGGAGAAGGAAATGGCAACCCACTCCAGTGTTCTTGCCTGGAGAATCCTAGGGACGGGGGAGCCTGGTGGGCTGCCGTCTATGGGGTCGCACAGAGTCGGACACGACTGAAGCGACTTAGCAGCAGCAGCAGCAGCAGCATAGAAGTTACATGTTGAACAACATAGTGACTCACAACTTAAGGGTTATGCTCCATTAGAAGTTATTATAAAATATTGACTATATTCCCCATGATACATGGTATATCCCTGTAGCTTTTTTACTTTGTACATAATGGTTTTTACCTCTTAATCCTCCATCCCACTTCCCTCTCCCCCTTGGTGACCACCGGTTTGTTCTGTATATCCGTAAGTCTGTTTTTCTTTTCTATTAAATTCACTGGTTTGTTTTATTTTTTAGATTCCACATATAGGTGATATACAGTGTTTGTCTTTTTCTGGCTGACTTATTTCACTTAGCATAATACCCTCCAAGTCCATCTGTATTGTAGGAAATGGCAAAATTTCATTCCTTTTTATGGCTGAGTAGTATTCGTGTGTGTGTGTGTGTGTGTATTATGTCTTCTTAATGCATTTGTCTGTTGATGGATGAATTGCTTTCATATCTTGGCCATTGTAAATAACATTGCTATGAGCATTGGGATACATATATCTTTTTGAATTAATATTTTCTTTTTGGATATATACCCAGGAGTGGAACTGCTGGTTCATATGGTTGTTCTATTTTTAATTTTTGAGAAACCTTCATACTGATTTCCATAACGGCTGCACCAATTTACATTTCCATCAGCAGTACACAAGGGTTCCTTTTTCTCCACATGCTTGCCAACATTTATTATTATTATTATTTTGATGATAGCCATTCTGCCAGATGTGAGATGATATCCATTATGGTTTTAATTTGTATTATTCTGATGGTTAATGATGTTGAGCATCTTTTCATGTGCCTATTGGCCAACCTGCATGTCCTCTTTGGAAAAATGTCTACTCAAGTCATCTCTCCATTTTTTACTCAGATTGTGTGGCCTTTTCTTGATGTTGAATTATGTGAGCTGTTTATGTACTTTGGATATTAACCTTTTATTGGTCGTATCATTTACAAACATTATCTCCCATTCAGTAGGTTGTCTTTTTGTTTTGGTGATGGTTTCATTTGCTGTGCAAAAGCTTTCAAGTTTAATTAGAGTCCATTTGTTTATTTTTGCTTTTATTTTCCTTTGCTTTAGGAGACAGACTCAAAAAAATATTGCTACGATTTATGCCAGAGTGTTCTGCCTATGTTTTCCTCTAGGAGTTTTATGGTTTCTGGTCTTATATTTAGGTCTTTAATCCACGTTGAGTTTATTTTTGTACATGGTGTTAGAGAATGTTCTCCTTTCATTCTTTTACATGTAGCTGTCCGATTTTCCCAGCACCAATTATGGAATAATCTCATTTTTTATGAGTTTGTTTTTGAAATGTAATTGACCTACAACACTCTTAGTTCCTGTCACACAATATAGTGACTGGATACTTCTGTATGTTTCAAACTGATCACCAGGATGAGTCTAGTTAGGATATGTTACCATACAAAGATATCACATAGTTATCGGCTGTGTTTCCCATTCTGTACATTTTATACCCATGACTCATTTATTTTGCAACTGGAAACTTGTAGCTCTTAATAGCCCTTACCTATTACCCCGGCCCACCTCCCCTGTGGCAACCACCTGCCTGTTCTCTGCATCTTTGACTCTTTCTGTTTTATGTTTGCTCACTTATTTAAGATTCTATATATAAGTGAAATCATATAGTATTTGTCCTTCATAATACCCTTATGTTGTTGAAAATGGCAAGATTTCATTCTTTTTTGATTGAGTAGTATTCCATTATGTATGTATGTACTGCATCTTCTTTATCCATTCATCTATCAATGGACACTTAGGTTGCTTCCATGGCTTGGCTATTGCAAATAATGCTGCAATGAAGGTTCAGTTCAGTTCAGTCACTCAGTCGTGTCCAACTCTTTGTGACCCCATGAACTGCAGCAAGGCTTCCCTGTCCATCACCAGCTCCCAGAGCTTGCTCAAACTTATGTCCATCGAGTTGGTGATGCCATCCAACCATCTCATCCTCTGTTGTCCCCTTCTCCTCCTGCCTTCAATATTTCCCAGCATCAGGGTCTTTTCTAAGGAGTCAGTTCTTCGCATCAGGTGGCCAAAGTATTGGAGTTTCAGCTTCAGCATCAGTCATTCCAATGAATATTCAGGACTGATTTCCTTTAGTAATGAAGGATATATTCTAGATTTCATTTAGAAATGAATGATTTCATTTAGCAATGAAGGTAGGGGTGCATATATCTGTTCTAATTAATGCTTTCATTTTCTTCAGATAAATACCCAGAAGTGAATTTGCTGGATCACTTGGTAGTTCAATTTTTAACTTTTTGAATTATACTGTTTTTCAAAGTGGCTACATCGAATACTTTTTATTTTGACATGATTTTAGTCTTACAGAAAAGTGATTACAAAGAATCCCAGAGGCTCTTTACCTGGCTTCACCAATTATTGACATTTATCACAATTGCTTTATCATTTTTATTCTCTTTTTTGGTCTCCCTGTATGTATATGTGTCTATAGAACATTATTATTTGCATACAAATTTTTTTATTTTTGGCCACATTGCACATCATGTGGGATCTTAGTTCCCCAACCAGGGATCAAACCCACACCCCCTGCAAAGGAAGCATGGAGTTTTTAACCACTAGACTGCCAAGGAAGTCCCTAAAATTTTTTAAATTCTTGAACTGTGTTTTAATAAGCTTCAGATGTAATAGTTCTTCACCCCTAAATAGTTGTGTTTATTTCCAAAAAAATAAAGACATTCTCGTACATTCTTCAATACAGTTCTTAACTCAGGAAATTAGCGTTTATATGTTGCTGTTAGCTACAGACTTTATTGCGATTTCACTGGATGTCCCAGTCATGTCCCTTATAATAAAAGAAAATCCTGAATTGTGCTCTACATTTAGTTGTGTTGTTTCTTTGGTCTCTTATTCTGCATCGGTTCTTCTGTATTTCTTTCTCTTTCACGATCACATTTCAAAGGGTGCAGGGCAGTTGGTTTGTGGAATATCCCTCGTGTGGGCTTTGCCGGATGCTGCCTTACACGGCTACTTTCAAAAAAGCCTTGTTGGCAGCGTGCCACCGAGTGTCACTTTGTCCCTGTGCTCTTGGTGACATCAGTCTCGATCACTTGGTTAAAGTGGCGTCTGCTAACTTTCTTCCCTGTTAAGCATCTTTTCCCTTTGTACGCTAACTTCATAAAACAAGTTGAGAAGTACTTTATTCCCTTCTGTTTTCTGAAGGAGCTTGTGCAAGATGGGTGTGAACACTCCTGTAATTGTCTGATGGGCGCTACCAGGGAAGCCATCTGGAATTTTCTTTGTGGAATTTTTTTTTTTAGAAAATGAATAGATTTATAAATCTATGTATATTTTCTATTTCATCCTTATCATTCTGTGTAAATTCTGTTTTTCAAGGAATTTGTCCATCTCAACTAAGATGTCAGCCATATTTGTAGTGGTTTATTATATGTATTATAATCTTTTTAAGGTATCTATAATGATACCTTCGCTTTTGTTCTTGACGGTCGTTATTATGTTTCGTCTCTCTCTTCCTTATTAGTCTAACTAGGATTTTGTCAATTTTTAAAATCTGTTCAAAGAAACAAATGTTATTCTTTTAAATGTTCTGGGTTTTTTTTGTTGTTGTCTCTTTTCAATTCCATTGACTTCAGACATTATCTCTATTATTTCCTTTCTTACACTTAATTTGGGTTTACTTTGCTGTGCTTTTTATGATTTATTTATGGCAGCTCCTCAACCCATTGACTTTTAGACCTTTTTCCTTTTCTAATATAAGCATGTAAAACCATACATATTCCTTTAGCTGCATCCCACAAAATTTGATGTTGTGAATTTTTATTATAATTTGTTTTAAAATATTTTCAGATTTCCCTTATGATTGCTTCTTTCAGCCATGCATTTGAAGTCTATTGCTTAATTTCCAAATATTTGAGATTTTTCTAGATAGCTTTTTAATATTTAATTTCGTTATGGCCAGAGGATTTCTTCTGTAGGATCAGTCCTTTAATATTTGTTGTGACTTGTTTTATAGGCCAATCTATATCTGTCTTGTGAACACATCTTATGCAATAAAAAGAATTTGTATTCTGTAGTGTTGTTGGGTGTAATGTTCTATAAATGTTAGTTAAGTCAAGATGCTTGGCTGTATTGTTCTGATATATACTTCTACTGAATTTTTTTGCCTGGTTATTGTATCAAGCAGAGAAAGATGGTAAACTTGCCGACTATGTGGGTTTCTCTAGCTTGTTTCATTTGGTTTTTGCTTCATGTATGTGCGTGGCATACTGGTATTAGGTGTATAAGCATATGTGATTATTATTCTTAGTGAGCGGCCAGGTCTATCCTTAGGAAATGGCCTGCTGTCTCTCCCACAGTTCTTTGTCTCGAAGTCTATTTTGTCTGATGTTAATGTTGCCACTCTTGCTTTTTCTTAGCATTTGTATTATATATATATTTCCATCCTTTTTCTTCCCACATATTTACTTCCTTAATATTTAAGGTACATTTCTTATAGCCCACATACAGTGGGATTTTGCTTTATATATCTAGTCTGACAGTCTCTGCTTTGTTATAGTATTTAGTTGATTTATGTTTATCATGATTATTGATATGATTAGATTTATATCTACTATTTTGCTGTTTTGTTTTCTACTTTATCATATACTTTTTCTTCCTCTGTTATTATTTTCTTTTGCCTTCTTTCTGATGATTTTAAGAATTTTAGAACTCAGTTTTAACTGATCTATTCCTCTTTCAACTATGCCTCTGTATATTCTTTCACATTCTACTTAAGAGTTTCTGGTATGATTTCTCTTCAGTATGAAGAATCACCTGTAGCATTTCTTGGAAGGCTGGCTTGCTGACAATAAGTCTCCTTAATTTTTATTTATTTGAAAAGGTCCTATTTTGCCTTAATTCTTAAAGGATATTTTTAAATGTATATTTCTTGACACATTTGGATAAACTTTCATATTTGCTTCTTCAGAGATTTCTTTCTGACCAGTTCTCATTGTCCTCATCTGTGGTTTCCAATTGCACATGTTTTAGAAGTTTCTGCATTTTTCCACAGATCTCTGAAGCTCTGTTGATCTTTTTAGTCCTTTTTCCTTTGCTTTAAATATCTATCAGTCTATCTTCAAGTTCACTAGCTCTTTCTTCTCCAAACACCCCCCAATAAAAAATTTTTAGATTGTCCAATAATTTTTTTCAATCACAGATTTAATATTTTTTAGTTCTAGAATCATCACTAGGTTATTTTTATTTCTGGTTTTCATTCAATACAAGAATATTTTCCTTATATTTTCAAACATGGTTATAAGAGCTGTTTTAAAATCTTTGTCTGCTAATTCCAGTGTCAAGGTCATCTTCAGGTTGATCTCCCTTGACTATTGATTGCCCTTTCTCTTAAATGTGATTTACATTTTACTATTTCTTTGTACATTGAGTAGTTTGAGATTGTATTCTGGACATTTTAAGTGATGTTAAGACTGATTATTTTCTATTTCTCTAAAGAGTATTATTTAAAAAATTTTTTTAGCATGCAGTAAACTTGGCTGGTCTCAAAATCTAGACTCTGTCTTTCTTCTGGTGGGCTGCAGTCAAAATAATTTTCAACTCTTTTATCTTAGCAGGTCTGCTTAGAAGTCTGTCCCACCCTTGTTCAAGGATTAGCTTTGGACAGACTTCATACATAGAATTTGGGATTCTCCCCTGTGGTTCTCTCTGGAATTTCTCACTTCACTTTCCATTTGCTGTCATCACCCTGAACTCTGTTCTCTGATTCTGTAATTGGTAAGACCATGGATTTCTGTCTGAGTTTTGCTCATCCTTCTTGGCACCAAGAAGAGTAAAAACATGCAGCTCAACTATCGCTGGTCCTTTCCTCCAAGTGTTAACTCCCCTCCATTGTTACTCTCTAGTTACTTCAGATAATTGCTTCATATATTTTGTCCAGAACATGCAATTGTTACCTTGAGAGGGTTACTCAATTGAAGTGTCCCCACCGTCCCACCATTAATGGAGATAAATCTCCTGTGTCTTTTTGATATATCCCTATCATACCTTGGCCACTTCTTCCTTTATGGCCAAAAAAATGTCTCAGTCTCACGTTATACTTTCCCTGATATGGAACAAGCCATTTCTCCAAGGATTCCTGACTCCTTTTGTGCAAAAATAGTATTTAAAAACTAAGATCTGGGATCTAGATGTGTTTATGTCTTTCTAGGCCTTCTGAATGAACAGACCAAGAAAACAGATGGATGTGTACATACATACACACATATCTTTTCTGTCTATAGGTATATAAGTTTACAATTACTAGTTCATACTGATGCTCTTAATTCCAGTCCATCATGAAAAAGTTCATTCTGTTTCTTTCCCCCTTTCATATTTCTTATTCCTCTCTTCAACAGCAAGAAATCTGGCTCTACTTATGCACAATATATTTAGTTATTTGTTCAGCCCCAGAATACATAGAAAGTCAGAATTACTAACCTATATCTTTGAGTAAACAAAGCCTTTTAATTAGAATTCGGTATTTGTTTAGAGTTCTTCTGAGGGTATAAATCCAAACGGGGCTTCTCAGGTGGCTCTAGTGGTCAAGTATCTGCCTGCCAATGCAGGAGAGGTACTAGACATGGGTTCCATCCCTGGATCAGGAAGATCTCCTGGAGTAGGAAATGGCAACCCACTCCAGTATTCTTGTCTGGAAACTTCCATGGACAGAGGAGCCTGGTGGAGTATATAGTCCATGAAGCCGCAAAGAGTTGGACACGACTCAACACAAAAAAATAAATACAAACATGGTATTTAAACTTTAGTTGGCATTAATCTCCCACCCATCCTGTGTGATGCTGTTAATCATTTGAAATACAATTGGTTCACTGGTTTCTGTTTATATTCCATTTTCAAGTTTCCAATCTATCAATTTTGTGTGTTTATTTTTTGATTATGTGAAACTGCAAGGTTCCAAAAGTCAGGATTTCACAAAAAGGGATTTTTTGCCCAAATATCCTTGACCATCATGCCCTGGCTGAACATCTGTCCAGGGCCCAGTTTTTCAGAAACTAAAGACTCTGCTTTTCTACCAACCTTGGGGAAATAGAATCATTCTTTCATCTTGGAGTAATATTAACACCAACCCTCCTAATTCCTAATTGGTTAAATTGTGGCAAAACCAAATTGCAGGGACTTCCCTGGCAGTCTAGTGGTGAAGACTTTGCCTTCCAACACAGGCGGGTGCAGCTTCAATGCCTGGTCAGAGAGCTAAGGCCCCATTTGCGTCCTGGCCAAAAAAGCAAAGCCTAACACAGAAGCAATATTATAACAAATTCAGTAACGACTTTTAAAGTGGATTTTTTTTTTTAAAGAAAGCAAATTGCATAATAAAATACCTAGAGACTGTATGACATAGGTTTGAAAAAACTTATCAAATAAAGTTACATCAGGGTACTGTTCTCAGGTTTACTTTGATTTACACTGGTGGTCTCCCCTTCATCTTTCTGAAGTTTGTCATTTGCAGCTGATAACAGACTCGCATGCTGATCTTAACACATATTGCTTTATTTAAAAAAAAAAAACAAAGAAACTTTACAATGTTGTGTTGTTTGCTGCTGTGCGGCAAAGTGAATCAGCTATACCTGTACATATATCCCCTTTTCTTGGATTTCTTTCCCATTTAGGTGGCCACTGAGCATTGAGTAGGGGTCCCTGTGCTACACAGGAGGTTCTCATTCGTTTCCTGTTCTATACATGGTCGTGTATATATGCCAATCCCAGTCTCCTAGTTCATCCCACCCTCTCATTTCCCCTCTTGGCATCCATACCTTGTTCTGTACGTCTGTGTCTCTATTTCTGCCTTCCAAAGAAGGCAATTATCGAGGTATACTTTCTTGGGGCACAATTTACATACAGGGAAGAACCCTTTCAGTTCTGGTAAACTGGTGGTGTACCCACCAACGTAGTCTAGATGCAGAACAATCCCATCTCCTCCAGAAGTTCCTTCCTGCTGCTCACTGTCATTAGCCTTTGCCCCACCCCCAGTCCCTGGCAGCCACCCAGTTGTCTGTCCCTGTAGCTTGGGCTACTCCAAGATGGCACGTGAATGGAATCGTATGGTACGGAAACTTTGAGTATGACATCGTTTGCCCTACATAATGTGGTTGATATTCAGCCAAGTTGTATATATCAGTAGGTTTTCCCCCTTTTGTTGGTAAGTAGTATTCCATTGTGTGGATATGCTGCAGCTTTAAAAATATTTTACTTATTTATTTGACTGCATTGGGTCTTAGATGCAGCATATTGTATCTCTGGTTGCAGCACACAGGCTCAGTAGTTGGGCACATGGGCTTAGTTGTTCCATGGCATGTGGGATCTTAGTTCTCCTACCAGGAGCGAACCTGCATAGAATTCTTAACCGCTGGACTACCAAGGAAGTCCCAGTGCTGCAGTTTATCCATTCACAGCTGAAAGCTATTTGGGTTGTTTCTAGTATTTTCAATTATGAATGAAAGTGAAAATCGCTCATTCGTGTCCAACTCTTTGTGACCCCGTGGACTCTATAGTCCATAGAATTCTCCAGGCAAGAATACTGGAGTAGGTAGCCATTCCCTTCTCCAGGGAATCTTCCCAACCCAGGGATTGAAACCAGGTTTCGCACATTGCAGACAGATTCTTTACCAGCTGAGCCACCAGGGAAGCCCAAGAATACTGGAGTGGGTAGCCTGTCCTTCTCCAGCAGATCTTCCGGACCCAGGAATAGAACCAGGGTCTCCTACATTGCAGGTGGATTCTTTACCAGCTGAGCCACTAGGGAAGCCCCCAATTATCCAATTACGAATAAAGCTTCAACCATCATGGGTCTACCGGTTTTTGTGGGAACATGTGATTTCATTTCTCTTTGGTAAATACCTAGGCATGGGATTGTTGTGTTGTATGGCAAGTATATATTTATAGGAAATGGCCAGACTATTTGTAGAGTTGCTGTACGGTTTCTACTCCCAGCAGCAGTGTGTGAGGATCCTAGTTGCTCTGCATCTTTGCTAGCAATTTGTATTGTCAGTTTTCGGCTTTGAGTTTCGTTTTTATCGTTCTAATTGATTTGTAATTGTATCTCATTTTGGTTTTAATTTGGATTTCCCTCTTCCCTGGTAGCTCAGCTGGTAAAGAATCTGCCTGCAGTGCAGGAGACCCTGGTTCGATTCCTGGGTTAGGAAGGTTCCCTGGAGGAGGGCATGGCAACCCACTCCAGTATTTTTGGCTGGAGAATGCCCATGAACAGAGGAGACGGGAGGCCACAGTCCACGGGGTCTCAGAGTCAGACACGACTGAGCAACTAAGCACACAAATGACTAATTTTGTTGACCGTCTTTTCATAGGCTTATTTGCCACTGGTAAATCTTCTTTGGTGAAGTGTCTGTTCAGACATTTCGCCCACTTTAGGGACTTCCCGGGTGGGTCCAGAGGTTAAGACTCTGAGCGTCCAGTGCAAGGTCAGTCCCGCTGGGGAGCTAAGAGCCCCATGCCTCGTGGTGCCATGGCCAAAAAACAAACAAACAAAATTTTTGCTCATTTTAAAAATTGAGTTGCTTGGGTGCTTATTGAATGTGGGAATAATTTACAAGTCCTTTATCAGATATGTATTTTGAAAATACCTATGGCTAGTCTTTTTTTAAAAAAAAGTGATTTTATGTATTTATTGGCTGTGCTGGGTCTTTGTTGCTGTTGGACTTTTCTCTAATTGTGTCTTCTGTGTCTGACTTACTTCACTTAGTATGATAATCTCTAGGTCCATCCATGTTTCTGCAAATGACAATATTTTCTTTTTATGGCTGAGTAATGTTCTGTCGCGTGTGTGTGTGTGTGTGTGTGTGTGTGTGTGTATCACATCTTCTTTATCCATTCATCTGTTAATGGATCCTTGCTGCTGCTAAGTTGCTTCAGTCGTGTCCGACTCTGTGCGACCCCATAGACGGCAGCCCACTAGGCTCCTCTGTCCCTGGGATTCTCCAGGCAAGAATACTGGAGTGGGTTGCCATTTCCTTCTCCAATACAAGTGAAAAGTGAAAGTGAAGTCGCTCAGTTGTGTCTGACTCTCAGCGACCCCATGGACTGCAGCCCACCAGGCTCCTCCGTCCATGGGATTTTCCAGGCAAGAGTACTGGAGTGGGGTGCCATTGCCTTCTCCAAATGGATCCTTAGATCTTGGCTATCCTTAGATGCTGCTATAAACATTGGGGTACATTTATCTCTTTAAATTAGAGTTTTCATCTTTTCCAGATGTATGCTCAAGAGTGGATCTTATAATAGTTCTATTTTCTTTTTTTTAAGGACCTGCATACTGTTCTCTATTAGTACCAGTTTGCATTCTTACTAACAGTGTTGGGGGGTTCCCTTTTCTTCTGTGGTCAGTTTTTATTAATTTGTGTGTAGGTTTGGGCAGGGTTCGTGGTAGCTTTTTTACATGTGGACTTCCAATCAATTCAGCACATTTTTTGAAAGGAGTGTCCTTTTTCTACTTTGCGCTTTTGTCAAAAATCAACTGAGCATTTGTGGTGGGTTTATTCTTGAATTCTATACTATTCCATGGACACTATTTCAATTTTCTTCACAGTAATCAAGTGAAGTTTTACTCTTGATTATCCATGTTTTCCAGATAAGGACACAGGTTAACCTTCTAGAGAACATGGAGACACAGGGCCCTACAATGTAAAGAATCTGTAAAAAAGATGATTGCAAGATTCTGTGAGAAAGTTCTATCTGTATGGAAAGTACTCTGTGACAGAGTTTAGCATGCGCTCGGTGTCTGGAAGCATAGAACGAGGGTGTCTAACCAGGGCTGTGGCTGCAGAAGGGTCAAGGAAGGCTTCCTGGAGGTAGTGACCCCTGAGTCACTTGAATGAGAGGAGGGAACTTGGGCAGTTGGACCACATTAAGGCCCTAATGGAGACTGGTGGGGGTCAGGAAACCTAAATGGTTTTGATAAGAGCGAGAATATCCCTAATGCATGACTTATGTATGGCCTGGGTCAAGGGTATGGAATCTTTTTCTCCAGGTGGGTGGAAGAGACCTCTGAGCAATTTTTTTCTTCCTAAAATTCCAAAATTCCCAGGTCTCAGTTTTGTTGCCTGTAAAATGGGGCCATTCCATCATGGTGATATGTGACTCTCGTGAGCAGGATTCAGCAGCCCTGGTGTTAACAGACATGCCTTATCAGGCTTACTGCTTTTATCCAAAGCTGCTTTATTTGTGAATTAGGTTGTTTGGTCCTCGGAGCATCCTGGGGGTAGGGGAAGCTGATTTCATTTGCTCCTGTTCTCAGATATGCTCTCTCTGACATGAGTTAACATTACATCATGGATCTAGGAACTTCCTGCCCCTGGGTTCTATTCCTTCTTTCCCAAAGTAGCCCAGTGCCCTGGGCTGACGCCCTTCTTTTTTCGGACTATTTCCCATCCTTTGCAGGTACTGTCAAGGTCACTGCCGACTCAGCCATGCTGGGATTCCTCTTGCGGGACAAGCACGAGAGGGCAGGGAACAGCACCAGCATGCGCAGTGTGACCTGCATCCTTGCCCAGAACAGCAGCCAGGCCTTGCCAGGAGAGCTCCGGCTGAGTGGGCAGCTGCAGGCCCAGACGGGGAGCCTCGGGGGCCAGGCCAGCCTCCGTGCTGACACGGCCAGCCTGGCTCTGGGCGGGGTCTGCACCTGGGGCCCTGGGCATGGCCAGCTCTCTGGCAGCCTGAGTCACAACATCAGCGCTTTGAGTGAGGCAGGTAGGAGGGGCTGAGAGAGCCCAGTGGCTTCCTTCCCTGAAGACTCCCAGGGCCTGCAGCCAAGGGACTTAGAGCCCCCGGTCCCTAAATCCACCTCCCAGCTCTGTTTCCTTCCCCCACCACCTTCTCCCAGTGCCTCCATCTTCCCTGGGCTCTTTTTCAGCCAGAACACCAGTTGCAACCCAGTACAGACACACCCAGGCTCCCCAGGTGGCTTAGTGGTAACGAATCTGTCTGCCAAGCAAGAGACGTGAGTTCGATCCCTGGGTCAGGAAGATCCCCTGGAGAAGGAAATGGCAATCCACTCCAGTATTCTTGCCTGGGAAATCCCATGGACAGAGGAGCCTGGCGGGCTACAGGCCATGGGGTCTCAGAGTCAGACACGACTTAGCAGCTAAGCTACCACCACCGCCACCACCACAGACACACCTCCAAACTAGAGGGCAGATAGCCCCTGCCACCTGCCCCTCCTCCCAGGACTCCCCACCCCCAGTCCAGCTTCTGGGCTTGGAAACCTGGTTTAGCAGGACTTCCAGGATGTTCTTGGCACCGCAGTTAGGAAATAGCTCAGACACCGCCAGCTCTAGCTTCTTGGGGACAATTCCATGGGCCTGGGGGCCCCGAAGGTGCAGCAAGGTGAGAGCACAGGATCAGACCCCTGCTTCCTAAGAGCCTATCCCTACCTTTAGGGAGCGAGGAATCCAAAGGGGACATGGGGCCTGTTACTTGCCAGGTGTGGCCATTGTGGTCTTAGGAAGGATCTGGGAGGCGAGTTCGCCTCAGGGCTCAGGGGACCCTCAAGAGAGAAGGCGGGCTGTCAGGGACCCTGTTCTGGCTCCCGTGGGGCATGCCATCTCTGTGGTTCCTCTCGCCCTCAGGGCTCTCCTCCGAGGCAGGGATACTCCTGTCACACACCCACGTCACTTCCAACTTCTCAGTGCGCGTGATGCTGCGAAGTTCCGGGGGTCAGCTGGATGGGGCCCTTGGCCTGGAGGGCGTGGCCACCAGTGCACCCGGCAGCCAGCTCCGCGCCAGCCTCCACCACACGGTGCCCGGCCTCGGGCGCTGGGGCCTCCCCTTCTCCGTGGATGGCCGTGGACACTTGCAGGTGGGTGAGAGGGCTGGGCCCGGGGCCTCGTGGGAGGAGTGGGTCCGAGGGACACCCACAGCTGTGCTTCTGCCCAGCTGGAGGGACCCAGTCTGGAGGCGGGGTTGGTGGTGAGCGTGGATGGCGAGGAACTTGGTGGAGCCAAGGAGAGGAGGGGAGCAGGTGACCGTCGGGAGCTGACCCTGGGGCTGCACCCCAGCCTCGTGAGGCTCCAGGTAAGTAACCCTTAGGTCTGCATGTGGGTGGGGCCAAGCCAGGGTCACTGCCTCTGCAACTTCTCTAATAACCTACCCAGTTTCCACCAGCTTGCCCCGCCCACCGCCCCGCCCCGCCCACCGCCCCCGCCCCGCCCACCTTCCCTCCCAGGCTCTCACCAAATTTCCCATCCTCCCTTCTTCTCTTCCATCCTTTCTCCTTTCCTCCCACCCTCCCCTCCCATTCATCCACATTCCCTTCCTTTCTTCCTCCCCACCCTGTCTTCTCTTCTGCCCACTTCTCTTCTCTTCCTGTTAATGCTCCCTCCCCTGCCCCTGTGAGTGGCAGTGGAGTAGAGACACTCTGGGTTTATCTGGTCCGCTGAGACGCGCACCCATCCGTTCACGTTCTGAGTACCTCCCCTGGGGAAACCTGGAACACTGGCCAGCTATCTTTTACATTGGTCTCAAGAACGAAAAACAGGAAACCACCTTTGTGCCCATCACTGGTGTGGCTAAACGGCATCCAGAGTGTGCGGGAGGCAGGATGAGTGAGCAAGGTGTGCGGCCCATAAGCCAAGCTGCTTCATCACTTACCAGTTGCATGACTTCAGGCCAGTTGCTTACTCTCCTGTGCCTCAGTGTTCTCATCTGCAAAATGGGACTGTTAATAATGCCTGCCTCCCACAGTTACCTTGAGGATCCAATGAGGAACCAGTGAGAGCCTGGCACACAGGCTCTGTGAGGACATGAGTTCTGGTTACTTCCGACTGTGACGATGCTGTGGGTTAGCACTTCGTTTTGCACAAACCTCTCTTTGAGGGTTATCTTCCCAGGGAGGCCTTCACTAGGGGAGATGGGGTCAATTGGATCTTAACACTCTGTCCAGGGTCAAGGTTGGGGAAAATACCTCATGCCTACACATGCCCCCTGCCCACCCTGCTGGCCATCCTAGGTCACCTGCAGAGGAGATGTCATGCCTGCCTAGCTGTCAGGGCTTTGCTGGGGGGTACATCGCCAAGTGGCTTCTTGAGGTACCAGAGTCTCTGTCACCATCAGGGCAGCAGAGATAGATGGTGGTCTGCCTCCGGGGAAGGCTGGGGAGGGGCAGGCACAGTCTGAGCACCAAGGCCTTCCTGCTGGATGGCTTAGGGAAGGCGGGGCCCACTGCCAGGCTGACCTGCACAGTCCCCTCCTGCAAGCCCTTAGCATCCCCAGGGACCTGCATCTGGGCTCCCAGCCCAGCCTAACAGCGGATGGGTGGTTTCTTCTGTAAACACAGTGACAAGGACCCAGGATTTAAGTGTTTCAAGCCAGCCTTTGCCCTGGGGGTGGGAGTAGGGGGGGTCTGGGCTGGTGACAGGCATATCTGGGCCTTTCAGGGAAGACGGAGCATGGGCCTTACAGGCACACATGCTGCCCAGGCTGGGCCTCAGCCCAGCCCATGAAGCTCTGAGCTCTCCCGGGCCAGGGCCCAGGTGAACAGTAGGTTATCTCCTTCAAAGGCAAAGCCTGGTGGGGAGGCCCGCGTGCAGGGCTTGGATTCCCTCATCTCCAGCGGCACCCAGTGTCTCCTGGACCAAGAGCTGTGGGTGAACTGGACCTGGTCAGGGCTGCCCTGTGGACAGCTGAGCAGACAGCTGGTTGTAGGGCTGGCTCAGCAGAGCTTTCAGCCCAGCTGGCTGTGGGGCACCAGGCAGTGAGCATAGCCCTGGGCATGGCCCTGGGGGAGGCGCACACTCGCCTGCCCTGGCTGCCTGCTGGTTCCCCTGGAGGAGCCGGCCCAAGGAACCGACCTGCTCGGGGAGCAGGGGAGACACGAATCTGGAGGTGTTGAATGGGTGCTGCTGGGTGTCCCGCCTGGGGCACTGTCTGAGGGCCTGGGAGCCAGTGCTGTGGGCTCGACACCTGGCTGTCCAGGTAGAGGGAACGTCCTTGGGGAGGACAGTCTCTGCCAGTGTCCCCTCTGTGAGCACAAAGCGTGTGACGCTTTCATGCCTCCAGCTTGAGTAGTGGCAGTGGTTTCACCCAGCACAGGGAGACCCAAGGGCCAGAAAACTCAAACTACCACAGCTTTCTGCCCACTCCTGCCACTCACCTGCTGTGTGACTTAGCCGGGCCTTGACCTCTCCGAGCGTCAGCCTTGTCATCTGTATCCTGCGGTGGCAGTATACAGTGCGTCCCCACCTCACGCTGTCGAGCAGGAAGCGGACCAGTGCACGTTAAGTGCCGTCTCAGTTGGGTACCCTCTCTTTTGCCCTGGTTTCAGCTACCAGGGAATCATAATCTCATTTTACAGATGTGGAAACTGAGGCTTAGGGACGTGAAGTCACCTTCCTAGGGTTGCACAGTGGCCTAGATGGCAGGAGGGTTAACCAAGGGAATTGAGGATCAGGATTGAAGGGGTCTTAAGGGGCAGATGGGCTGCCTCCCCCCAGAGGAAACTTAAGACTAGGGGGACATGTGAAATGAATAGCTACACGTGTGAGAAAGACTCAGAGCTGGCGGCAGGAGGGGAGGGTGTTTGCTGCAAGGACTACGCAGGAGGGTTAGGACAGGAGCTGTGAATGGGTGGAACTTCCCTCTGAGAGTCATGGCCTGGAATTCCAGGAAAGGACTAGAAAGGGGGCATTCCTCAGTCCTGGAGCAGGCCAGTGACATCCAAGCAGGAGAACCATGCCCTCACCCCATGGGAGGCCACCCCGAGCTCCGTGGCCCCTCTTGTGGTCTCCATTTGGCTGCGGTGGAGCTGATACATGCATTCACCCCATCACCGGAGGCGCTGTCCCCGCCCCAGGCAGACAGATGAGTGCTGGGTGACAGGAAGGGGCTGAGGGCAGCTCCTGGTTCTGTCTTGGGGGTGCAGACTCCCCCCAGAACCCCAGATCCTGAGAATTATACTACTTAGAGGCACACTGACTTCCATTTGGGGCAGAGTGCTGGGTGACAGGAAGGGGCTGAGGGCCAGTTCCTAGTTCTGTCCTGTGGGTGCAGACTTCGCCCCGCAGAACCCCAGGTCCTGAGAATATACCACTTAGAGACACAAGTAACTTCCATTTGGGGCATTAAGAGGGACATGTCCAGACCAGAGAGGTTGAGAGGCCTGCACTCTATTGTGGAAAAGAGAGGAGAAAACAGAGACCTCAGGGGAGGGGGCATTTTTTGTTTTTGTCAGTCTCTCAGTTGTGTCCGACTCTTTGTGACCCCATAGACTGTAGCCTGCCAGTCTCCTCTGTCCATGGGATTCTGCAGGCAAGAATATTGGAGTGGGTTGCCATGCCCTTCTCCAGGGGATCTTCCCAAGTCAGGGATCGAACCCAGGCCTCCTGCCTTGCAAGAAGATTATTTACTATCTGAGCCACCAGGGAAGCCCCAGGCGAGGGGGGCATGAGGGGCCCCAAACTGCTCTCAGTGGTTAGATTTCTTGACTGCCCCCACCCACCCACCCCGGGAGGCTGTTTTCAGCTCTTCAAAGAGAAGAGAGGTGGTGGGTGCCCCCAGAGGATGAGGGCTTTCTTGACCACCTGTGGACAAACGGACAGTGGGCACACTTCATGGGGTTCTGTAGGGACCCCCTCACCTGGCCTTTCTTGGCAGCAGAATCCAGCTGTGCTGGCACTGAACAGCTCCTTCCTGGTGCACACCTTTGGGGCCAGCCTGGTGGCTCAGGTATCGTCTGGGGACACCTTCGCCCAAGCCCACATCCACTCAGCCTGCGGCCACCGTGCTCATCTGGACACTGGCCTCCAGCACGCGTGGCCTCCACTTCAGGCACTGGGAGTCCCCCCCAACAACCACATCCGAGTGTCTGTGGGGGGAGATGAACCCGCCCGGGCCCAGCTGGAGGTGGCCCTGGGCCTGTGCAGCCTGACCGCCCGTGGGGACTTCAGATCAGAGGCCAGCGTCACACACAACTGGACCCTGGCCCTGGTGAATCACTGCCCTCTGCTGGAGGTAAGCCCCCCGCCCCACATGTCAGTGTGGGTTCCCACCTCCCTTTATAAATTATTAACCACCTACTGTATGCCCAGCTTTGCACTCAGCATGGGAAACTTTGGGCTATTTTTTTCTTTTGCTGTTGTCTCTTAAACTGGGGGACTCATTGACTGTAAAGCTTTGAGCCAAAAACAGGACCAGAATTCAATTTTTCTCCTCTTTTGCAAAGGGCCCTCCTGAGACACTGGTTCGCATCTTTTCTGTGGTTCAAGTTGGTTCTGTTCTTATATCTCACTTCCTGCATCCCTGGGGTTAAGGATCCAGGAGTAAGAATGAGACTAGTGCAGAGAAATAATATGAATGCTGAGTACTCTCTGAGGCCCCTTGAATCCTCACCCCCGGGGGAAAGGGCTGCTTGTACCCCCTCATCCCCCATGATACACTGGGGCCCAGAGAGGTGGGGGTACTCATTCATTCCCATCTTGGATCTGTGCTTCTGTGTTGGGTGTGTCTTAGGTCCCAGTGGAGCACTTAAGACCCCAGTTGCTTAAGGTCTCTGCCCTCCAGCAAGTGTACATTGATGTTCGTGATCTCATTCCAATAGCCAGTGCTTTCTGGATGCCTGGCTTTGGATTCACAAGGATTAACTTACTTCCATCTCCCAGCAATTTATGATCAACTCCCATTTTAGAGATGGGTAAACTGAGTCCGTGTGTTTGGAGAGACCGAGTTAGTGGTGGAACGGGAATTTGAGCCCACATCTCTTGATGGGGTACGCTTGGTATCGCTCACCTTGCAGAAGGAGGTGCTGATAGAGTTTAGGCCGTGGGGCCACTGCTGCCCTCTTCCCACCCAGACGCGTCTCCAGCTCCCCCACCTTGACTTCTGGTGTGTGTGTGTGTGTGCTGAGTCACTTCAGTCGTGTCCTACTCTTTGCGACCCCATGGGCAGTAGCCCACGAGGCTCCTCTGTCCATGGGGTCCTCCAGGCAAGGATACTGCGGTGGGTTTCCATGCCCTCCTCCAGGGGGTCTTCCCAACCCAGGGATTGAACCTGTATCTCTGTCTCCTGCATTGGCAGGCGGGTTCTTTACCATTAGCGCCACCTGGCTTCTGGCACTCACCTGAAATCCAACCACTTTCTCTATATTCCAGGCGACAGGAATCCCGCAGACCCTGCAGTCCGAGGGCAGCCTAAGCTGGGGCCCCTGCGAGTTCGACCTGACCACGGACTTCCATAGTGACCGTGGAGATGCCCACCTGCAGTTGGCCCATTCCTGCGGGCCCCAGACCTTGGTCCTGGGGCACCTGGCCCACTCCCTGCCCCTCCTGGGCCGACTGGGCCTGCCACCCCGGAGTGCCATCAGCCTGACCATCCAGCCTGGCTCCGCCCCCCACAGCTCCCTGTCCCTCCAGATGGGGCCGTGCCGGCTGCAGGGTGCCCTGGAGCAGCACACTGAGAACCAGAGCACGTGGATGCTGGCCACCGAGCCGGGCTGCCCGCTGCTGGAGGTGTGTAGAGAGGGCCCACGAGGTGCCTGGAGAGGAGCTTCCCATCAGCCTGAGGCCTGAGCCTGGCTGACACCCCCTCCAGGGACTTCCCGAGACCAGCTACTATTTCCCCAAAGCCCTGTTGGACCCTTGACCCCTCTTATCTCTCATCCCGTGTTCCCATTTGACAGATGAGGAGATCGAGGCTGGGTGAGATTAGAGGCACGCAGTGCCATGGAACCTGAGGACCACAGGCTCAGAATTTATGAGTCTGTCTTTTTAGTAAAATTTTAAGAGCAGGAAGGGAGTGAGAGGAACTCTTCTCATGACAGTTGGAAACAGTTGCATCTTGGTTTTATAACCTGTTAAAAACCACAGGCTGGGTTCTATATGAGCCGAGGGACAGTCTGAGGACTGTCCTGTGATGTTTGGGGGAAGGGGACCCTGTGACTCAGGAAAGGGGGAAGCTGGAGTCTAGGTCAGCAGACAGGGCTGGTGCCCTCGTCTGAGTGGCACAGGCCCCTGCCCTGTGTCTCCTGATGGAGCTTCCTGAGCGTAGAGACAGGGTCTGGTCTACTCGGCATCCCTGAGTAGGGCTGGGTGCTGTCTCTGTTAATCAGGGCGACACAGGATTGGTCCACAAGAGAGCAGAGCATCATGGGATGAAGCAGGCCTACCCACTAGGACTGTCTACGATGATGGAGATGTTCTTTGCTATCCAGGGCAGTAGCCACTAGCCACAGGGAGCTACTGAGGGCTTAAGACAATTTTACTCATGCTACAGAGAAACTGAATTCTTACTTGGGCTTCATTTTAATTTAGATGGAACCAGCCCCATGTGGTTACTGACTATCCTAGTGGACAGCAGAGAGGTGAAGCACAGACTGAAAACAGATCAGGTTCAAACCTTAGCTCCTCTACTTATTAGCTATGTGATTCTGGGCAATGACTTCGCCTTGTTGAGCCTCGGTGTTCCCATCTGTAAAATGGGGACTAGTAACTACCAATCTCAGAGTCATTGGAATAGTGTGAAAAGAGAACATTCTGATGAAGCACTCAGCATGAGACTGTGTGTGTACTGAGTGT
>NW_011494865.1:1685394-1685908 GCF_000754665.1 Bison bison bison | reverse complement strand
ACTGAGTGTTCTCTGATGGACAACTGTTGTGTGTTGTGGTTGAAGCTGCAGTTTTGTTGTTACTGTAATGGGAGAGGAGCGGGGGTGAGGAAGAGGGCTGAAGATGGAGAATCGGGCCACTCGGTGTGGGACCACCCTCTGACCCCTCTCTCTGGGGTCCAGCAGGGCCTGGGCCTCCAAGCAGAGACACAGCTCAGCGACTCCCTGCAGGCCTTGGGTGGGGAAGCAGAAGCATCAGGGGTCCTTGCAGCGGCCAGCCAGACTGCTTCCTTGACCTTGGTGGTGACTCTGCACCCATCCGAGGCCACACTCCGAGCAAAACTGAGGCCCACGCTGCCTGCACTGCATGCGCTTCCCCTGGAGACCTCGCTAACCGTCCAGTGTGGGTGGGAGGCCGGGCACCGGCTGCGCCTGGAGCTGCACACTGGGGCCTGCGAGCTTCAGGGCAGTGGTGAGCTGCAGCTGGACCGCCGGCTGCAGTGGCGGGTGGTGGCCGAGAGCTCCTGCGAGGGCC
>NW_011494865.1:1683119-1685294 GCF_000754665.1 Bison bison bison | reverse complement strand
ACCCTCCTTTTTAACCACTGCCAAAGTGACAGAGATGGGGTGAACTCTGGAGGACTGGAGAATCTCCTCTAAGCCCTAGACATACAGCTGTAAACACGGCAGAGATGAGTGCCTCCCTGGGCAGACAGGCAACCCCCAGGATAAATCACCAAACTGTGGAGTGTATTACACAGGGGTGAGGGCAAAGGAGAGAGAGAAAGGGGAAAAGGGGGTCATGAAAAACAGAGCAGATACTGCAATTTTATATGTCGGTCAAGGTTGGTCCCCCAAACGGGGTGACATTTAAGCACAGACCTGAAAGAGAGGAGAGAGTAGGATTGTGGGTACCTGAGGAGAAGGTTTTCTCTTTTCTTAAAAAATATTTGTTTCTATTTATTTATTTGGTTGCACCAAGTCTTAGTTGAGGCATGTGGGATCTTTAGATGTGGCATGAGAACTCTTAGTTGTGGGATTTGGGATCTAGTTCCCTGACTTTGGATGTGGCATGCGAACTCTGGGTGCGGGATTTGGGATAGTTCCCTGACCAGGGATCGTACCTAGGACCCTTGCGTTGAGGGTGTGAAGTCTTAGTAACTGGACCACCAGAGAAGTCCCAAGGGGAAAGGATTTTCTGGGCATGGCCAGTGTAAAGGCCCTGAAGCAGAGCTGGAGAGGGAAGGGCATTCTCTAGGACTGGGATCAGCAAACCGTCTCTATGAAAGTCCAGATAGCAAATATCTTAGACTTTGCAGGCCATTCAGCCGCTGATGTAACTACTCAGTGCTGCTGTTGTAGTGCAATGTGCCATAGACAGTATGCGGAGAATGGGCATGACTGTGTTCCAATAAAGCTTTATTTACAGCAGGCAGCGGGCTGGATGCGGCTGGTGGGCAGGCATTTGCTGACTTCTGTTTTATAAAAAGCCCACGGGGTGGGAGCACCGTCAGATTCAGGATCCATCACGGAGGTGGAGAGATAGGATTGGAAAGAAGTCAGATGTGGGTGTGAGAAGTAGGGGAGCCAGATGGCGACTGTGTAAGAAGAGGACTGGGGCTGCTGCTGTTCCTGTGATAGGAAGGACGTGGGTGGAGAAGGAGGATTGGGAAGGGGGTGTCGCTGACTCACAGGCCCTTTTTGATGTGTTAAATCTGACAGGGCTCTCAGGAGGTCAGCTGTGGTCTGAACTGGAGGTCTCCTCCTCTTGGTGGTCACATTTAAAGCCACAGACTGAGGACTTCCCTGGTGGTCCAGTGGTTAAGACTTCGCCTTTCAATACAGGGGTGCAGGTTCAATCCCTGGTCATGGGGCGAAGATCCCACATGCCTCAGGGCCCAAAAACCAAAACATAAAATAGAAGCAATATTGTAACAAATTCAATAAAGATTTTTAAAATGGTCCACATCAAAAAAGAAAAGAACTCTTAAAAAAGTCACAGACTGGCTGATATGGCTGTGGAGTAGGTGGAGACTAAGCACTCAGGTTGCAAAGCTGGGGAAGATGAGAGGGAAACAGCCAAGGGTACCAAGAAGAACAAGCCAGGAGGAGGAGGAACCCCAAGGGAGAAGGAGGGCTTGAGGCTGGGGAGGAAAGTGTTAATAGGGTCAAACGCTGTGTCAGGCGGGTGGAGCCAGGCAGCTCTCCTGGGCACTGGAAGGCCAGGAAGCCCAGACTGTGAATTAAGGTTCTGCCCCCTGTTCCTGGTGGCCTTGAGCATATCCTTGTTCCTCCCAGGGCTTCAGAGTCATCATCATAGATGGGTGCAGTGACCTCCTCCACTGTCATGATTAGATGGACCTGCCCTGTGGTCCGCAGCGCGCGGGTGGGCGGAGCCTAGGGAGATGCCCACGTGGGCCGGCCTTGCAGCCTGCTTCCTGAACAGGCTCCCATCGCCTCTCAGGAGCAGGTGTCTGGGTTCTGTGAGCCTGGGGAGTTGGAGGGGTTGGGGGAGGAGAGGAGGGGAAATACCTGTTTCAGAGCTGCCAGTGTTCTAAGGCTCTTGACCAGTTGCTTTCACGGGATGCGGTTCTCTTCGGCATAAAGATGTGATCTTTGTGGTTTGGGGAATTGGGAAGGGGGCCGGGGGAAGCTCTTTTGACAGTGCAGGGCTACTGAAGTGGGGCCCTCTGGCACTCCTAAAATCTGACCCAAGTCACAAACCCTCTCCTGTAGAGACTCATGTGGGCACATCCTCACCCC
>NW_011494865.1:1681548-1683019 GCF_000754665.1 Bison bison bison | reverse complement strand
GACCTTCCCTCAGTGGCCAGGGCACATCTCCCTGGGCTGCAGACTCCAGCACAGCATGCCTGCACTGCAGACGCTGTGGGTGGAGGACACGGTGCCCTTCAGGTCAGCCCTGGCGAGCGGCAGTGATAATGGAAATCATTCATTCATTCATTCATTCAACAAACCTTTTTGGAAGTACCTCTGAGACAAGGGGATGGTAGAACAAGCTTCAGACCTCCCTCTGAGCCTCAGCCTTACATCTGGAAATTGGGGCTGCTGATACTCATTTTTCCCTGGTGGCTCAGCTGGTAAAGAATCCGCCTGCAATGTGGGAGACCTGGGTTCGATCCCTGGGTTGGGAAGATCCCCTTGAGAAGGGCCCACCCACGCCAGTATTCTTGCCTGGAGAATCCCATGGACAGAGGAGCCTGGGGGGGCTACAGTCCATGGGGTCACAAAGAGTAGGACACAACTAAGTGACTTTCCCTTCACGTTTCACTTTCAGTATTCATTTCCTTCACCCAGCCACGCCCCCAGGACTGTTACACATTCTCCTCCTCTAGAGCCCCCTCCCTCACTCCCAGCAGACCAGAGCTCGTCCTCAGCCCTCTTTTTCCACGTTGTCCATACACATTCCCTTCACGGTCTTAACCGGTCTCTCATATCAATGGCATATCTGCACTGCCATGTCCCCCATCTCTTCCTCCCCTGAACCCCAGATCAGTAGGCCCACCTGCCCACTGTATCTCCATTCAGATGCCTGGCAAGGCACCTCTGACTTTAGCTGTTCCAAAACCAGAAAGGCCAGCCCCCTAGACCAGCCCCTCCCTGTCTCTCTCCTTCTTGGCAAGCAATATCTAGTCCATCCTTCCCACCGTGTCGTCAAACCCTTGAAATCAACCTCGATTGGCCAAGCCCTCATCCAGGAACCCCCTAAAGCGGCACCTCATTAGAACAAAAGACTCTATCACCCAGGAAGTTCCAAGGGACCTATGAGCTCCGTGTCATATTCCCCTGTCACCCCCATCACTCAGTCTACAAAGCTGTACGAGTTCTGTGCCAGGAACTGGGGTCAAAGACCAACCGTTAGCAGGAACTGGGATGAGGGGCCTCGGTGGCTGCAGCTTTATTGTGCCATGCCCTTCCTTGCCTCTCCCCAGCTTTCTCTTTTCCATTGACTTCCCATCATCCGACACGTGATGCCTTCCGTGTTGTCCCGGCCTGACTCCCACTGCTGGTGTTTAAGTTCCACATGGTAATGTAACAGTTCAGACATTTCTGTCTGTCTCACGTGTGGCAGCCTCCGAAGGTTTAACAGGACCCAGCAAGTGGTAGGTGTTCAGTCAGCATGGTTGAACGATGGAGTGACACCTCCCGCTTTATAGCTGCTGCTGCTAAGTCGCTTCAGTCGTGTCCAACTCTGTGCAACCCCAGAGACGGCAGCCCACCAGGCTCCCCCGTCCCTGGGATTCTCCAGGCAAAAACACTGGAG
>NW_011494865.1:1679984-1681448 GCF_000754665.1 Bison bison bison | reverse complement strand
CCAGAGGGCCCCACTTCAGTAGCCCCACTTACAGTGCAGGGCTACTGAAGTGGGGCCCTCTGGCACTCCTAAAATCTGACCCAAGTCACAAACCCTCTCCTGTAGAGACTCATGTGGGCACATCCTCACCCCATTTTGTTTTCGGTTCAAGGGAGATCATGGGACCCCTGATTCCCACTTGAGACCCACCCTGGTTAAGAAGTCTACTTCCATCTCTTTCAACCCTTCCAGGCCCTGGGGGTCCCAGGCCGAGTCAACAGCTCCGGCTACATTGTGGTGAACTCCACGGCCATGGACGCTCAGGTGCTGGTCACCGTGGATGCCAGCACGCTACGGGGGCTGCTTGTCCTCAGTACCATGGAGGTGAGGGTGCAGACCAGGATGGCCTGGGATGCCGGGGCCAAGTGCTCCTGACGAGAGAAGCATTTGGATACCAGCTGAGCTCCAGAGAGGACCCTGGCAGATGGGAGCTTCAGGGTCCATGAGCAGAGGAATGAGACTTCCGAGGAGAAGTCCCTCAGCTGCCCCTTCCCCTCCCTAACTCCCCAGGAGCCATCGCTTATCTGACTCTTCTAATGTCATGGTCACGAAAGCACACAGCCTGCTCGCTTTTGCATCTGCCTCCTTTTATTCAGCATGACGTTTGTGGGATTCACGTGGTCTGTATCCTTTTTCACCGATGTATAGTATTCCACGGTGTGCTGGTATCACAATTCATCTGTTCATCTTATCCATTAGCATTTGGGCAGTGTCTAGTTTTTTATTATATATTTAATTAACTAAGTACATTTTGATTTTATTTTTTAAATATCTTCATTGTGATATAATACACATGACAAAATTTACCATCGTAACCACTTTCAAGTGCACAGTTCAGTGGCATTAAATACACTCACATGGTTGTACAACCATCACCACCGTCAGTGTCCAGAAGTCTCTTCATCTTGCAAAACCGAAACTACCCACAATACAACAACTCATCATTTCCCGCCCCCACCCCCAGCTCTACTGAATTTCCTTCCTTTTTAAGGCTGAAAAATATTGCATTGTATGTATGAATGGCCCATATTTTGTTGATCCATTTATCCATCAGTGGACACTTGGGTTGCTTCCACCCTTTGGCTATTGTGAAGAGTGCTGCTGTGAACACGGGTGTGCAAATATCTCTTGGTGATCTCTCACGTGAGTCTTGGTTTTTCTCGCTCTGTTATAGACCCAGCAGGAGGTGAACTTGCTGCTCACACACAACCTGCCTCAGCCCAACCCCTTGGCCCTCCCAGCCCAGATCCTGCTGTACCTGACCAACGAGAGGCTCGGGCCCAGCTACAGACACACCCTGCGGGTCGCAGTGGATGGCAAAGAGGTGGGGGCTCTGCCAGAGTGAGGGGGAGCTTGGTGGGGCTGGGAACTGGCCTGATGGCCCTGGTCCCACGTCTTCCGCCCTGACATGTATCTGAGGAGCTG
>NW_011494865.1:1673680-1679884 GCF_000754665.1 Bison bison bison | reverse complement strand
CCCAGAGACGGCAGCCCACCAGGCTCCCCCGTCCCTGGGATTCTCCAGGCAAAAACACTGGAGTGGGTTGCCATTTCCTTCTCCAATGCATGAAAGTGAAAAGTGAAAGTGAAGCCGCTCAGTTGTGTCTGACTCCTAGTGACCCCATGGACTACAGCCTACCAGGCTCCTCTGTCCATGGGATTTTCCAGGCAAGAGTATTGGAGTGGGATGCCATTGCCCGCTTTATAGAGCGGGCGACTTAAAGCAGGAATCTGCTTGCCACCTGCTGCCACGCACTGTGTGTTCTGATCGTAATGGCTAATGTGCTGTTGTGGCTTCAGTGATTAACTCACAGGCACATTGGTGGGGAACTTGCAAACTCAGAGCCTTTGGGGCCCCCTGGAGAACTCCAGTGTATCAGGTGAGCTGTAAGGGGACCTAGAGAGCTCACACCCTGTCTAAAGTCTTCCCAGTTGTATATTTTTAACTTTTTGAGAAAAAGCTTTTTTTTTTTTTAAATGTATTAACTTTTGTTGGGGTGAAATACATCTTTACCATTTGAACTGTTTTGTTAAAAGATATTTTTATGCGGGCCATTTTCTAAAGTCTCTGTTGGATTTCTTACAATATTGCTTCTGTTTTATGTTTTGGTTTTTTGCCCATGAGAATCTTAGTTCCCCAGCCAGGGATTGAACCCTCACCCTTCGCATTGGAAGGCGAATTCTTAACCATTGGACTTTGAGGGAAGTCCCCTGACCTATTTTAAACTGTACAATTTAGGTATTTAGTACACTGATAAATTTGTGTAGCTACTCTCTAATTCAGAGCATTTTCACCTCCCCCCGCCCCGAGATGGGAGCCCTGTTACCCACGAGCAATCACTCCGCAGCAGGCACCTCCCCGCCCTCTAGTACCAAGCAGCACGTGTGTAGTTTGCCAGGTGTAACTCAGCTGTTCCTCCATCCTGGTTCCTCCCACTCCAGTGGTGTGGATGGTACCAGACCCCAGGGTTTGGGCGAGCGGGTCCTCGCTGGGCCAGGCTGGCTTTCTCTGCTCAGGGTGGTCCTGCGTCTCCTGGGTGGTGTTCCAGGTCTCTGCGGACGTTGACAGCAGCGGCGCTGGCTTTGAGAATTCAGGACGCGTCTCGTCGGGGTCCACGTCTCTGAACTACTCCGTGAGCTGCCATCACCGCGATGGGCGCCTGGAGTTCTCTGGTTGGAGCGAGCACAACAGCTGGGCCCTGCGGCAGGCGGGGTTCCCTGGAGAGGCCCGCCTGGGCGCTGAGCTGCAGATGCAGAGTAAGGCGGCTGGACCCTGCCCGGGATTGGGAGTTGGCCCCCCTACACTGACACCTGCCCGCCAGCCTCAGGCCCGGCGTGACTAGTTCCAGGACTAACCAGGATGCCCTTGGCCTTGGAATCTGACTCTTAAAGGAGTGGGTATTCACTTCCAGGGGTGGTCAAGGGAACGTACCATAAAACGGGTGGCTTAAAACAACAGAAATTTATTCTCCCAACTTCTAAAGGCTGGAAGTCAGAAATCAGGTGTGGTCAGGGCCATGCTCCCTCCAGAGTCTTTAGGATTCAACCCTTACTGGCCTCTGCCAGCTCCCGGTAGCCCCAGGCATTCTTGCACTTACGGCTGTATAATCCTGGTCTCTGCCCCCGAGTCTCTGCCTTTCTTTCTGTAAGAATGCTAGCCATTGGATTACGGCCCATCCCAACCCAGCACCTCACCTTGGCTTGCTTTGTGGTTTAGTCGTTAAGTTGTGTCCGACTCTTGCAACCCCATGGACTGTATCCCACCAGGCTCTGTCCATGGGATTCTTCAGGCAAGATGACTAGAATGGGTTGCTACTTTCTTCTCCAGGGGATCTTCCCGACCCAGGGACTGAATCCGGGTCTCCTGCATTGCAGGTGGATTCTTTACCAACTGAGCCACCAATCCTATTTCCAAATAAGGGCACATCCACAGGTCCTGGGAGTTAGGACTTCAAACATAATTTTTAAGGGGAAATAGTTTAACCCATACTGGAGGAAGAAGGGAAGGTAACAGTAATAAGAGTCAGTGTTTTTGTTATTGTTTGGTTTGGTTTTTTTTTTAATGAGGAATTTTATTTTTATTTGTTTATTTGGCCACACTGGGTCTTAGCTGTGACACCTGGGATCTTTAGTCGCAGCATGCGAGCTCTTAGTTGCGGCGGGTGGGATCTAGTTCCCTGACCAGGGATCAAACCCAGGCTCCCCGCATTGGGACTTGTGGAGTCTTAGCCCCTGGGCCACCAGAGAAGTCCCAAGAGCTGGTGTTGATTGAGTGACTATGTGTATGTAATCACTGAGGCAAGCTCTCAGTACATAGCTCAGTGAGTCTGCTCGACAACCCCGTTCACACCAAGGGAAGCTTGAAGCCCCCAGTGGGGCCTCTGGGTCATCAGACCCTCTGACCTCTCTCCTGGCCCCTGCTCATTCCACTCCTTGATATTCTTCCAACACGTGAGGCTTACTCCTGCCTCAGGACCTTTGCACAGGCTGTTCCCTCTGCCTGGAATGCTCTTCCCCACATGACTCCTTGTGGGAGAAACAAGGAAGCAGTCCCTCACCACCTGCTTCTCAAATGTCATCTCCTCATTGAGGCCTTGCCTCTCCCCCTATTTATTTGCACCCCCACCTCCCTCCAGCTCTCCCTACCTCCCTCCAGCTCTCCCCACCTCCCTCCAGCTCTCCCCACCTCCCTCCAGCTCTCCCCACCTCTCTCCCAGACTTTGTCTTTCTAACAAGCTGTGTAACCCACTTCTTAAATATTCTTATTTCTCACTTCCCACCTTCCATCCACCCCACACTCCACTCTTTGTTTGCAGAGTGGCAGATAGTAGGTGATCAGTTAATCATCTGTTGAGTGAATGGGTATCAGGGAGTGGTGAGTAGCATCATCCCCATTCTGCAGGGGGGGAACAGAAGCTCAGAGAGGTTGAGTCACTTATCCCATGCCACACAGCTGGCTCATGATGAATCCAGGCAGCGTGACTCCAGAGCCACCCTCTGATCCACCCCCGCCCCCGCCATCCCGTGTAGATGGCAGAGATCAGGATCCCTGCATGGCCCCAAGTCTCCTGGATGGTCCTCTTCTGGCCTCAAACTCTTCCATCCTTGGTTCTCAGCCTCCTGCAGGGTGAGCAGGCGCCTGGATCAGACAGGGGACTGTCTCACAGACTGCTCTGAGGAAGGGTTTGTCAGGGCTGTGGTGGGTCAGTGATGGGACAGGTGTCCCAGGAATGATTCCCCACGGCCCCAGTTCCTGGGCCAGGAGGCCTGGGGTGGGGTCTTCAGCCACGGTGGCCTTTCACCGCCCCCACTGCTGTCTCTCAGGGGGCGTGTTCTGCCTGTCAACATTCTTGGTGTCCCCACAATCAGGAATCTCCCCAGGCATAAGGGGACTGAGTCCCCTTGGATGTGTGTTTGCTCCCCACTCACGCCCCACACATAGTAGGTGCACATGGGTGAACACTGCATAATGAAGGAAGGAGACAGACCCTTCATGAGACCTACTATGTGCTCAGCATGCAGATGTGTTATCTTAGTTAATCTTGGCGATGTCTCTCGAGGTGGGTGGCCGATGCCATCTGTAGGTGAGGAAATTGAGGCTCAGAGTTGCCAGCTTGTCCTTGTCTGCCAAGGAGGGCCTCGCAGGTGATGGGGCTGAGCGAGATCCCAGAATCTTTCGTGGAGGAGTTTCTTCTGTCTGCTGAGCTGAGTTGTGGCCTAGCTCAGAGGCAGGGGACTGGAAGAGATACTCGCACATGCTGGGGGAGGGTGCAGATCCTTGCCTGGGCCAGGCAAGCTGCAGGTCAGTATCATTTGATATTGATTTGATATTGTATTAACCCTGGAGAAAAGCATCATTGATTTGTTCACTCCCTCATTAGGTTCTGGGCACTTGTGATGTGTCTGGGGTGGTACTAAGTGCTGGGGTCACAGCAGGGAAGGAAATATATAAAGGTCCTGCCCTCATGGAGCTGACCTTCTGGCAAGGGAGGAAGCAGGACGGGCTGGGAGGTACTTTAGAGGGGCAGTCAGGGGAGGCTGCTCGGAGGAGGTGTCATAGCGGCAGTGATTCCAATGAGAAGGAGCTGGCCAAGCCAAGACTGAGGGAGCCTCACGACAGATGCTGTCACAGGGACTCAGAGGTGAAAGGCTCGCCCAGGTCAGTCTCACTGGTATCCACAGGGTGCGACCCTAAACTGGAAAGGGAAATGAACCCCATTTCCCAGCAGCCTTTGCCACTCTCTGTCTCTAGAGACCAAAACGCAGGCCCGTGTGGTCCTCCAAGCTGGGGACGATGGGATCAGCATGGACGCGGTAGCCCTGGTGGCCCAGCCAGTGAATGGCCCCCTGGAGCTGGTGGTGAATGTCAGCCACACGGCACCTCTTCTCCGGAGGCTGGGCCTGCCCTTTGCCAGCCAGGTGAGGCGTGGGTGGCCAGCCCAGGCAGGGGCAGACTCCCCTGCTAATTCTGTCAATTCCCATCTTGTTCCCAGGGGCAGAGGACCACTGTGTGCACAGTTGATGTGAATGGTCTTGCCTTGTGTCTGTCCAGCACTTTACAGTTTGCAAAGGCTTTATTAATAATGATGATAATTGTAACCAGCGGCCTCTGTGCTCCCCGCCGTGGGGCTGGTGTGGATAGGCTCCTGCACCTGCGTTCCAGCTCCTGGTCCTGTGTCCTTTCCATGCTTCTGCCTTTTAGTCAGAATCAAAGCCCAGCTTGCATTTGCACAGCACCTACTGCGTGCTTGGCACTGTTCTGAGGGTCCCATATGCACTGGCTCATCTCCTAACACCCCAGTAAGAGGCAGAGCAGCACAGTTGTTATGCATGCCATCTCTGGAGGCCAGGCCCAGCTCTGTCATTTGCTGGCTGGCTGTCCTTGGGCAGATTCCTTAGCCCCTCTGTGCCCTCAGTCTCTTCATCTGTGAAATGGGGTAATAGCGGTACTGTTAATGTGAGGGTTGTGAGGATGGAGTGAGTCAGTACCAGTGATGGCCCTGGGATGGTGTGTGGCTCGAGCCGACGCTTCAGAAGCCTTTGCTGCTCTGATGCTGCTGGTGATGCTGGCCGCTGTAGTCATCAGCATCCTTGGGTCACAGGTCCATCTCTCGGTGACCTGCCCAAGGTCATGTAGCAAGTAGGCATCAAAACAGGGGCTCAGACTTGGTACTGGGTCCTTCCTGAGATGCACCCCCACACCCTCTAAGACAGGAACTGTGCTGAGTCCCCATGCAGCGGGCCAGTGGCGCTTGGTGTGAACTCAGCTTGCTTAGTGGGGCCCTCCCTCTCCCTCACGAGCCATGGAACATGTATCCAAGTCTTTTCCAGCCTTCTGTTTGGGGCTATCCAGCAATCCTCCTGCCCCTCACTCCCCTCTGCCGTGGGAGGAGGGGCAGTTCCCGGAGTCCAGGGGCCCAGGATGTCACTCTTCCCGCAGAGGGTCTGAGTCACCGTGACCCACCGCTGAGCAGCACTTCATCTGAATCCCCTTTCCCTGCCCTTAGCCTGGGTGGTGAGGAGGTCTGTAGGATGCCGGCTCTTTGCCGATGTCTGGGGTACAGGTGGACACTGGGGACCCATGGCTGGAAACCTGGGCTGCGGCAAGAGAGCCGGCCAGGGTGGGCAGATGGGGCCGAGTCTGATGGGCATCTGCCCTGCCAGGCTGGTGGGCGGACAGGGATGTGAGGGTCCTCAGGCCCCCCCTGCCTCCGAGCCTGTCTCCCCAACCCTCACCCCGTCCTGTTCCCTCTTCAGCTCATGTTCCAGGAGCTCTGGGGAAAGGAAGAGATGCATTCTTCCCTGCAGCTGACGTGCGATTCTCAAACCAGCCTGGTCCTCAACATCCAAGGCCACAACCAGGCACTCAGGTGAGGGCTTTGCCACACTCTGGGAGCCCCAGGGGAAGAGGAATGAGTGAGGGAGAGGCCTCAGCTGAGCACCTGACCCACAGCACTGCTTCAAACCCTCCCCACAGCCCCACTGCACAGAGGTGGCAAGGGAGGCTCAGAGAGGCCAAATGACTTGCCCGAGGTCACACAACTAAGAAAACATCTTTGACCTCTGGGGCTCGGGATACGAATGAGGAGTTCTTACTCTCCCAAGCTAAATGCATCCCAGGCCTCGAATAGTAATAACTAGTATGGCTCTTCAGTCTGGGAACCTTCTGGGGCGCCATGAA
>NW_011494865.1:1672454-1673484 GCF_000754665.1 Bison bison bison | reverse complement strand
TCCGGTTGTTACAGCCAGGAAGGGGGATCTACTGGCTCCTCGCAGGCGGGGGCCACAGCTACTGCCAGACCTCCTGTAATGCGCAGGTCAGGCCACAATGATGACTGGTGTGGCCCACGGTGTCGGCCGTGCTGAGGTTGGCACACATGGTGTAGGGACACGCCCGGACAGGGCAGCCCCCAGGGCAGGCGGCAGTGGGGAGCCATGAGTGCCTGGCCTGAGGAGCCGAGGGAGGGGAGCTGTGAGCCCAGGGCTGCAGGAGGGGGCCAGGCTTAAAGTTCGCTGTCCAAAGCGAGAGGGCCCCATGGGTGGGCCCACAGAAGACCTGCTGCTGAGTACCACCCAGCCCCTGTGCTGGAGGGGAGACGGAGGCACTTGCCCACCGTGCCAGGACCAGGCGGAGGCCAAGCTGGAATGCAAACGTGCATCGCTGCAGCCCTGATCATTGCAGCCCACGGCCGTTAGGCCTCCGGGCATGTTAATAGCCCTTCATTGGGTTGCTGCCATGTTCTGGGTCTCTAGCCCTCTGCTGGGGTGGTTGGCTTGGTCCTGACCCGGCCTGCACAGGACGCCCTCAAGCCAGGCCTCTCACGCCTTCTTTGCTTCCAGCAAAGAGCTGCGGCTCTCCGGCCAGCATCACCTCCCTGTCCTCCTTGGCCGCTGCCCCAGCAGAGCCTCCGCCTCAGCCAAGGTAACCGTGTCCCGGCCACCCCTGAGCCCCTAACTGGTTCCAGATGCCCTGCCCGAGGCGGGTGGGGGCCGCGCAGGCCGGCCCCGCCGCTGCGGAGTGTTAACACATCACATGTGTCCCCCGGCCTGCAGCAGGCCCCGCTGGGCCACCCTCGGAAACCCTTGGCTCCAGGTTTCCCAAACAGGCCCGGGTTTACATTCCTGGGCCGGCCTTGCAGCCCCCACCGGGGCCCACAAGACCCCCAGGAGCCAGGGGAGTCTTGCCCACCAGTGCCTGGCGCCACCTTCCCCCAGCCTGGCACGCTCCTGGGCGCTGGATGACGCGGCCTTTGAGCTGAGC
>NW_011494865.1:1669307-1672354 GCF_000754665.1 Bison bison bison | reverse complement strand
GCCTTGGAGCTGACCCAGCCTCACCCCCCAGGTGCTCCATCTGCCTTTCCCACGGCCTCTGCGTGGCTTCCTGCCCTGTGTCCACAAGTCCTGTGTTCACCTGGAACCCCAGGATATCACTATCTCAGGCATCTGCTCTGAGTAGCGTCTGAGGTGCTGGGCGTGGACAGGAGGGCCCGTGAGAGCTGCGATTCCCTTCCCTCAGTGCTTGCCAGTGTTTCTTTCTGTCTGCTCCCCCTCCCCGAAGCAGGAGATCCTGGAAGGTGTGCCCAGGACCTGGCCTAGGGCCCAGCATATAGTAGGTGCTTAGTGAGAGACGGGGAGGGAATGAATGAATGAATGGATGAGTGGATGAGTGAGCACACACACCAGTTGGCCGCTTCCTTATCCTGCCAGCCACCCAGCTTTGTAAAAAGCACCCCCCACCGGCCTTGGCCCAGGCTGACTTTGTTTATAGAGCACCTACTGTGTGCCCGGCTGTGTACCAGCACCTCACACACAATCTCAGAGCTCTGCAGACTTCACTCACCATCACTCAAGGAACCTCTTAGTTTTCCCCCAATCTTTCTTTTCAATAATTTCCAACCTATAGAAAAGCTACTATAGGGCAGTGACCATTTACCAACTGCTTTTCCCCCCAGTTTTATTAAGATGTAATTGACGTACAGCACTGTTAGTGTGTACAGCACATTAATCTGACTTGCATCTACTGTGAAATGACTGTAAAGAGTTAGTTAAATCTGTTATCTCAGAGAGAGATAGAAAAAGAAAAGGAAAAAAAAATCTTGTGATGACAACTGTTAGGATCTCTTCGCTCTCTTTTTTAAAATTAATTTTATTGGAATATAGTTGATTTACACGTTTAGTTTCTGCTGTACAGCAAAGTGAATCAGTTATCCATATACATATATTCACTCTTGTTTAGGTTTTATTCCCGTATAAGGTCACTACAGAGTACTGAGTACAGCTCCCTGTGCCATACAGTAGGTTCTTCCCAGTTCCCTATTTCATCTCTGGCAGTGCGTATACATCTGTCCCAACCTCCCAATTTATCCCTCCTTTCCCCTGGTAACCGTAAGTTTCGTTCTTGCATCTGTGACTCTGGTTCACTCGTACCATTTTTACCAACTCTCAAATACATCATCCAGCAGTGTTAACGGCAGCCACCTCGCTGTACGAACATCCCTGGTATTTATCTTATATCACCAAGTCTTAATATCTTGCCACGTCTTTCTATTTATATTTACATAGGTTATATACTTGTATATATTCACACACATATTTTTGTACTGTGACTAATATTGAGCTGTTTCTGGAGGCATGTCCTTACTCATAAATACTGCAGCTGGTGTTTCCTATAACAAGGGTATTTTCTTGTATAACACAGTAGAATTACCAAATCCAGGAAATTTAACATGTGACATAATGTCGCTGTTGAGTATACAGCTCATCATAAAAATTCCCAGTTGTGCAGTAATTCTGCTTTCTCAATAAGGTCCTTCTGAGCTGTTTTGTTTGTTTTAAATCTGGGATGCAGTTCAAGATCACCCCGGGCATTCAGTTGTCCTGTCTCTTTAGTTTCTTAACATCTAGGACAGAGGTCTGCAAGCTTTTACTGTAAAAAGCCAGATAATAAATATTTTAGCCTTTATACCCAATACCCTCTCTGCTGCCACTACTCAATTTTGCATTATAACAAAACAGCAGCCATAGACAATATGAAAATAAATGGGCTTGGCTGGGTTCCAATAAAACTTTATTTACAAAGCAGGCAGTGAGCCGAATTTGGCGCAAAGACTGACCCCGATCTAGCGATTGTCTTCCTACCACCTACCTTTCTTTCCTTTAACATTTTATTATTATATTTCTCAGACACTGAAAGATTCAAACAGCTTCCTTGTGAATACTCACATACCTGTCACCTGGATTTTTTCATTCATGTTTCGCTTTACTTTATCACACAGCTCTCCACACATCTTAATTTTTAATGCATTTCAAAGTAAGTTCCTGATACTGATATACTTCCCCCTAAACATTTCTTATCATTAACCACCTTAAAGAAGAACTCCTGTATTGAGCAACAAGGATTTACTGTATACACAGGGACTGTAATCAGTATCTTATAATAACCTATCATGGAAAAGAATCTGAAGCTGTATACCTGAAACTAACACAATATTGTAAATCAACTATCGTTCAATTTTTAAAAAGAAAGAAAACTTTCACATGGATGATTTTGCAGTGTCCAAGCAATCATTTGCAAAAATGCTCTGTTTGAATTTGTCAGGTTGCTTGTGTAAGGTGTGATTCAGGTTGGACATTTTTGACAGGGGAGTCACTAAATTAATGATGTTTCTGGAAAGCTCTTAGAAATACCAATTCTTGACCCAGTTTCTAGAGGCTCTCTTTTTACAGGTCTTAGGTGGGGGCCCAGAGTCCATATTTCTAGCATGTGCCCTGAGTGATTCTGCTCTTCAACCAGCCTGTAAATTAGCACATGATTTCACATAGGGTCCATATCAACACATTAATAAAGTGCGTTTCATCATCCCAGTTTATCTGGTTAGAGAGTGAAGTCCTTGGGGGTTACGGAACTAGCTAGAGGTCACTCACCCCATGCTTGGAAGAGCCAGAGCTGGGTCCTGGCCTGTCTGATGCACCGTCTGCGTGCTGTCCTCTGCTCCAGACTGCCCCCTCCCATTTACAGTGATAATTAGAATGCCTGCCTGCTGCAGGCTGGTCGCCACCTGCAAGTCAGTGTTAGAGCATGAAGGGCGTGGGAGATGCTTGTCCTGGCCACACCTGGGGGTCTAACCTGAGCTTAGGACCCTCGTGCATGCTAAGTCGCTTCAGTCATGTCTGACCCTTTGCGACCCCATTGACTGCAGCCCACCAGTTTCCTCTGTCCATGGGATTCTCCAGGCAAGGATACTGGAGTGGGTTGCCATGCCCTCCTCCAGGGGATCTTTCCTGGACCTCATGTCATCCCAATGCATCTCATCCAGGGAGCTGTGGGTCTTTAAGTCTGGGGGCTTTGGGAGGCAGAG
>NW_011494865.1:1665653-1669207 GCF_000754665.1 Bison bison bison | reverse complement strand
TTCCAGCACCTTCCTGAATGTTCTATCAGAGACTTGGCTGAGGAAATCCACCTTGCTTTCCTTCTGACCCAGCTACGATACTCTGAGGGTGGAGCCGAGGGCACATTTGTGTTGATGGTGGAGGAGCATCATTTCCACATGGGTGCCGGGCTCGCAGCTGCGAAGAACAGCCTTACCAACATCATCAAGCTGGAGCAGAACTTCCCCCAGGTGCGTGGAGGAGGCCAGGGCAGGCTTGGCGGCGGGGGGACAGGGGGATGTTCCTGGGGCAGCCCATTGAGAAAAGAGGAATTGTCCGGTTTCCTGGGAGGATCCAGTGCAGGCAGGGCTGTGATGTGGGCAAAATTTGCTGGAATGGATTCTCAGCTGGTCTCAATGTCCCTTCTTCCCTCCCCCCCTCCCTTTCATGTTATTTACTGAGCATCTACTAGGTGCCAGGCCAGACACTGTTCCAGAAGCTGGTGATGTTGCTTAGAGCAGACTGATGAGTCCGTCCTCTCATCAAATGTAGTCTAGTAGGGAGACTGCACCTGCAAAGCATCAGAGACATGGGCAGGAGACGCATCAGGGAGATCCCCTGAAGAAGGAAATGGCAACCCGCTCCACTATTCTTGCCTGAAAAATCCCATGGACAGAGGAGCCTGGTGGGCTATGGTCCACGGGGTCATGCAGGAATCAGACACGACTTGGTGACTAAGAAACAACCACAAGTGGGGAGACTGATCAACAACAAAAAGAAAATCAAATAAGAAAAATATACCAGACGCTGATACCTACTATAGAAAAGGGCTTCCCTGGTGGCTCAGATGGTAAAGAACCTGCCTGCAGTATGGGGTGATATGAGCAGGAATGACTGGGGAGCTGTTTAGGTGGCCAGCAAAGGCCCCACTAAGGAGGTGAGTTAACCATTTGGAAACCTGGTGACAGGGGCTTCCAGGCAGAGGGAACGAGATGTGCAAAGGGCCTGGGGCAGGAATGACGTTGGCACGTTTGAGGAACGGCCACTGTGCTGGATGGAGCAGAGTGGGTGAGGGGGAAAGAGCAGGCAGGAGTGCAAATCTAATCATGCAGGGTGCATCAGGCCACAGAGAGGAGTTGGGATTGTATCCTCTCTGAAATTGGAGGCCTTTGAGGACCTGATCCAAAGGGTGCTTTCAGACTCCTCTGGCTGCTGTGTAGTGAGTGACCTACAGGGGGCAGCAGAGTCTCAAGTGGATGGTGACTGCAGCCATGAAATTAAAAGACGCTTGCTCCTTGGAAGAAAAGCTATGACCAACCTAGACAGCATATTAAAAAGAAGAGACATTACCAACAAAGGTCTGTCTGGTCAAAGCTATGATTTTTCCAGTAGTCATGTATGGATGTGAAAGTTGGACTATAAAGAAAGCTGAGCACCGAAGAATTGATGCTTTTGAACTGTGGTGTTGAAGAAGACTCTTGAGAGTCCCTTGGACTGTAAGGAAATCAAGCCAGTCAATCATAAAGGAAATCACTCCTGAATATTCATTGGAGTGACTGATGCTGAAGCTGAAACTCTAGTCCTTTGGCCACCTGATGCAAAGAACTGACTCATTGGAAAAGACCCTGATGCTGGGAAAGATTGAAGGTGGGAGGAGAAGGGGACAATAGAGGATGAGGTGGTTGGATGGCATCACCGACTCAATGGACATGAGTTTGAGTAGACTCTGGGAGTTGGTGATGGACAGGGAGGCCTGGTGTGCTGTAGTCCATGGGGTTGCAAAGAGTCGGACACAACTGAGTGACCGAGCTGAACTGAACTGAACTAAGGGTCTCAAGAATGATGGTGTCTTGGACCGAGATGGCGGCAGTGGTGATGGGCTTTAGAGACATTTAAGAGTAAACTCCCTTCCTCCCCCTAAAAGTCTCCTCCACCATCCTCCTGTGGCACCCAAGAGCAGGGAGAGTGCCCCTTGCTGAGCCTTTGCACAGGCTGTTCTTTCTGCCTAGAATGCCCTTCCCTATTTTGTCAAGCAGCCTGTTTCTCTGTATTCCTTTTCCCCCTTGAATATCTTCCATGGCTTCTCTTGTCACCTTGCCCCACCATTTCCTAATTCTGTGACTGTCTCCCTACCAGCCTGGAGTCCCTGAAGGGCCACGGTCAGTCTTGGTTATCTTTGTCCCCCAACACCCAGCCCTAGGTCAGGAACATCACACCAGCTCATTAAATGCTTGAGAAATCCTTCTACCAACCACAGCAGCCCCTCGTGGCACCGTCCGTGGGTCCAGCCCTGAGCTGAGCACATCACTCCCCTCGTCTCACCGAAGTCAGCACTATTATTCTTACCCCAGTTTATAGACGAGGAAACTGAGGTTCAGAGAGGTTGGGAAACTAGCCCAAGGCCACACAGCTTGGAAGTGGAGCTGAGAGGCGGCCCTCCTCTTTACAGGGGGCGTCAGCCTCTGGTTTGTCATAGCCCTTCTGCCCCCTTGCTCCACTCCGTTACGTCATCTACCAGCCCAGTAAACAATTAGAGCTTTGCTTCTTGTCTTTCCTTTTCTGAAAGCTGTTCTCCTTTGCTACCCTCAGCAGAAACATGGGCTGGGCTCCCCAGTGACCCAGCTCCATCTTTTTTTTTTTTTCCCCAGTTCCACACCCTTCCTGGGGAGCTGGTCCTTCAGACCTCATACGAGCGAGCCCGTGGCACCCAAGTCCTGCACCACACGGTGCTGTGGGATGGGCAGGGCGTGGCCCTCAAGGGGAGCCTCAATGGGAGCCTCTCCATGCCCTTCCTCAAGCCCGCTGGGACCCTTGGTCTGCAGGGTGAGTCTCCCAGGAGCCACGCATTCACCCATTCACTCAGAGTACCATCACTGAGTGCTTGCTTATCCCAGTAACTGTTCTAGGCACTGGGGGTCCATCGGGAAGCAGCATGGCCCAGGTCCCAGATCTCAGGGAGGCGGGCTGTGAGCAGGGACACACACAGAACAAGATAACATCAGAGTGTCTCCAGGAGTGAGAACGCCTATGAAAACAAGCAGGGTTTGGTTTTGGGGGTGGAGGGGGCGGAGCTCCTCCAGGTGGGTGGTCTGGGAAGGCTTGTCTCAGGAGGTGACTTTCAAGCTGAGCCCCGAGTGACAAGAAGGTGAAGCTCTGGGGAGATCATCGTGGGCGGAAGAGGAGGAACAGCAGGTGCAAAGGCCCTGGGGTGGGAATAGGTTTTGTGGCTGGAACAATAGCAGCAAGGTCAGTGTGGCTGGAGTGGACTGACGGGAGGAGCAGAGGGGAGGAGATGAGGTGGGAGAGGTTAGGGGAGCCAGGACACACAGGGTCTCAGCCTCTGACAAGGAGTTGGGGTTTATCCTGAGTGTGATAAGACAGGAGGGCAAGGTTAGCGTGTGGAAGATGTGGCAACCCCCTGCATCCCCGAGGGCTTGCAAGCTGAGGCTGACAGACTGCAGGTTGGCAAGGGAGGTGAGTGTGGCCCCAGCAGGGGCACCCGTGACCCCCTGAGGCTCTCCAGGAAACAGCCCCATCCCCAAGGGCCATGCAGACACACGGGCTGTCAATTCGTGTTTGAGGAGTCTACGTACAC
>NW_011494865.1:1661937-1665505 GCF_000754665.1 Bison bison bison | reverse complement strand
ATCTGCCAAGCGGGAGACGCAGTGCAGACCCTGGCCCGGGGCGGGCACGGCTTGCTGGGTGGCCCAGTGGGGTTCCCCAGGGTCAGGGTTGCCACATGTGTGCCCTCAAAGAGAGAAAAAGAGGATCCTCAGCACGCCAGGGCAGTGTTTGTCGTGCGTGCCCGTGTGTGCGTGTGTGAGTGTGTGCATGCTCGGGGGCCCGTGGATGGGCTGAGCAGCCTGTGGACCCTGCTGTGTGGTTACTGGGCGCAGAAACCAGCGGGTCTGGGGCAGAGGGAGTGAGGGGTTGCAGCTCTGCGTGTGGTCAGTGCTCCTGGACTGGTGACCAGATGACGCCTTGAGAACCAGCTTACAGCCACTGTCTCTGGGCACAGCTCCCCAGGATCCATGTAGGAACAGTCCCCTTCCAGAGGGTTCAAAGGTGGTCTTTGTCTGCAGCAGAGTCTCAGGTGGACTCCTGCTCTGGGGGGTCTAGGAAGGCAGGAGCAGTTGGTGGCCTTATGGGATGGAGTTAGATGGTGCCGGAGGTCAGGGCAGTTGGACTCAGGCTTCAGAGATGAAGAAGAAAATCGAGGGCAAGGAGGCCGTGAGGCCTCAGCCATGGGCTGTGTTGTACCCCAGGATGGAATGAAAACATGGGGCAGCTGAGTGTGACCAGGCGGGTGTGGAGCATTCAAAGTGGCCGGGGTAATCATGTGTGTGAGGGGCCCGAGAGTGATATTGGAAGGCATATCCGTCAGCTAGTGCTGTGTAATAAATGACCCCAAACTCAGTGACTTACAGAAGTAAGAATTCATCACTGCTAACAAGCCTGTGGGCAGCTCTCTGGTCTTGCTCATGCATCAGGGTCAGGCCCTAACTTGGATAGGTGGTGCTGCTGATTTTGGCTGAACTTTCTTAGTTGTTCGCGGTCTGGTTGGCTATCGTCTGGTCTGGGACAGTCTCTGCTGAAACATCCAGGCTGTCCTCTGTGTGGTGTCAGCGTCCGGCAGGCCAGCCTGGGTTTAATCTCACCATGGCTGGGCAGGGGTCCCAGAGAGCCAGATGGAGCTGAGGCCTTAAGGCTGAAGCTGGGGATTTGCAGTGTCAACTTCACCAAACTCTACAAGCCAGTCACGAGGCCAGCCCAGGTTCCAGGGCCAGGGCAACAATTTCCACCTCCTGATGGAGGAGATACAAGGCTTCTTGAAGAAGTCCTGGAATGGGGCTCTCATGGGGATGCTGATGGACTGTTGAGTGGCATGGGGACCAAGTGAGGGGACAGCTTCTGAATTTTGTGCAGATTACGTGCGTGTGTGGCCCCAAAGTGGCCCCCGGCACCCTCTTGGCCTCAAGCTGATGCCCCCCCTCCCTGTACGCCCCTCCCTGCCCAGTGGAGCTCACCCACCCGCTGCCCCTGCCCCTGCCATGGCACTGCAGCTTCCGCCTGACCTCCGAGCATTCAGCACGCCGTCACCAGGATGACCTGGTTGTGGGCTGGGACGGTAAGGACCAGGTAGGTGTTGGGCTGGAACGGGACCTGGGAAGCCCACCTTGTGGCCTGAGTGGGACACTCGGGGCCCTGCCCTGCCCAGGAGCATTATGGGTCCAAATGGGCTGAGCCCCGGTCCCCAGAGGACCACAGGAAGAGCACTGGCGGGGAGGAGGGAGCCTGGGGCCCAGCACCACCTGGATGATAACAGGAAGACCAGTGGCTGACGCATAGCGACGGCCTCTTGTGTGCCAGGCAGGCCAGCCCCCTTTCATAGATGAAACTGAAGCTCAGAGGGGAATGGGGCTACTGAAAGGCAGGGCTGGGATTCAGATCCATGAAATGCCTCTAACCCCCAGTCCCCTCTCTGTCGTATGCTTGTCCCTATCTCCTGCTCTCCAATCCTCAAGTTACTCCTCTGAAAAATGGGCTGAAGCTCCCAGAGGGCCTCCCCCAGTGGTGGGCCAGCAGTCCTCACTCCCTTGACCCTGATGAAGGAGGTGACCTGTGCTGGGTGGTGGAGAGGCCCTCTCTGGGGGAGGCCTCCCGCTCAGCCTGTCCCCTCCCCAGGTGGCGCTGTCCTCCTCTCTGCGGCTGGGGAAGGGCAAGCTGGCCGCCCGCCTGGCCCTGGCTCACCCCTTCAGCCTCTCCTGGCGGCAGGCCGAGGCCAGTGGCCTTGCTGAGATCACGGGTGGCAGGCAGAGCTGGCAGGTGAGCGGGGAGCAGCCACGGGGCCCTGGGTAGACGGCTCTTGGGGGTGGGTGAGCCGCGTGGCTGAGGCCATGGGTGGGACATCTGGGACCATGTGCGGGGGAGGAGGATCTTGTTTGTCCATCAGAGACGAGGACGTCTCTGGAATCACAGTGTCCTGAAGCTTGGAACCCCGGGGGGGCCTTGATGCATTCATTCCTTCACTGGGACTGTATTAAGCACCTAATGTGTTCCAGGTCGTGTTGAGATGCGGGTGTAGTCCCTGCGTTGATAAAGCTCATTTTAGGGGGAGGAGCAGTTCGAGAGCATGTCTGGTTCATCACTGATGCGCTGGTTTGTTTAATTGGTCACTGCAGGGGTTCACATAGGGCAGCTTGGACTCTGCATCTGACTGGGAGGCTCTGGGCAGTCTTCAGCACCTCTCTAAGCCTGGGGTTTTTTTTTTTCTGTGAAATGGGAGACAGTAGGCCAGTATGTGCCAGGCAAAAAGACCAGAACTCAAGAGAATGAATGAATAAAAAATTAAGAGTTGTGATAAGCCCTATAAAGAAAGTAAGGAGGGTACTAAGAGAATCACTGGGGTCCGGTAGGGAGGGGACTTTAGATGGGGTGATCAGAGAGGGCTTCATGGAGGAGGCGGCTTGTCAGCTGAGGACCCGCGGATGAAGAGGAGCCCGGACGAGCTGGAGGAGCAGCGAGTGCAAAGGCCCTGAGATGGGAACAGGCTGGGAGCTTCAGGAGGAGCCAGAGGCAGTTAAGACCAGCACGGAGGAAATGATGGGGTGGGGCCCGGTGAGCAGGGAGACCAACTGTCTTAGCTCGGGGCTGCCATAGCAAAACATCACGGGTTGGGTGGCTTAAACCACAGACTAGAGGCTAGAAGTCCAAGATCAAGGGGCCAGCATGGTCAGGTTCTGGTAATAGCCCTCTTCTTGGTCTGAAGCCTTCTCTCTGTGTCCTCACAGTTGGGGAGAGAGCTCTGTGGGGTCCTTCTTACAGAGCACGGATCCCATCATGACCTCCCCCCCCAAACCCATCTAACCCTAATCGCCTCCCAACACCTCCTGATGTTGTCACATTGGGGATTAGGGCTTCAAGCCACAGGCCCCAGTGAGGGGCTCAGATTTCACTGCCCTGGGAAATGATGAGTCTGGGTGTTGAGAATGGGGATTTTTCCACCCAGTAAACACTTCTGGTCTGCAGTCTAGGCATGGCTCTGCACTCTTACAGACATAAGCTGGAAGAGAAGTCAGTGTCTCAACTCCCGCTTGCTGCTTCCATCCCCTAGAGGGTGGGCAGGGAGACCACCAGCTTCTCCACCTTCCCCCACCCCAATCCACGATACACAGATGGGGGGACCTCAGCCTTCCTCCGTCCCACCTCTCC
>NW_011494865.1:1653757-1661794 GCF_000754665.1 Bison bison bison | reverse complement strand
CGGGCTGCCCCAAACCCCGGGCCCTGTGCTGCCCCCCGTGCCCCAGTCACATCCACATCCTCTTCCCCGTCAGCTCCAGGACACCTGGGGCCTGGGCACCCTCAGGGCCTGTGGGGCCTTAACGCAGACCCCAGCTGTGCTCAGCGAGTGGCTGGATCTGTCCTGGGACGGACGCCAGGTGCGGCAGAACCTGACTTACGAGGTGAGGCCTGGGGAGCTGGGTGGCCCCACCGGCTGCAGAAAGTGCCTGACTCTGGGGCCTTAGGGTCCTGGGTGTAAGTGCTCATTGTGCTGGGGGGCCCTGGGCAATTCATTTCTCCACTGCAAACCTTGGTTTTCTCATCTCTGAAATGGGTACAAGTATCCTTCCCTGACTGTAATGTCATGAAAGCACTGGGAGGTCAGGAAAGCAAGGTGCCCAGCATGAGGCGGGCACTTGGGGAGCAGACAGAGGAGTGGGTGAACCCAGTGGGCTGCTGGAGAGGGGTGGGGGGAGGTGGGGAGCTCAGGTTCCCAGAGGTGTCAGGGTCAAGGTCTCACCAGCATCACCATCTGCCTGGGGCTCCTCATGGACTGAGTGCTGCTCTGCAGAGCCTGGGGCAGGGGCTGGGCCATGGAGAGATGAGGGCAGCTGGCCTGGAAGTGCCCTTGTCCCTTCTGGGTTTCCTTAGGCCCACAGCCCCTCAGTCTCCCAACAGAGGTCCTGCCTGGAGTGTAAACGCCCGCTGTGGGGCTGCCCGGGGCTCTGATGGGGTTCCTGGCACCTCTTCTCCTCTCATGAGGGTCTCCTTCTCTCTTCCGGGATGAGGCCCCATACCAAGATGCCTTCTTCCTTCCAGAGGCGCCAGCCATTCCTCCCGGACAAGATCCATGCAGAGGCCATGCTGGAGCATGTCCTCGGGGCCCCCTGCTCCACGCAGAGCTTCTGGGGAGACGTGGAGACAGACCATGCCCGCTGGGTGCGCCACTCCCTGCGGCTGGGGCTCTGCCACCTGCCCACGGTGAGTCTGTCCCCGGGGAAGGGCCCAGGGATCCAGCGGTAAAGAGAGAGGAGGGTGCCCACCCAGGGCAGGGGTGTGAGTGAGGGAGCCGGGTCCCGTCATCATGGGTCCTCACAGGCCTGCAGGCAGCCCCGGGCAGGGCGCTGTCCTCTGAGTATCTGGTGTTTCATCTGAGGGATGGGAGACACAGTTGGTTCCAGCACGTGGGGTGATGGGGAGATTTAAGATGTGGCACTGGGAAAGTGCTCGACATGTAAACCAAGCTGCTTTCATTGTTGTTAGGGGGAGGGGTTGGGACCCCTATCCCCCAGCATTCCCCTGGGTTTGTTAGCTAGTTGATTGTTCTTTCCTGCCTTCCTCCACCCACCTTTTACCCATCTTTCCAGCCATCCATCCATCCATCCATCTACCCACTCTCCAATCCATCCTCCCATTCATCCATCCATTCCTTCATCCTCCCCATCTTCCAGCCTCCTCCCTTCCATCCATCCCTCCATCCATCCATCCTTCCCCTTTCCCGTTCCCCACACCCTCTCATCTCTCTAACAGTCCCGGGGGTCACAAACTTTTCCTCCAAAGGGCCAGGTAGTAAATATTTTATTTATTTAAAAAATTTGTTTTTGTTTGTGTTGGGTCTTTGGTCTTTGTCCGTGTTGCCGCGTGAGGGCTTCCTCTAGTTGCGGCGAGCAGGGGCCACTCCCTTGGTGCGCTGCACGGGCGTCTCACTGCGGTGGCTTCTCCTGTTGCAGAGCACGGGCTCTGGGCACCAGGGCTTCAGTAGTTGCGGTGTCCAGGTTTAGTTTCTCCGTGGCAGCTGAGATCTTCCCGGACCAGGGACTGAACCCGTGTCCTCTGCATTGGCAGGCAGATTCTTAACCACTGTGCAGCCAGGGAAGTCACAGTGAATATTTCAGGTCTTGCAGACCATGTGGACTCTGTTGCAGCCACTCAAGTCTGCCATTCAGCCGTGAAGGCCACCGTGGAGGACGTGTAAATGAAGGGGTATGGCCAGTCCCAATAAAAACTATTTACAAGAACAGGCAGTGAACCAGATTTGGCCCATGAGCCGAAGTTGCCAGCCCCCAACCTGTCCATCCATTCAGAGAGCATTTGTGGGTCTTTCTTATGCCAGGCTCTGTTCTAGGTGCAGGCACAAGGATGGTGAAAGGGACAGACCAGGTGCCCGCCCTCCCGAAGCTCAGAGTCCCGTGGGTAGAAGAAGATAAACAAGACAGGTGTAGTGAATGCTATGAAAGAACGAAGCAGGGAGAGGGGACGAATGCAGAATGCGGTGAGAACAGCCAGTGCAAAGGCCCTGTGGCCGGAGCATGCTTATAGATGTTTGAGGAACACAGGGTGGCTTTTACAGAGAGAGCAAGGAGGTGAGGTTAGGAAGATAATGCATGTCCACAGGACCCACCAAGGAGACCGGCTTCTCCTCCAAGTGCAATGGGAAGACAGAGGCTTTGAGCATGGCGACAGTGTCTGATTTGCATTTTTTTTTTTTTAAGGTAAAATGGAGGAGGGGCTATAGGGTGGGACAGGAGTGGAGGCTGGGATAGGCTATTGTGACTGTCCTGGCGTGAGGGGCTGTCGCCTGGACCAGAGCCCAGCAAGAGGAAGCTGTGCTCCCATGCCTCCCTGACCACCCACATCCCTGCCTTCTTGTTCCAGGCACTCTCAGTCTCTGGGGAGCACACCCTGGGCAGCGGTGAGCTCCTGCTACACTCCAGATGCCAGCTGGGCCTCGCCCCAGACCCAGATCACGGCCTGCACCTCAGCCTGACACTCCACAACCACAGCAGGCCCCGGACGCATGACTACTCCGGGGAGCTGGAGGTAAGGTGGCTGCCCGCCCCAGAGGAAAAGACCCTGATGGCCATCTGTCCCTGTCTGGCCAGTGGACCACCACTGACTGGGCAGCCCTGCCATCTAGTGGCCAGTATTGGAACTGCAGACAGGCACACGGAGGGGGCCTGAGCTTACTTGTAGTGGGAACCCCTGAGCCTGCCCACCCCTGACCCCCAGCCCTCCACCACCAAAACAGCTCCTCTGCTGCCCCAACACCAGCCTTTCCCATAACCAAGAGGCAATGGCTGGACTGCCTGGGCTTGAACCCCAGCCCCACCTCTTCCCAGCTAGCAATTTACCTCCCCTCTCTGTGCCTCAGTTTCCTCACCTCTAAAGTGGGGGATAATCATTGCACCTGTCCTACCTCCCATGGGATTAATATCATAGGGATTAAATATCTTAACGTGTACGTTGCTTAGAACAGTGCCGGGTACAAAGCCAGCACTAAGGATTAGCTTCTTATATTGTGTCTGTTCACTCACTCAGTCGTGTCTGACTCTGTGACTTCATGGACTGTAGCTCACCAGGCTCCTCTGTCCATGGAATTTCCCAGACAAGAATACTGGAGTGGTAGCCATTTCCTACTCCAGGGGATTTTCCTGACCCAGGGATTGAACCTGTGTCCCTTGCATTGGCAGGTGGATTCTTTACCACTGCACCACCTGGGAAACTCCAGCTGCTATTACTATTGGCTATTATTGGCCCAGTCTTATCTTGTCTCTCCCTTTCCTGGCAAGCCAGGGAGGTAGAAAGGGTTCAATACCTGCCCTGCCCTCATCTGGCCAAACGGTATTGGAAAGGGACCTCTCCAAGCCCCATTTCCTTACCTGAAAGTGGGAGTCAGATATATTTCATAAGGCGGTCAGTGGGGTTCTGGGCACCCCTTCTCCACCCACGCAGCATGGGTGTAGAGTAGGTGCCCCATCAGTGCTGCCATAAGCCTATCTCTGTGTCTCCCTGACCTTGACCTTGTGACTTCCCCTTTACAAGCCTCAGTATTCCCCTCTGTCAAATGGGAACAATCCCACGTCCTCTGCAGAAGTGTTGGGAAAAAAAGAAACAGCTCGCATGGCATATGCACACAGGAAGTGCTCATGCGATGGGCGTTTCCTGCCAGTGTCCAGAGCTGGACGAGGCGTTTCTGTGTCTGGAGCTCACCCAGCCCGTTTCCGAGCCCAGAAGCTGTGATGGTTTCAAAAGCATTATCCTTTCTGAGGCTTGCCAAGGCTGGCTCTCATTTCTCCGTTGGCCAGCCAGGCTGCAAGCCACCCCCGCGTGTGTAATCCCAGTGCCCCAAGGTTCACGTGTCCCCGCAGTGGGTGGTCAGGGAGCGGCTGGTCCCTCTGCTTCCATCCCAAGCCCGTGGGTGGCTGGTTTTGACCGCTTCTCCCTTGCCCATGTCCTCTCGCTCCATTTTGGGGTCTGTGGCATGGAGGGGGTGCTTTCCCAGCCTGGTTTGGTGTTCACGCCAAATGGAGAAGAGGGACAAAATTCGGGGGGGCAGGCACTCATCCCAGCTGCTGGGGCCCCAGCCACTCAGTGCCTAGGACGGAGCTCAGACGCAGGAGGCCGTCTACGAGGAACACCCCAGGTGTGGTCTGCTGACGCCTGACACCCCCCCACCCCCGCACCGCACCAGGCTCACTGCCCGAGCACTGTGAAATCTCCCAGGAATTCCTGGGCGCCACCCCTCCCACCCACTCAGAAATCTGCTGGAAGGAGACTCAGGAAACGGCATGTTTTTCGAGCACCCTGAATTGGATTCCTAGGGCTAACAAATTACCCACCAACTGAGTGCCTTAACACGACAGAGATTTCTTCTTTCACAGTTCTGGAGGTTAGAAGGCTAAAATCAAGGTGTCAGCCGGCCGTGCTTCCTCTAGAAGCCCCAGGAAAGAATCCTTCCTTGTCTCTTCCAGCTGCTAGGGGCCACCAGCAATCCAGGAGTTGCTTCATTATCCCAACATCTGCCTCTGTCGGCACATGGCCTTCTCTTTTTTTAATATTTATTTTTATTTATTTGGCTGTGCTGGGTCTTAGTTGCAGCATGTGGGATCTAGTTCCCTGACCAGCGATTGAACTCGGGACCCCTGGAGAAGGAAATGGCAATCCACTCCAGTATTTTTTTTTTAATATTTTATTTATTTGGCTGTACCGGGTCTTAGTTGTGGTATGTGAGATCTAGTCCCTGACCAGGAATTGAACCCTGGCCCCCTGCACTGAGAGCATGGAGTCTTAGCCACTGGACCACCAGGGAAGTCCCCACCTGGCCTTCTTATAAGGACACCAGTCATTGGATTTAGGTGTCCTTATATATGACTTCATCGCAAATTTATTTCATCTGCAAAGAACAGACATGCAAATGACACCATGTTCGCAGGTGCCAGGGGTTGGAACCATCAGATCTTTTTGAGGAACACAATTCAACCCATAACAGACCTCCTGCACACATTCACACAAATACACACACACACACACGAGTTCTGATTCCTGATAAATTTTGAGAACCACTGTTCTACATCTGATCTTACAGATTTTGAAACTGGGGTAACACACTTACTCTGGGCTGCACCGCTTGGGAGATGCAGTATTTGGACCAGAATACAGAGCAGCTGAGTTCAGGCCTGAGGGGGCTCCCCTCCCCCACAAATGCATCTCAGTCAGCCTGTTGCCTCCCCTCCCCGCTGGGTCTCCCTCAGGGTTCCTTCCCTTTAGGCTGCTGAGGGTTTTCCTGACTCTGCCCCACCCTGGGTCTGGAAGATCCCCTGGAGAAGGAAAAGGCAACCCACTCCAGTATTCTTGCCTGGGTGGTCCCATGGATGGAGGAGCCTGGAGGGCTGCATACAGTCCATGGGGTCTCGAGGGAGTCAGACACGACTGAGCACACACACTTGGAACTGTTTTATCGGTATGTCATGAGCTGTTCCAGTCAGTTGTTCCACTGGCTGTCCACTGGGTTGCTAAGAGTGGGATGCAACTTGGTGATTGCACAACCACCCATCTTGTGTCCCCTCCCCTCCAGGCTGGTGGCCACAGGGGCTGGGACAAACTGCTCAGTAGCCTGGGCTTTATGCCAGCCGCCACCCACGATGTCTCCTTGACCTTGCAGAGACATCTGTAGTGGTTCTCCTGCAGATATGGAAAACCTCGCCAGGTGGGAAAGACACTCAGGTGCTGGGGATGTTGAAATGCCAGGGCCCAGCCGCTCCCCCCAGTCAGTTAGGTCAGAATCTCTGGGGTGAGGCCTGAGCATCAGGAATTCTTAAACCATCTGGATGCCATATCCGTGCGCAGTTAGGTCCCTGGATGTGGATTTTAATAAGCATTTATGCAGTCAGTAGGGATTCTGAGCCCTGTGCTTCCCTGATGGCTCAGATGATAAAGAATCTGCCTGCAACGTGGGAGACCCGGGTTCGATCTCTGGTTGGGAAAATCCCCTGAAGGAGGCCGTGGCAACCCACTCCAGTATTCTTGGCTGGAGAATTCTTGGACAGAGGAGCCTGGCGGGGTACAGTCCATGGGGTCGCAAGAGTCGGACATGACTGAGCGAGTGCGCATGAGCATGAGCTGAGGCCTGTGGCAGGGTCGTTGGGTGAGGGGGACCCAGCGCTTGCTCCTGAAGGTATGGGGTGGGGTGGGCATTGCCTTTCCCCCAGAAGGTTCAACCTCGGTCTCCCCAGCCACCTCTCCCCAGGTCTGGGGCAGCAGAGGGCAGGGGCCAGGTCCCACTCAGGCCCCTGCCCCCTCCCCCAGCTCCATGGCCCCAAAGCTCAGTGGCTTGGCCTGCTGGGCCGCGTGTCCACCTCGGCTTCTCGAAGCCTGGCCCAGCTGGAGGGAAGCGTGGACGACGGGGATGAGAAAGTGAGGCTGTCAGTGTCTCGGGCCCCGAACTGCCTCCAGGCCTCGGTGGCCCACGAGGAAGGTGAGTAGAGGCGCTGGGTGTGGCTCGGTGGGGCTCAGCTTGGCCCAGGAGAAGTCAGAGATTGGGGTGATGCGAGCTCAAAAGTCAAAGGCAACCTGGTAGGGCTTCGTGGCCCCCCCCAGCCAGGAGGAAAGGAGCTCTCCACGGCCACCTGGATTGACTGTGATGCCAGCAGAGGCTGGCAGAAGGTCTGGATCAGAGGTGGGTGTGGGGATGGGGAAGAAACCAGGCTTTGGGAGTTGGGGGGGTCCGAAGGTTGACGTAGGCAGCTCAGTTTGAGGCCCTCAAGTCCCAGGGCCATTGAGACCCTGCCTGTGGGAAGTAGGGAGCTATAGGAGGCTATGGAGTACCAGAGGAGTGGGCAGCTGGGAGGCGGATGGACTAGTCCTGGGCTCAACAGCAGGTCCCTTCCTGGCCCCAGGGAGCCAAGAGGAGAGCGTGCTGCTGCGGGCCTGCACCCACAGGCAGGCGGCGGAGGTGGAGGCTCTGCTCCGGGACCGAGGGCAGCCCGTCCAGCCGCTGGTTCGCTTGACCCTGCAGGTTGCCAACCAGAGCCTCCGCTTGGCCGCACGCGGCTGCCAGGGGACCCTGCTGGGCCACGTGGAGGTGAGATGGCTGGGGGTGGGGGAGGAGTGGCCATTCCTACCACCCCCACCCGAGCCCCACCCAAGGCCACAGGCCCAGGCTCCCAGAGTCCAGCAGAGCCAAGGAAAGTGGAGGCAGACAGCCCGTAGCATGGCACACGGGTCCACAGCCCTGCTGCTGGCATCGAACGCTTTCTGCCCGCTGCATTCCCGGGGGGCTAGCCTGTCCCTCTGTGTCCGCAGTCCAGGGTAGCTGCTCTCGGGTCCCAGATGCAAGCGGGGCTGGAGGAGAGGATCCACAGCTTGGATGCCTATGTGAGACGGTTCCAGCGCCTGGTGGGTAAAGTGCACTTGGGGTGTCACTGGAGAAGGGAGGGAGTGTGGGGCTGGGGGGGTCACTGCTCTGCTCTGTCTGGGGCCCCCTCTGAGGGCACGAGGGGTGCAGATGGCCCCAGACCCTCATGCTGATCCGGCCTCTGTTCTCTCCGCCCAGGTACAGCCAGCGGGCGCCCTGGATGGCATGGCCGGCCTGCTTCTGCGGCTGTGCCAGGCGGGGCTGGGGGCCGTGCAGGACGGCGGCCGGGCGGTGGCCGCGCTGTGGGGCCTGAGCCCCGCCGGGCGGGTGCTCACCCTCCACATGCCGCTCTCCCTGGAGAGGCTGCGGGCAGGTCTGGAGCAG
>NW_011494865.1:1645496-1653657 GCF_000754665.1 Bison bison bison | reverse complement strand
AGTGCAGGGGCAGGGGGTGTGACCGTGCCCCTGATCGACCCACGCCTGACCCCAGGGCCCCTGACCCGGGCCCCTCACACTTGGCTTGGGGCCCTGGTTCAAGCAGGAAGGCCACCAGATTTCCAGCGGGCCTGCACCCCAACTTCGTTTAGAGTCCTCTGCCTTATTTCTCATGGACCTACACCCTTCAGACTTGGGGAGCAGTGTCCATTTTTTTGATTTATTGCTATTTTTGGCTGTGCTAGGTCTTTGTTGCGGGGCAGGCTTTTCTCTAGTTGCAGCGAGCGGGGCAGGGGGGCTACTCTCTAGCTGTGGTGCACAGGCTTCTCGTGGCGGAGCACAGGCTCCTCGGCATGTGGGATCTTCCCTGACTGAGGACCTAACCCGCATCTCCTGCATTGAAGGCAGATTCTTAACCACTGAGCCGCTGGGGAAGCCAGCCATATCCGTTCCTGTAGGTCTCTGAGCTCATTTCCCTCATGTTCACCGCCTCACTTCTTCTGGACCTCTGCCCGAGTTTCTTCAGTCTCTGCCTGAATTCTTTAGGGCGTACAGCTTTATTTCTGCAAAGCCCGCTGCTGTAGATCCCAGGGCCTGTTTCTGGCTCTGTGATAAGCACCAGGGAGGCCATACCGGTTGTGACGGCTGCTGTCCCTAGCGCCCTCCTGGTGACACCGGGACCCTCCAGCCTCTCCCAGGGTCCGGGACCACCAGGGCTGACAGCTGGCCCAGTGGGGGACCCCAGGACCCTGCCCAGCACCAGGGCGGCCACCCTGAGACTGGCCGGTGCTTGAGCCAGACTGGCCGTTCCGTGCCCTCTCACCCCTGCTTGTGTGTCTAGTCAGAGTCCCAGGGCCACCCTGGCATCGATGACTCACTAGCACTCAACTCTCAGCTTGGAGTTGCACCTGCAGCCATAGGGCCAAGATACAGAGCCAGGCCGAGGAGGGACAGGTATAGAGGAGGCTCCAGGGAGACCCCCCCAACCAAGGAGTTCCCAGACTCATCCTCCAGTGGGAGCGCGTAGATGCCCTCACCGCCCCCCGCTTCAGATTGTGACAACACCTGTCAGACATCAACTGCCCAAGGGAGCTCACTAGAGGCTCCGCACCCAGGCTTCTCCCAGGTGGGAGCCCCTGCCTGGCACAGACCCATGTCCCAGACTCACAGAAGGAAAGGGGGTGTTCAGCATGTTGTCTGTTGCACCCCAAGCCCAGGAGGGCCCTCTCACTAGGTCTGGGAATGGTAGGACTCCCCCAGAATCCAGCCAGGGGCTGCCCTGGCGAACAGGCCTTGCAGACGGGCAGCCTCGGGCCTGCCGGGCTGACGTCCAGTCTCTAGTGCCGCCACCTCATTCCAGGTCGCAGGCTCTATTTCCTTCCTGGGGGCCCGGGTTGTCTGGGAGAGGCGGGCTGGTTTCCCTGCATGGGCCTGGCAGGCGGCCAGCAGTGCTGCACTTGCCGCCAGGCCCAGGAGGCCTCACGGGGGGTGGTGGCTGCCTTTGTAGGGCCCCTGGCCACGCTGAAGGATGCCTACCTGGAGGTGACGGTGCAGCCCCTGGACAACGTGTGGCGGAAGCGGGCGGAGGAGGCCCTGCGGCAGCTGCAGGCCTGGGTGTCCGGGACACCGGGCACCTGGGGGTCCGGACCCCTTGGGGCAGCGCTGGAGGCCACAGGGGGCGCCCTGGAGCTGGTGAGGTGGGGCACAGGGGTGGGAGGCGGCGTCTCAGGCAGGGATGGCCCTGACGGCTCTCACGGCCCCCACCCTGTCCAGGCCGCCCACCAGATGCTGTCTTGGGCCGACGCTGCACTCTCACGGGCACTGAGGCGGCTCCGCAGACCCCTGTTGGACCTGTACAGCTTCTCAGCCAGGTGACTGTTCCGCTCCGAGGCCCTGCCCCAGGCCAGGCACACCTTCCACCTCATCCACTTCCCTGCCAGAGGCATTTTCATCCCCATTTTACAGATCAGAAAACTGAGGTCTGTTCTTCATTCTGCAGATATTTTACAAGCGCTCTCTCTGAGCAGGTGGGGTTTTAGATGCTGCAGACGCAGTGGTGAGTGGGACAGGTTCTGGCCCTCCCCTGGCTGCCTGGGGAGACAGTGACCAGGTAATCTGCTCCTCGGGGGCGGCAAGCCTTCCTGTAAACGGCCTGAGAGTGATGTGTACGGATTTTGTAGCTAGCTGGCCCCTCATGCAGCCTTGGTCTTTTGTTTCTGTTAAGAATTCTTTGAACATGTCAAAGCCATTCTTAGCTTGTAGGCTGTCCAAAAACAGGACACAGGCTGGATTTGGCTACAGACCATAGTCTACCCACCTTTGAGGTAGTACGTGTGCCAAGTCGCCTTAGTCAGGTACGATTCTTTGTGACCCCATGGACTGTGACCCGCCAGGCTCCTCAGTCCATGGAATTTTCCAGACAAGAATACTGGAGTGGGTTGCCATTCCCTTCTCCAGGGGATCTTCCCAACCCAGGGATCAAACCCATGTCTCTTACGTCTCCTGCCTTGGCAGGCGGGTTCTGTACCACTAGTGCCACCTGGGAAGCCCCTGAGCTAGTATGTTATCTAACTGCCACAGGGAAAAAAAAGGACATGGGGGCACTTTTTTAACATTAACCTTTTAATGAGTTATTAGTTTGACCAAGTGGTGCAGCATGCAGGATCTGAGTTCCCAAACCAGTGATTGAACCCATGACCCCTGCAGTGGAAGTGCGGAGTCTTAACCGCTGGACTGCAAGGGAAGATGCCGATGGGGGCATTTTAAAGAGTGAGGCCATGGTTGGCTTCAGTGAGAAGGCAGCATCGGAGCCTTGTAAGGGCGAGGAAGTGAGCTGGGTATAGTCATGGGAGGAGGGCAAAGCCGGTGCAAAGGCCTGGGGGAGCAAATGCATCTGCTGCCGGAGGAATATGAAGGAAGCCGGGGGAGCTGGAGCGGAGGGTGGAGGAGTTAGGGAGATAACGGGCTTCTGGAATACACAAGAGGTTTTGAGCTGAGGAAGGACATGCTCTGCCTTTCATTTAATAAGATCCCTCTGGTGCCCATGTAGAGAATAAAGACTGGGGTCAGGAAGTGGGGGATAGAAGTGGGGGGCCCAGTTTAGAATGGTCCAGGCAAGATGGGAGGGTGGCTGCACCGGGCAGTGGCAGCCATGGAGGAGCGTGAGGCAGTCAGACTCTGAACAAGCCTGGAGGACTGGCTGACAGGTTGGATGTAGGTGGTGAAAGAGAAGAGCTGGGGATGACTCCAAGGGTCTTGGCTTTGATGACTGAAAGGGTGGAGGGTTCATCTGTGGAGTAAAGGGGGTAACTGGGGTACAGGGATCAGCTTAGAGCTTTTTCAGTTGCCTATGGCTGCTGTAGCAAATTACCACAAGTTCAGTGGCTTAATGCAACACAGATGTATTATCGTGTGGTTCCAAGGGTCAGAATTTCAAAATGAATTTCAGGTTCTTCCCTTTTCCAGCTTCCACTGGCCACCTTTCCTTGGCTCGTGGCCCCTGCTCCATCTTTAAAGCCAGCAGTGTAGCAGCTTCTCCCCTCTGACCTTTGTCCTTGTATCTTTCCTCTGATCCTCCTGCCTCTTACAAGGTCCACTGTGATTCCACTGGCCACATGGAATCCGTCTCAGAATCTTTAGTGTGGTCACACCTACAAAGTCCCTTTGGCCACCTAAGATGATGTAGCCTTTCAGCAGCTTGGGCGTCTCTGGGGCTGTTGTTCAGCCTGCTGTGCTGGAAGTGGGTGGTGTGGGGCTCCTTTCTGGCCTGTTAAGTTTGCCCTCCAGACACCCCACCGAGGCAAGCTGAACTTCTGAGGCCTGGGCCATCAGGCACTTTGGGAAGGGTCAGGAGGCCTTCGTGCTGGGGTCTCCCAGCTCCTCTGTGCTCCCCCTAGGGACCGCGCGGTGGTGGTAACACTGCCGATGCTGCCAGCAGGGGATGAGCCCCTGGATGTGGCCCGCGTGACCAGCCACCTGATGGAAGAGCTGCTGCTGCGGCCGCTCCGAGTGCTGTACGGGACCAGTGTGCTGGCCGAGTACCACCGGCTCAAACGCGGCCTGCTGGGGGCCCCCTCTGGATGTAAGTCCTGTGCTCCTCCTCTCTGGGGGCCCCTCTGCCCTTTGGGATGCAGTGGCGTGACCTGGCAGGGACAGATGGACAGTGGGACCATCCCCTGCTGGTACAGGGACACCCTAGCATCACGGTGCTGGGCCCATCTGCTCCCAGGCTGAGTGCCGAGGTTACTGGGCTTCCCAGGGTCACACAGGACTAGGGCTGGGCTGCGGATCCAAGGCATTTGTCCAGAAAGTCACAGCCTGAGTCTGAAGCCCAGCACAGAGGCATGGCGAGTGGCTGAGGACCAGGCCAGCTCCCTCCGGGGGGAACTCTGCAGGAAAAGCATAAAACAGACCTCCAGTTGTAGCCAGAAGGCCACTAATCGAGTCCAGACTGTCAGGCAAGACTTCGGGCCAGAGGCAGGGCCAGGAGCAGACACAGCTCCGGGGGCTGGGACCGCCTGGGAGTCTGCGTTCTCTCCTCCGAGTGTGTGCTGGTGAGCCATTCCACCTCTGTGCCACCCGGAGGGGCAACGTGGCTCACTTGGGAGGTACCAGGTGCATGCCTTTGGCACCCAGGAGGGTCTCAAGTCGGTGGGCAGGGCTTGGCAAGGAGTGGTGTGTAGCCTGGCGTGTCTTGTGATCGCACAGGTGAGGACAGGTGGGAATGCAGACAGGTGGGAGCCGCTGGAGTCAGGGACACTTGTCTGGCAAGCAGCGGGGCAACCAGGAATAGCCTGGTCCCTGGGTTCCACGTGTGTGACCTGGGGTTGGCCGTGACCTTTGGCTCTGACACCTGACGGAGGGACCCTCCTCGTGAGGCCATCATGGGGTGGCCCGGGTATGTGTTCGACAGACGGGGCTTCTCTTATCTGCTCCCTACCCAAGCCTCTGCTCCTCTGCTGGCCCGGTAGGTCAGAACTGCCCTGTCTCGGGACACCTTCTGCTCACTGTGAAGAGGGCAGGGCCCAAGTGGCACCTCCCTCCTGTGGGACAGAGCCTTTGTACTTTTTTCAAAAATAGTGAACGTGTCTCTTTGCCATAGCTTCAGTGAGGGTACAATTCAACAAATTCTGACCTTCCGTCAAGGGTGACAAGAAATGAGAGACAAATGGAAAAATGCCATTTGTATTCATCTTTATAAATAAAATGATGTGGTTAGTTCAGTTTGGAGGCAAAGGTGTGGAACCTGGTGTAAATCCTTTTGTTTCTGAAGTATGGATGTCACTGATTCACAATATGGTGTTAATTTCTGCTGTACAGCAAAGTGACTCAGTTATACATATGCTTTTTTAAAATATTCCTTTTCATCTGTGGTTATCGATATTGAATGTAGTTCCCGATGCTGTACATACATACATATTGAATACAGCTCCCTATGCTATACATACAGACATTGTTGATCTATTCTACACATAATCGTTTGCATCGCCTAACCCCAGCCCCTCCCCCTCCCCCTTGGCAACAGTGAATCTGTGCTGTGCCCACGCGTCTGTTTTGTAGACAGGTTCATTTGTCATATTTTGGATCCCACATGCTCGTGACATATGGCCTTTGTCTTTAACTGTTTATATTGGAGTATATTGATTAACAATGTTGTGTTTGTTTCAGGCGGACAGCAAGGTGATTCAGTTACACGTGTCCGTACATCTTGTTGTTTAGTCTCAAAGTCATGTCCGACTCTTTTGCGACCCCATGGACCGCAGCCCGGCAGGCTGCTGTGTCCATGGGGTTTCCCAAGCAAGAGTACTGGAGTGGGTTGCCATTTCCTTCTCCAGGGGATCTTCCTGACCCAGGGATCAAACCCATGTCTCCTGCACTGGCAGGGGGATTCTTTATCGTGGAGCCACCCGGGAAGCCCATACGTATATCTTACTCGCCCATACGTATATCTTACTCGTTTTCCAATTCTTTTCCCATTTAGGTTGTTACGTAATATTGAGCAGAGCTCCCCGTGCTATATAGCAGGTCCTTGTAGGTCATCCGTTTTAAATATAGTGGTGTGTGTTGGGTTGGCCAGAAAGTTCACTCTGCAACATCTTACAGAAAAACCCAAACGATCCTTTTGGCCAACCCAATACATGTCAATCCCAAACACGCTTTAACTGTCCCTCCCCCACCCGTCCCCTCTTGTATCCATAGGTTCATTCTCTAAGTCTGTGAGTCTGTTTCTCTTTTGTAAATAAGTTCATTTGCATCATTTTTTTTTTTTTTAAGATTCTACATATAGGAGATATCTGTCTTTCTCTGTCTGACTTCGCTCAGGATGGCACTCCCTAGATCCATCTGTGTTGCTGCAAGCGGCATTATCCCATTCTTTTTAATGCCTCGTATCCCACTGCACGCACGCGCCCCATCTTCATTCGTTCATCTGTTGATGGACGTTCAGGTTGCCTTCATGTCTTGGCTCTCGTGAGCAGTGCTGCTATGGACACAGGGCTGCGTGTATCTTTTTGGATTAGAGTTCTGTCTGGATATATGCCCAGGAGTGGGATTGCTGGATCATATGGTAATTCTATTTTCACTTTTCTGAGGAACTTCCATACTGTTTTCCATAGTGGCCGCATCAGCTCAGATCCCCACCAACAGTGTAGGAGGGTTCCCTTTTCTCCATATCCTCTCCAGCATTTATTGGTAGTTTTTCATGGTAGCCATTCTGACCGGTGTGAGATGGTGTTTCATTGTAGTTTTGATTTGCGTTTCTTGAATTATTAATGATGTTAAGCATCTTTTCGTGTGCCTGTTGGCTATTTCTTCTTTAGAGACATGTTTATTTAGGTCTTCTGCACATTTTTCTATTGGGTTTGGGTTTTTTTTTTTTTTTTTCCTCTATTGAGCTGTATGAACTGTTTTATATTTTGGAAATTAAGCCCTGGTCGGTCACAAACATTTTCTCCCATTCCGTAGGTTGTCTTTTCAATTCGTTTATGATTTCCTTGGCTGTGTAAAAGCTTGTAAGTTTGATCAGGTCCCATTTGTTTCTGTGTATTTCTATCGCCTTGGGAGGCTGCAGGTCGTCCATTTAAAGTGTCCGATTCAGTGGCCGGTGTGCATCCATCAACATGGTCAACTACAGAACCTTCCTCACCCCCAAAAGACACCCTGCATCCCTTAGCTGTCTGTCCCCATCCCTCAACTACACCCCAGTCCACTTTCCGTCTGTGGATCTGCCTGTTACAAACTTTGTATAAACGGAATCATGTAACATGTGCCCAGGCTTCTCACCCGGAGTTTCCAAGGGTCCCCAGTGCCAAAATGTGCATCCCCCCTCGGTTCCTTCTTGTTGCCGACTTGGCTGTAGACTGTTCTTCTTGGGGCGTCCCTAGAGCTCAAGCTGTCTAGAAGCTGGGGTTCCTGGAGACAGACCCCACTCCCCAGGTGGGCTGCCCCGAGGACACCAGCCAAGGAGCAGGCCCTGGACACCCTGGGCTGCCCTGTGGGCTCCGGTCCCCACCCCAACCCTGCAGCCAGCGCTGCGGGCCCCACTCACCCTGCCTCTGGCTGTTTCTCTCCAGACCACGCCATGGTGGCTGGGACCAGGTACGTGGTGACCTTTGACGGCCAGGTGTGGGGCATTGGTGACCGCTGTGGCAGCCTGCTGCTGGCCCAGGACTTTGCTCACAACACGTTCTCACTGATGCTAAACCGGACAGGCTCGGGGCTCACATCGTTGACCGTGGGGCTGAACCACACCATCCTCGCCCTCTACCCCAGCCTGAAGGTGAGCCTGGCGAGCAGGGTGGGAAGGTCACCGGCCACTTTTCCTGCCTCCTGCCACGTCCACACGTGTGTGCCCTGTGGAGCCTGTCCTAGCCCCTGTCTGGCCCACAGACCTACAGGCTGTACAGCAACTCCCTGCCCGGGGAGAACTGTCTGGACAGGGACCTGCCTCCCGCCAAGACCAGGAGGGACGACCCCAGGATTGAACTGACCAGTGAGGACGGCGTCTCCATCACCTGTGACGTCCCCGCCGGCCTCTGCAGCCTGACTCTGAGCGTCTGGCAGCACGGTGGGTCTGGGCCCCCGCTCACAGCCTCCGAGTCGGTGCAGTCAGCTTCTGGGGCTGAGACTGACAGTTCCCAGCGAGCAGTTACTCCTTGTCCTT
>NW_011494865.1:1644226-1645396 GCF_000754665.1 Bison bison bison | reverse complement strand
GGGAGGCCCAAGGATGCTCTTGGGCCTCTGCTGGTCCTTGGGGTTCACAACCTGAGCAGATATCAGAACAGCCCAGAACTGGAAGAAGTGCAAAGCCCATCTCTTCCAGCTCTGATCACGGTCAGTACTGGGACAGCCCCTACCTCAGGGAGTGTGTGCATGCTAGGTTGCTTCAGTCGTGTCCGACTCTGCAACCCTATGGACTATAGCCTGCCAGGCTACTCTGTCCATGCGATTCTCCAGGCAAGAATACTGGAGTGGGTTGCCATGCCTTCCTCCAGGGGGTATCTTCTTGACCCAGGGATCAAACTGAGGGGTGTGCAACTCTGGATGCAGCCGGCTGGTTGACCACTGCACTGTTTTAGGAGCTACACTGCATGGTCAGCTCCTTCTCCTTTGATTCCCCCCACTGTTGTCCCCTGGGACAGGTGGCCAACGTTACTCACCCCCATGTCCCCAGCCTCGAGCAGCGGCACCAGGCTTTGAGCCCAGGGCTCTGACCCCACGTTCTGCCCCCTCCCCTTGACCTGGTTGGGACGTCCCAGGAACACTGAATAGCTTGCATCCCGGCCACTTGGGAGAGGGCTGGTGGACAGAGAAGGGCCCGGGAGAGGAACAGACGCTTCCCTCACCGTCCTTATTCTCCTCTCTCTCTGGAGAAGAAGGTTCAGAGCCAGGGCTGCTGTTTAGGGAGGTCAGCCTTGGAGGACGCAGGGTCTGGCCCTGCCCCTAACCCTGGCCAGCGGGCTCTCATGGCCCGTCCTGCCTTCCCTGCTCCACAGGCCTGTCCGCTGGTCTTCTGGGCACCAATGACAACGAGGCCGGCAACGAGCTCATGCTGCCAGATGGCACAGTGGCCAGCAGCCTGGAGGAGTTTGCCCTGGCCTGGCAGGTGAGCCGCTGGCCAGCCCGCCCTTCTGCGGGCCTGGGCGTCATCACTAGGATTCTGGGGGTGGAGAGGGAACCGTCCATGTGGATTGGCCGTGCACGCGAGCAGCATGGGAACCTCATCTCCAGGGCTCCAGAGGTTCTCCATCCTAGGCCGAGGGGGTGGTGGTCCCCTCCTGCAGCTGGGGCACTCAGTGGAGCCTCCCAGGAGACAGAGGGCCAGGCAGGAGGCCTGAGTCTTGGGTTCACGCCCCCAGGTGGCTGGTGACTGCAGAGCCGTGG
>NW_011494865.1:1624119-1644126 GCF_000754665.1 Bison bison bison | reverse complement strand
GCCGTGGAGAAGACTCGGCCGGCATGCCCGGAACAGAGCCCCACCTGCCGGGCCTTCTTCCACGACCCCCACTCCAGCCTGGCAAGCTGTTTTGGAGTGGTGAGTGTGCGGCTGCAGAGGCCACGCAGCAGGTGGGCTGCGGGACGGAGGAGGCCCTCGCCCCGATCTAGCCTACGCCCCTCCTCTGGGCTACTCCCCGGGGTGCGGTGGGCAGGGACATTGACTCTGGGTGCCGGATTTCAGGTGGACCCAACACCCTTCCTCAGCCTGTGCGCCCGGGACACCTGTGGCACCCAGGAGCGCCAGCCTGCTTGCACCCTGGCTGCCGCCTACGTCCAGCTGTGTGCCAGGGGCTTCGTGCCCGTGGACCCGCCTCCACAGTGCGGTGAGTGGCTGCGCCGGCAAGCGCTCTGACCCCCTGCTTCCATCCCAGAGGGAAAACACATTCCTTTCTCTTTGCTTCCGCCCAGAGGACACACACACAGTTGTACAGTGAGCTAAGAGGCAAAGCAAAGTTACGTGCAAAGGAGCACTTTTTAAAAAAAATTTAACTTTTATTTGGCTGAGCCAGGTCTTTGTTGTGGCACGTGGGCTCCAGCTCCATGACCAGGGAAGTCCCAGGAGTTAAGAAAGTTACTAAGAAAGAGAAAAAGAGGCCCCAAACTCCCCCACACTTCACTCCAGGTCTAGCGAACCTGGTGACCTCTGGTGTAGGACACGAGAGCTTGGGGAGGTCAGGCAGCTGTAAGGCAGTTGCTGAAAATTAGAGCCACAGGCCTGTGCTTAGAGGATGTGAATGTACACACCCTACAAGGTCTGGAAACCCTCGGGCACACCTGCAACCAAAGTCGTGTGTGTGATTCCCATGGCTCAGACACAGAAGTTGGCTACTGCAGCGAACAATGGCAGTGGACCCCTGAGAACGGAGCAAGTGCTCATGACACATGTAAGAGAACAGTTAGGCAGGCTTTACCGGGGGTCTGGAGATGTAGGGACCGCTGCAGTAGGGGCAGAAAGATATTGGGCTCATCTCTTAACAAGGAGAAGTAGGCATTTAGAGTCCAGGAGCAGGGGGAGAGGGGGTCAGTGGATGGAAGATTACTAAAAGGAGATTCTGGCTAAACTGACCTAAGAATTGTTGCTGAAGGCAGGCTTGGGAGATCAGACATCACCCAGTTGCAGAGGTCAAGGTGGTCAGCTCTGGAAGGGACTGACCTGCTAAAACTGGACAATGAAGACATGCTCATGGAAGCCCAAAAGTCAGGACCTAGGCTGAGAAGAGTTCTCAAGGAGCCTGAGTAGAGTCTGGTCAAGGAGAAAGTCTTTCTCCAAGACTTTGGGATGCTAGAATTAAAGATTATCAAAGATAAGCACAATTCCAGAACTGATTTCTAGAAATGAAAAATTATTCACAGAAATTAAAGACAACGCATTGTTGAACCAGGCGATTTTTCCAGAAACCAATGCCTGGGGCTGGCAATTTGTTATGTAACTGAATATTGATAGGTGTCAATATTCTATAACATTTAGGTAACAAAAATGTATTAATTCATCTCTGGTCAGTAAGTTGTTAATCGCAAAAGAGAAAATTAACTGGAAAATATGAGAGGAGGAAGTTGAAGTGAGAATTTTAGAATGAGAAAGTTCTCAGGTCCAAGGAGCAGAGTGGGACTCCCCCGGCAGTCCAGTGGTTAAGACTCCGAGCTTCCACCGCAGGGCACGTGGATTTGACCCCTGGTCAGGGGACTAAGATCCCACATGCTGTGTGGCGCGCCCAGCCCCCACCATCTGCAGTGATTTTGGAGCCCAAGAAGATAAAGTATGTCACTGTTTCCATTGTTTCCCCATCTATTTGCCATGAAGTGATGCCATAATCATGGACCAGATGCCATGATCTTCATTTTTTGAATACTGAGTTTCAAGCCAGCTTTTTCACTCTTCTCTTTCACTTTCATCAAGAGGCTCTTTAGTTCTTCTTTGCCTTCTGCCATAAGGGTGGGGTCATCTGCATATCTGAGGTTATTGATATTTCTCCCAGCGATCTTGATTCCAGCTTGTGCTTTATCCAGCCTGGCATTTCACACGATGTACTCTGCATATAACTTAAATAAGCAGGGTGACAATATACAGGCTTGATGTACTCCTTTCCCAATTTGAAACCAGTCTGTTGTTCCACGTCCAGTTCTAACTGTTGCTTCTTGACCTGCATACAGATTTCTCAAGAGGCAGGTAAGGTGGTCTGGTATTCCCATCTCTTGAAGAATTTTCCACAGTTTGTTGTGATCTACACAGCCAAAGATGGAGAAGCTCTATACAGTCAGCAGAAACAAGACCGGGAGCTGACTGTGACTCAGATCATGAACTCCTTATTGCCAAATTCAGACTGAAATTGAAGAAAGTGGAGAAAACCACTAGACCATTCAGGTATGACCTAAATCAAATCCCTTAGGACCACACAGTGGAAGTGAGAAATAGATTTAAGGGACTAGATCTGATACAGTGCATGATGAACTATGGATGGCGATTCGTGACATTGTACAGGAGATAGGAATCAAGACCATCCCCAAGAAAAAGAAATGCAAAAAAGCAAAATGGCTGTCTGAGGAGGCCTTACAAATAGCTGTGAAAAGAAGGGAAGTGAAAAGCAAAGGAGAAAAGGAAAGTTATACCCATTTGAATACAGAGTTCCAAAGAATAGCAAGGAGAGATAAGAAAGCTTTCCTCAGCGATCAACACAAAGGAAAGAGGAAAACAACAGAATGGGAAAGACTAGAGATCTCTTCAAGAAAATTAGAGATACCAAGGGAACATTTCATGCAAAGATGGGCACAATAAAGGACAGAAATGGTATGGACCTAACAGAAGCAGAAGATATTAAGAAGAGGTGGCAAGAATACACAGAAGAACTGTACAAAAAAGATCTTCATGACCAAGATACTCACGATGGTGTGATCACTCACCTAGAGCCAGACATCCTGGAATGTGAAGAAGTCAAGTGGGCCTTAGAAAGCATCACTACGAACAAAGCTAGTGGAGGTGATGGAATTCCAGTTGAGCTATTTCAAATCCTGAAAGATGATGCTATGAAAGTGCTGGACTCAATATGCCAGCAAATTTGGAAGACTCAGCAGTGGCCACAGGACTGGAAAAGGTCAGTTTTCATTCCAATCCCAAAGAAAGGCAATGCCAAAGAATGCTCAAACTACCGCACAGTTGAACTCATCTCACATGCTAGTAAAGTAATGCTCAAGATTCTCCAAGCCAGGCTTCAGCAATATGTGAACTGTAAACTTCCAGATGTTCAAGCTGGTTTTAGAGAAGGCAGAGGAACCAGAGATCAAATTGCCAACATCTGCTGGATCATTAAAAAAGCAAGAGAGTTCCAGAAAAACATCTACTTCTGCTTTATTGGCTATGCCAAAGCCTTTGACTGTGTGGATCACAATAAACTGTGGAAAATTCTGAAAGAGATGGGCATACTAGACCTCCTGACCTGCCTTTTAAGAAACCTATATTCAGGTCAGGAAGCAACAGTTAGAACTGGACACGGAACAACAGACTGGTTCCAAATAGGAAAAGGAGTACGTCAAGGTTGTATATTGTCACCCTGCTTAGTTTATATGCAGAGTACATCATGAAAAATGCTGGACTGGAGGAAACACAAGCTGGAATCAAGATCGCCAGGAGAAATATCAATAACCTCAGATATGCAGATGACACCACCCTTATGGCAGAAAGTTAAGAAGAACTAAAGGAGCCTCTTGATGAAAGTGAAAGAGGAGAGTGAAAAAGTTGGCTTAAAGCTCAACATTCAGAAAACTAAGAGCATGGCATCCGGTCCCATCACTTCATAGCAAATAGATGGGGACATAGTGACTGACTATTTTTCTGGGCTCCAAAATCACTGCAGATGGTGACTGCAGCCATAAAATTAAAAGATGCTTACTCCTTGGAAAGTTATGACCAACCTTGACAGCATATTAAAAAGCAGAGACATTACTTTGTCAACAAAGGTCCATCTAGTCAAGGCTATGGTTTTTCCAGTGGTCATGTATGGATGTGAGAGTTGGACTATAAAGAAAGCTGAGCGCCAAATAATTGATGCTTTAGAACTGTGGTGTTGGAAAAGACTCTTGAGAGTCCCTTGGACTGCAAGGAGATCCAACCAGTCCATTCTGAAGGAGATCAGCCCTGGGTGTTCATTGGAAGGACTGATATTGAAGCTGAAACTCCAGTACTTTGGCCACCTGATGCAAAGAGCTGACTCATTTGAAAAGATCCTGATGCTGGGAAAGATTGAGGGCAGGAGAAGGGGATGACAGAGGATGAGATGGTTGGATGGCATCACTGACTTGATGGATATGAGTTTGAGTATAGAACAATAAATGGATCAAAGTAGCTTTGTGAGAACCCTAGAAACTAGTTAAGCAGCAGCAACAACCAAGTGAGTGCCTGACTGAGAAAAAGTCTCACTCCAAACAGTAGGAAATTTCATGGCTTTTTTTTTTTTTTTTTTGGTTGCCTTCCCCAGTACGCTGTCAGAGAAGGCAGTCGGTTCCTGGCTCCTGCTTTGGGGTGGAAGGAAACGAATGGAACTTGCTTGCAACGTGCTGACTTGTCTGGGACCTGCTGGGGCACAGGTTCCCGTCTCTGACTCAGTGGTGATGAGAAGGCTGGCATGGTTTGGGTATCATGTGGGTGGTTGCCGAAAGCAGGAGTAGGTGCTGCTGCCAGAGACAGCTGCCAAGAGTCTGCAGGCCTGCAGGTGACTGGGGGCACGATTATGGACAGACGGATACAACACTGTATCTAAATCCCTGAGAAGTGGGGGTGAGACGGCTAGTCTGCTGGGAATCTGGAGTTAAAGCATACACAGACCGGCCCAGGGAAGATACACAGCTAGAAAGTATTTGAAAGAACCCTGAACTTTCATACCAGGCTGCTTAGTGAAGGCCTTCCCCTGAACAGGGGCAGTCTGCAAAGAATGGGAGAGGTGGGTGTCTTTTCAAACGCCCCGTTCCAACAAAAGATGACAAGACATGCAAAGAAACAGGGAGACAGGGCCCATTCAGAGAAACGGAGTAAATCTCCAGAAACTCTCGAGAAATAGGCCTGTTCCTTACTGGTAGGTTTCAAAGCAACTTCTTAAATATGCTCAACAAGCTGAAGAAGAAGAAAGATGGCAGACAACTAAGTGAAATCAGAAAAATAATATATGAGAAAAATGAGACTCTCAACAAAGAGGTAGAAATTATAATAAAGAAACAAGTTCAGGAGCTGAAAAATTGAATAATCTGAGCTGTCTTCAAGAGACTCACTTTAGATCTAAGGACACACATATGTAGAAAGTGAAAGGATTGGGGAAGAAGGTATTGCATATAAATAGTAACTAAAAGAGAGTACACTTCAATAATGGATAGAACCACCAAAGAGAAGATTAGTAAGGAAACAGAGAATTTGAATAACACTGCAGATCAACCAGACCTGACATATATATATATATATGGAACACTTCACCCAATAGCAGCATTGTTCTCAAATGTACATTGACCATTCTCCAGGTTAGGCCATAGAACAAGTCTTAATAAACCTCTAAAATTTCAAGTCATACACACTCTTTTTTAGTCACAAAGAAACTAGAAATAGCAGAAGGAAAAACCAGACAAATCATAAATTGTACAAAATTAACACACTCAAACACCCAATGGTAATCACAGGGTAAATTAGAAAATATCTTGAGACAAATGAAAACTATGGAATTGAGGAAGAGCAGTGCTAAGAAGGACATGTATGGCTGTGCATCCTTACATTACAGAAGGAGCTAAAATCAACAACCCAAGTTCTTAAGGATTCTTGAAAAGAAGAAATCAAACTCAAAGCTTGCAGAAAGAAGGAAATCCTAAAGATTAGTTCAGAGATAAATGAAGTAGAAAGTAGAAAAATGAAAGTCAATGAAACCAAAAGTGGTTTTTTTTTAAGATCAACAAAATTGACAAATCTTTAGCTAGATTGACTAATTTAAAAAGAAGACCCAAGTAAGTGAAAATCTGAAGTGAAATCAGGAACATTACAACTGATTTTTATAGGACTAAAGAGGATTATGAAAGAGTACTATGAACACTTGTATGACAAGTTGGACAATCAAGAGGAAATGGATAAATTCCTAGAAACATATGACCTGCCACAACTGAATCTTCAAGAAATCTATAACTAGCAAGCAAGTTGAATCAGTAATCAAAAACCTCCTAGCAAAGGAAAGCCCAGGACCAGATGGCCTCTCTAGTGAATTCTACCGAGGATTTAGGGAATTGAAATCAAGCTTTCTCAAACTCTTACAAAAAGTTGAAGCAGAGGGATCATCTTTAAATCCATTTTATGAGGCCAGAATTATCTTGTTACCAAAGCCAGACAAGGACACTTCAAGAAAACTACAGAACAATATCCCTGATGAATACTGATGCAAAAATCCTCAAAAAAAAAAAAAAAATACGGTTGGCCCTCTATACCTATGAGTTCCACATCCACAGATTCAATCAACTATAGATTGAAAATATTTGAAAAAAAAGTCCGGAAAAGTTCCAAAAAGCAAATCTTGAAGTTGTTGCATGCTGGCAACTCTTTACATAGCATTTACATTGTATTTAGGTATTCTAAGTAACCTAGAGATTATTTAAACTATACGGGAGGATGTACATGGGCTGTATGCAAAAATTACATCATTTTATATAGGGGACTTGAGCATCCACAGATTTTGGTATCCATGGGAGGTCCTGGACTCAATTGGATACTGAGGGACAACTGTACTGGTGAACAGAATTCAAGAGCACATTGAAAGGATCATACCTCATAACCAGGTGGGTTTACTCCTGAAATGCAACAATGGTTCAACACAGAAGATCAATGCAATGCACCATATTAACAGAATGACGGGAAAAAAACACACACTCATCTCTAAAGTTATATTAAAGCACTAACTCAAAAGAGATAAAATACATAAATATTAGAACTAAAACTATAAAACTCTTAGAAGGAGACATAAGGGGGGGGGTCTCCCCTGGGGGTCCAGCAGTTAAGAATCTGCCTGCCACTGCAGGGGACACGGGTTCGATCCCTGCTCTGAGAAGATCCCACGTGGTGTGTGTAGCTAAGCCCGTGTGCTCGTCCTGCTCTGCAACAAGAGAAGCCACTGCAACGAGAAGTCTGTGCGCCACAAGTAGAGAAAGCTCATGTGCAGCAACGAAGACCCAACACAGCCAAAAATATAAATGAATCTTCAAAACGAGAATAAATAGACCGACTGGATGTCACCAAAATTAAAAAGTTCTGTGTGAGAAATGACACAATCAACAGAGTATAAAGACAGCTTGTGGAATGGGAGGAAATACTTGCAAATGATTATCTGGTAGGGGATTAATATTCCAAATAGACAAAGAATATCTACAACTCAACAACAAAACCTGTTTAAAAGTTGGTCAAAGGACTTGACTAGACATTCCTCCAAACAGGATATACAAATGACCGATAAGTACGTGAGAAGATGCTCAGTATCCCTCATCGTTCGGGAAATGTGAATCAAAATCACAATGAGATACAAATTCACACTCATTAGGGTGGCTACTGTCAAAAACTTAGAGAACAGCGTTAGCAAGGATATGAAGAAATCGGAACCATTGCGCACTGTTGGTGGCAATGTAAAATGGTGCCACCAATATGGAAAACAGCATGGCAGTTCCCCAAAAAATTAAAAATTAAATTACCATATGATCCAGTCATTCCACTTCTGGGTATAATGCCAGAAAAGAACTGAAAGTAGGGTCTCAAAGAGATGTTTGTACGACTGTCAGAGCATCATTCTTCACAATAGCCATGAGTTTCAAGAACCCGAGTGTCCATCAACAACTGAATGGATAAGCAAAATATATGTTTATGTACAATGGAATATTATTCCATCTTAAAAAGGAAGGCAATTATGACACAGCGCAGCCTGGCTGAACTAGGACATTGTGCTAAGTGAAACAGGCCAGTCACAAAGAGCCCAATACGCATGATTCCCCTTATATGAGGCACCTAAAGTTGTCAGATTCACAGAGACAGAACATAGGATGATGGTTGCCATGAGCTGGTCTAAGGGGATAACGGGAGTTGTTTAATGGGGACAGTTTCAATTTTGCAAGATGAAAAGGGTTCCTGGGATGGGGGTTGATTGCACAACAAAGTGAAAGTAACTGAACGCTACTGACCTGTTGAGATGGTCAACTTTTTTGTTATGCGTATTTTGCCGCAACTAAAAACCTTTGAATGAGAAACTTTTACTTCATATGCTAGGCATGGTGATACAACTCTAAACTGTACTTACAACTGCTGTAATTATTAAGAAAAAAATAAATACACTTAAGGAGACAAAATTCTTAGAGCAAGAACCACAGTACAGACAATAGACACAAACGGGAATTCAGAAGTGGGTTTTTCCAACACAGGCTGTACATTCTGGCAGGGAACTAGAAACTATTAAAAGTACAATATCATGTCTGAAAAAGAACCAAAGATAGAATATCAACAGATGACAGAACAGGCATTCAGTAAGCTTCTCTAATGCTCATACTTTCCTTTTAAACATTCTCTTAGCAAATGAGGGCTGGGAGGGGCCTTCCTTAACCTGGTAACTTGGGGTATTTGGTACCCAGCCTTTAACATCATAGCTGATGGACAAACATCAGAAGCAGGTTGGCAAGGAGACAGACACTGTTGTCTCTGCTTTTATTTCGTATTGTATTGATGACCCCGTCACACAGAGACCAGAAAAAGAAAGTAACAGAGATTAAAACTCACCTGCTAGAACTCCCCCGGTGGTCCAGTGGCTAAGCCTCTGCATTCCCAATGCAGGGGGGCCCGGATTCAATCCCTGGCCAGGAAACTAGATCCTGCATGCTGCAACTAGAGATCCCGCGTGCTACAACCAAGATCACAGAGCCAGTGTGCTGCAACCAAGACCCGGCACAGTCAAAATTAATAAATATTAAAAAAAATTTTAAACTCACCTGCTGGTGGCACCTTGCTCAGAGAGGTGCAGAGGATTTGCCTGGGTCTGTGACCCCTTAAATTGAAGAAGTCCCTGCTTCAGAGTGAACTGGAACTCAAGGGGTAAGGCTGTGGCTCCTTCTGAAAGTGCAGAGAAGTCATCCAGAGGTCACTGAGTGTTCCAGAAACATCTGAATATCCCTGCTGCTTCCATGACCTGGATACCCTCTTTCCATCAGGATTCAGCTCCTAAACTCCCCCTTCACCAATCGACTAGATAGCTTAGTGGTGTCTGACTCTCTGCGACCCCCTGAACTGTAGCCCACCAGGCTCCCCTGTCCATGGGACTCTTCAGGCAAGAACACTGGAGTGGGTTCCCTTCTCCAGGAGATCTTCCTGACCCAGGGATGGAACCTGCATCTCCTGCGTTTCAGGCAGATTCTTTTACCCCCTTACCCACCAACTTTGGGTACATCATCTGTACTCCCAAAGCATCAGGTGCTGGGGTCTGGTCCTCTCTCAGGCTGGGAACCATCTCCCCATTAAAAGGGGGAGATACTGTTTTAGTGGGGGCCACTTGAGGCCTGACCCTGCTGGGCCTGCAGTGTGCCAGGGGCTGTAACAAGAGCCTGCAGCCTGATTCCAGGAAACAGGGAGTTCCCTGTCCTCTGGGTCCACAAAGCCTTATACTTCTCTCCTCTTTTCTCTGCAGTTTGAGATTCTGCTTGAGGCAGCACCAGGCTTGCCAAAGATCTGAGACTTCCTCTCCTTCTGCCACAATTCCATCTCATCCAGCTACAATCTCATCTCATCCAGCAAGGTCAAGATTCTTGTCTGGGGTAGAATGATGAGCACAAAATACCAGGAAGTCAGAGAAGATCAGGACTGAGGTGGATCCAGGAAAGAAGGGCTGTTAGTGATTTTGAAATACCTCTGGGGGCGATGGAGCCCACATTGGTCTGGATAATTCTCCATCTTCCTCAACACCTGCCCTGTGATCCAGGAGACAGCCTGGCCCGCTGGATCCCGCTCTGGAGAGGGAACGCCACTTCAGAACTATTCTTGCCTGTGATATTTCTTCACTCGCCCGGCTGCTATTTCTGAAGCCTCTGTTGTATGAGTCAGGCTGCCCCGGATCTTCCTAGCTTGGGATTGGCTTCCCCTGAGGCATGAGTTTCCTTGAGGGGAACGGATGGTCCCAAATCCCTTAATCAAAGCCTGGTTGGGTGCTTCCCTCTTGGCACAGATCCTGATTCTAAGGTTGAATGTTCCAGGGGACTGGTTTCCACAGAGCTGTGCTCTGGGCATTCAGCCCCCAAGGGTACAGCCTGCAGAGTTGTTCACTTACTTTGGGGGAAGGCGTTGCCCTTGAAAAATTAAAGCTGGCAGAATCCAAGCACACGTGTATTAGATTGGTGGAGTCAGCTGTTCCACTGGAGGGATGGGGTGGAGAGGGGAGGCGTGGATGGCTGTGAAACCTGTTCACCAGTAGGGGGCCCCCAGGACCCTCTCTACACCGAATCAAGAGTCCAGAGCAGTGGTGAGCTATCAGCCATAAGGCTCCGTGCTACCAGAAAGCCAGATGCTGGTTCTCAGCTGTCCTTGGCCTCCCCACATGCAATCCTCGGCACACAGCAGGTGCTCAGTGAAGTTTAGAAAGAGGAACTCGAGAGGGTTTTAGACTTTCCAGCAGTAAATGCAAATGGGGGATCTGGTCCTGCTCATTCCCACACTCTGGAGGGGATGCTGTGTTGCCATGGTTATTACAACCAGAAGACTCCAGAGTCCAAGCTCTGCTCTTCAAAACACGTTTGCTCGTCCCTCTGACTTTATAATAACCCAATGAGATGTGGATGATCCCCGAGTACCAGAAGCAGCTGCAGCAACAGGGTCAGAGAGCCCAGGGCACGTACCCAAGGTCACACGACTAGCAGATGGCCAGGCTGGCGCTGATCTGGGCCCGTCTGCCCCAACCACAACCATCCGCCTTCCACTTCACGGGGGCCTTATACCGTCTATGGGCATACCTCATTTCATTGCACTTTGCAGACACTGCGTTTTGGGGGCTTGGGAGGGTTGTTTACATTTTATGAATGGAAGGTTTGCAGCAGCCCTGTGTTGAGGAAATCTGTCAGTGCCATTTTCCTCAGAGCATCGCTCATTTGGTGTCTCTGTGTCACATTTTGGTAATTCTCACAATATTTCAGACTTTTTCATGATTATAATGTGTTATGGTAATCTGTGATGTTACTACTACAACTAGCATTTTTTTAAGCAATAATTAAGATATGCACACTGGTTTTTTAGAAACAATGGTATTGCACACTCAGTAGACTACAGTATAAACATAACTATTATAAGCAGTGGAAAGCCAAAATGTTCCTGTGACTCACTTTATGTCAGTGGTCTGGAACTGAACCCAGACATCACCGAGGTGTGCCTACAGTCTGATCTTTACAAAAGAGTCAAATGAACTTCAGCTGTATCCCAAATCATAATGTGGAATGCTTGTTCATTTTTTCCTAAAAGGCATCAAAACAGGGACTTCCCCAGTGGTCCAGTGGCTAAGACTCCACGCTCCCAATGCAGGGAGCTGGGTTCAATCCCCCTGGTCAGGGAACTAGGCCACAACTGAGAGTCCGCATGCATGCTAAAGAGCTCACACGCCACAGTGAAGACCGAAGATCCTGTGTGCCCCAACTAAGACCTGGTGCAGCCAGATAAAAAAGATTTTTTTCAAATTATTATAAATACAAGGAAAAAAATAGACATCAAATGACCCAAAAGCCATCTCATGCCTGAACAGAAATGCACCCACTGAGGTGCTGTGTTGGGCCTTGGAACTCAGCCCTGGAGGAGGAGGGAAGGGGGCGATGGAAGGCAAACCTGGAGGCCGGCGCCCTGTAGGTTTCTAAATCTGTGCAATGGCTCAGGGAGTTCTGGCCCAGGAAGGAAACTGCAGGAAGACTTGCCAGCCTGCCTCCCCGCCCTGTCCCTCACACACTGACCAGGAACCTAGCAGTGGGCTGGGGGCACTGGGGGCACTGGGGGCCCCAGGACGGAACACAGTTCCTCCTTCTCCAGGCTGATTCAACACCAACACTTGGCAGTTTGTAGTGTGTGGGGGTGTGCATGCACATGTGTGGCATTTAGAAAAACAGGGAAGGATTCCATTAAAAATTACCTATAAATAGCGCATAAGCCACAACTATGGAGCCTGTGCTCTAAAGCCTCGAAGCCACAACTAATGAAGCCCAGGCGCACTAGAGCCTGCGCTCACGACAGGAGAAGCCACAGCAGTGAGTGGCCTGTGCACCACAACCAGAGAAAAAACAGAAAACCCATGCAGCAACAGAAACCTAGCACGGCCAAAACTCAAAAAAAAAAAAAAAAAATTTTTTTTAATACCTATAAATGTTCATACCTACAGCCAACTAAGAGCAGGTCCAGGTAAATTCCTGTGAAATTGACTCTCCATGAGATAATCTGGTAAAGGGTCAGAGAAGGCAATTCAAAAACTGACAAGTAAACATTAGGCAGAACATTTAACATTACTGGAAATCAAATGTGAATGAGAACAATAACCATAACCTAATTTATTACATTATAAAATAGATACATAAATAATAATACCCAGAACTGTTGAGGCTGTCAGCAAAACCCCTCCCCTCAAATTCTGTAAAGGGCAGTTTCAGTTACAAACAACCTCAGTAGCAGGTTTTGAAAGTCTTAAAACTATTCTTTCCTTTGACCTAATAAGCCCACTCCTGGGCCTTTATCCAAAACGAGGGAGTGAAAGGAGATAAATGATTCCAAAAGATTTCAAAATAATTTTATTACTCAAGATAATAAAAATTAAAGACAGCCAACAGGGAAATTTTTTTTTAACTTGTAATATATTGCAAACACTATCTTGAACTCATTTGTCAAAAAGTTCAGCATCAGGCAGTGTCTTAACATAAAAAAGAATTAGCTTCCAAGTAAAGCAGAAGAGTGCATAAAAATCTGTAATAATAATGACTGCATATGGACAAAAGCTGGTAAGGAATAGAAGAAAATGGAAACTCCATATAGGAAGGGCATGACATGTAGCTGTTTTTTTTTTTTTTTTTTAAGTTAATTTGATTATTTTTCTTTTAAAATTATCTTTATAATTATTATGATGCTTTTTGTCCCTGAGAGTTTTTAAAGGTTAAAAAGGAAGGAAGGAAGAAGACAGAAAGCAACCCAATTGTCCATCAGTGAATAAACAGATTTTAAAAGTGGTCTCTCCTTAACAAGATTAGAAACCAACCACAAGAAAAAAAAAAAACTAAAAAAATAAACCAACACGAACACATGCAGGCTAAACAATATGCTATGAAACCACCAATGGATCACTAAAGATATCAAAGAGGAGATCAAAGAATACCTAGAGACAAATGAATATATGATGATTCAAAATCTGTGGGACATAGCAAAAGCAGTTCTAAGAGGGAAGTTTATAACAGTATAATCTTACCTCAGGAAACTAGAAAAATCCCAAATAAACAACCTACCCTCACACCAAAAGCAACTAGAGAAAGAAGAACAAACAAAACTCAAAGTTAGCAGAACAAAAGAAATCATAAAGATGAGAGCAGAAATAAATGAAATAGAGATGAAGAAAGCAATAGAAAAAATCAATGAAACTAAAAGCTGGTTCTTTGAAAAGATAAACAAAATTGATAAACCTTTAGCTAGACTCATCAAGAAAAAAAAGGACAGAGCTCAAATCAATAAAATTAGAAATGAAAAAGGAGAAGTTACTACAGACACCACAGAAATACAGAAGACCATGAGAGGAAAATAAAAAGGACAACTTAGAGGAAATGGGACAAATTCTCAGGAAGGTGTATACAATCTTCCAAAATGAATGAGGAATAAACAGAAAATATGAACAGACCAATCACAAGCAAAAGGATTGCTGGTGGCTCAGATGGTAAAGAATCTGCCTGCAATGTGGGAGACCTAGGTTTGATCCCTGGGTTGGGAAGATCCTCTGCAGAGGGGAATGGCAACCACCCCAGTATTCTTGCCTGGAGAATTCCATGGACCGAGGCAGGCTGGCGGGCTAAAGTCCATGGGGTCACAAAGAGTCAGACACAACTGAGCAACTAACACACAATCACAAGCACTGAAATTGAAACTGTGATTAAAAAATTCCCAACAAACAAAAGTCTAGGACCAGATGGCTTCACAGGCGAATCCTATTAAACATTTAGAGAAGAGCCTATCCTTCTGACACACATATCCTTCTGAAAATATTTCCAAAAACTGCAGATGAAGGAACACTCCCAAACTCATTCTACAAGGCCCTGATACCTAAACCAAACAAAGATATCACACAGAAAATTACATGCCAACATCACTGATGAACATAGCTGCAACAATCCTCAACAAAATGCAGCAAACGGAATCCAACAACACATTAAAAGGACCATACCCCATTATCAAATGGGGCTTATCCAGGGATGCAAGGATTTTTCTTTTTTTATTTTATACTGGAGTACAGATGATTAATACTGTTGTGATAGTTTCAAGTGGACAGGAGAGGGACTCAGCCATACATATACATGTATCCATTCTCCTTCAAACTCCCCCCCATTCAGGCTGCCACATAATAGTGATCAGATTTCCCTTATATGCAGAATCTACAAAGAAACCATACCAATGAACTTATTTATAAAACAGAAACAGACTCACAGACATAGAGAATGAACTTATGGTTACCAGGAGAAAGGATGGGGGAAGGGATGGTTAGGAAGTTTGGGATAGACACGCAAGGATTTTTCAATATCTGCAAATCAATTAGTGTGATTCAACACATTAACAAATTGAAAAATAAAAACCATATGATCATCTCAATAGATGCTTTTGACAAAATTCAACAGCCACTTATGATTAAAAAAAAAAAACTCTCCAGAAGGTGGGCATAAAGGGAACCTATCTCAACATAATAAAGGTCATATATGATAAACTCACAGCTAATATCATACTCATAAAGATCATATATGACAAACTCACAGCTAATATCATACTCATAATATCATAGTGAAAAACTGAAAGTATCTCCTCTAAGATCAGGAACAAGACAAAGGATGTTCATTCTCACCACTTTTATTCAACATAGTTTGGAAGTGCTAGCCACAGCAATCAGAGAAGAAAAAGAAACAAAAGGATCCAAACAGGAAAAGAAGTAAAACTGTGACTGTCTGCAGATGACACGATGCTATTCACAGAAAACCCTAAAGAGGCCACCAGAAAACCACTAGAGCTCAATGAACTTGATAAAGACGCAAGGTATAACGTTAACACACAGAAATCTCTTGCATTTCTATACCCTTTCAATATGAAAGATCAGTAATTCAGGAAACAATTGCATTTATCACTGCAACGGAAAGAATAAATACTTAGGAATAAACCTACCTAAGGAGGCAAAAGACATGTACTCGTAACACAGTACAGATACTCATGAAAAAAGTCACAGACAACACAGATAAAGAGATATACCATATTCTCGGATTGGAATAATCAATATTGTGAAAATGATTACACTACCCAAAGCCATCTACAGATTGAATGCAATCACTATCAAATTACCAACAGAATTTGTCACAGAAATAGAACAAAAAACTTTTACCATTTGTGTGGAAACACAAAAGACCCTGAATAGCCCAAATAATCTTGAGAAAGAAAAACAGGGACTTTCCTGTGGTCCAGTGGTTAAGACTCCATACTTCCACTGCAGGGGGCATGGGTTTGATCCTCGGTTTGGGAACTGAGGTCCTGTGTGCCACAGCCAAGAACAAATGACAACAACAACAAACAGAGCTGGAAAAATCAGGCTCTCTCACTTCAGACTATATGACAAAAATACAGTAATCAAAACAGTATGGTACTGGCACAAAAACAGAAATAGAGACGAATGGAACAGGACAGAAGCCCAGAGACAAGCCCATGCTCCTGCGGTCACCTAGTTTATAACAAAGGAGGTAAGAATACACAACGGAGAGAAAACAGTCTCTGCAATAAGTGGTGCTGGGAAAACTGGACAGCTACATGTAATCAGAATGAAATTAGAACACTCCCTAGCATCATACACAAAGATAAACTCAAAATGGATTAAAGATCTAGATGTAAAGCTGGACATTATAAAACTCTTAGAGGAAAACATAGGCAGAACACTCAACACAAATCACAGATCTTTTTTGATCCACCTCCTAGAGTAATGAAAAAGCAAAAATAAACAAATGGGACTTGATTAAACTTAAAAGCTTTAGCACAGCAAAGGAAACCATAGACAAAACAAAAAGACAACTTACAGAACAGGAGAAAATATTTGCAAATGAAGTGACCAACAAGGGGTTAAATCTCCAAAATATACAAACAGCTCATGCAGCTCAATTAAAAAAAAAAAAAAAATCAAAAACATAGGCAGAAGATCTAAATAGATATTGCTCCAAAGAAGACATACAGATAGCAAGAAATACCAAAAAGCACACGAAAAGACATTCAACACTGCTAATTATTAGAGAAATGCAACTCAAAACTACAATGAAGTACCACCTCAGGGACTAGTCAGGACGACCACCATCAAAAAGTCTACCAAAAATAAACACCGGAGAGGATATGGAGAAAAGGGAATCCTCCTACACTGTTGGTGGGAATGTAAATTGGTACACCCAATATGGAGAACAGTATAGAGGTTCCTCAAAAAACTAAAAATAGAGCTATCATATGATCCTGAAATCCCACTCCTGGGCATATATCTGGAGAAAACCAAGATACACGCACTCCAATGTTCAATGCAGCTGCTGCTACTGCTAAGTCACTTCAGTCATGTCCGACTCTGTGCAACCCCATAGACGGCAGCCCACCAGGCTCCCCTGTCCCTGAGCTTCTCCAGGCAAGAACACTGGAGTGGGTTGCCATTTCCTTCTCCAATGCATGAAAGTGAAAAGTGAAAGTGAAGTCGCTCAGTCGTGTCCGACTCTTAGCAACCCCGTGGACTGCAACCCACCAGGCTCCTCCGTCCATGGGATTTTCCAGACAGGAGTACTGGAGTGGGGTGCCATTGCCTCCTCCGGTTCAGTGCAGCACTTATTTACAATAGCCAAGATATGGAAGCAACCTAAACATCCATCAACAGATGAATGGATAAAGATGTGGTATATTACTGAATATTACTCAGGCATAAAAAGGAATTAAATGATGCCATTTGCAGCAACGTGGATGCACCTAGAGATTATCACACTAAGTGAAGTCAGAAAGAGAAACACAAATACCATATGATGTCACTTATATGTGGAATCTAAAAAGGATACAAATGAACTTATTTACAAAACAGACCCACAGATTTGGAAAACAAACTTCTGGTTACCAAAAGGTAAAGTTGGTGGGGCAGGGATAAATTAGGGGGCTGGAATTAACATATATGCACCGTGTGTGTGTATGCGCACACACGTGCTCAGGCATATCTGACTCTCTGTGACCCTGTAACCTGCAGGGCTCCTCCATCCACGTGATTCTCCAGGCAAGAGTGCTGGAGTAGGTTACCATTGCCTCCTCCAGGGCATCTTCCTGACTGAGGGATCAAACCAGCATCTCCTGCCTTGACAGGTGGATTCTTTACCTCTGAGCCACCTGAGAAGCCCATATATTCACTACTATATATAAAACAAGTAATCAACAAGACCTACTGTATGTCACAGGGACCTCTACTCAACACTCTGGAATAATCTAGAGGGGAAAAGAATCTAAAAAAAGAATAGATATACGTACATGTAAAGCTAAATCATTTTGCTGCAGACCCGAAACTAACACAACTGCCTTCAGCTCAAAACAACAGTTATACCTAAGTGGCAGATTTTGGGGTGGCACGTTTGCTCCCCTTCACCACTCAGTCCCCTTCTTGCCGTCTGTGGGGTTATGACTACATTAAAGGATGGCCATTGTTTAAGGAGGAGGCTGAGTTTTACAACAGAAGTGGAAGAGAAAAAGCAGTTCATGTGGACCCTTGTCAAAGTGAGGAGGAGAGCTGACCCACTCAACCCACATCTTAGGAAAACCTGAGTCAGCTTTTATTACCTAATCTCACTTCTCAATTATTTTAAAGATGGGGAAGGAGTGGGTGGAAATGAGGTCATGCTGAAGCACTCTGGCCTGTAAACTTGGAATTCAGCTTCCCAGAGAGGAGCAAGATCCCTGGCTGTCCAATAAAGGATGCTTTCCAGTGAGTTCCTGCTGACTCAGGGCATCTGGGATGTGATGTGTGTCTTATTTTATTTCTCCCTGGAAGCATGTATGCGTTCTCCGAATGTCAAAGTTCTCACAAATTGATAAATGAACAGAAAAATGACAACCTTAAGTCAATCCAGGGGGACTGGTGGGGAGAGGGGTTGAGCTGGTCAAGATGAAAAGGGGACTGTCAAGGCTGACTATGTAAACAAATCTGAAAACTCAAGAGCAGATGGATATTATCTAGGGGAAAAAATAACGTGTGTGCATGTTCAGTCATGTTCAGCTCTTTGCAACCCCATGGACAGCAGTCTGTCAGGCCCCTCTGTCTATGGAATTTTCCAGACAACAATACTGGAGCAGGGTACATTTCCTTCTCTGGGGTATCTTCCTGACCCAGGGGTCAAACCCTCATCTCTTGTGTCTCCTGCATTGGCAGGTGGGTTATTTACCACTGACACCACTTGGGAAGCCCTAGGTACCAACAAGCACCAAGGGAGAAAATATCTAACTAGACCAGAAGAAACTGAGAAAGTTGTTAAAAAAGATACCAGCATCCCCAAAGCCCCCATGGTGGGAGTGGGGAGAAGGGACCCTGACCTCAGGCCGGGATGCTTTCCCAGGTGAAATCAGCCAGTTTAAAAGCTAACGTCCACTCTCTGTAAACTGCTCCAGTGCCTAGAAGAAGAAGAAATACCTCCAAATTCTTTATCAGGAATCTGTTGAGGCCAAAACCCAACCACTATAGCACAACAAAGGAAAGCCACAGGCCAACCTCATTTACGTAAAAAAAAAAAAAAATCAATGCAAAACTCCAAAATAAAATATTAGCAAATAAAATCCACAGGATCATTGAAAGGGAAAAAGTCACCAGAAACAGGTGAGACTTGTATGATATAACAAGGAAGTTTTGATATTAGGACATATTTTAATTCACTTTACATTAATATATTAAAGAAGAAAAATCATGATCTGTAATAGATGTTAAAAGGCATTTGACAGCATTTATCATTTAAAAACAAAATCTTTTATCAAATTAGAAAAGGTATACTTCTAATTTGAGGTATCTAATTAACATATCATTAGCAAGATAAGATTATACACACAGACACACACATGCGTGCACCGAGCCCCCAAATCAGACTCATCTGTAATAACTCAAAGCAACAGAAGTCTCCATGAGACTCTGGCACAAAAGAATGCCCTGCACAACTGCTTTGTATGAGGTTTCTAGCTGATGAAAGTAGGCAAGAGAGAGAAAAAAAAAGGAAGCCCTTTAAGAAGAAAGGAAGAGGTCAAATAATTATGTTTACTCTGGAAAAATTCAAGGGAGGCAACCAGAAAAGCTGGCAGGCAGTGAGAGATTTCTCTAGGGGGTCAGACACAGAAGTAACCTACCAAAACACCTAGCCTTCCTATGCATAAACAGCAAGCACATGGAAAAGTTAGGAAAATATTCCACTTACAAGAATCAGTTCAGTTCAGTTCAGTCACTCAGTCATGTCTGATTCTTTGTGGCCCCATGAATCGCAGCACGCCAGGCCTCCCTGTCCATCACCAACTCCCAGAGTTCACTCAGACTCACGTCCATCGAGTCAGTGATGCCATCCAGCCATGTCATCCTCTGTCGTCCCCTTCTCCTTCTGCCCCCAATCCCTCCCAGCATCAAAGTCTTTTCCAATGAGTCAACCCTTTGCATGAGGTGGCCAAAGTACTGGAGTTTCAGCTTTA
>NW_011494865.1:1616801-1624019 GCF_000754665.1 Bison bison bison | reverse complement strand
CAACACCACACTTCAAAAGCATCAATTCTTCGGTGCTCAGCCTTCTTCACAGTCCAACTCTCACATCCATACATGACCACAGGAAAAACCATAGCCTTGACTAGACGGACCTTTGTTGGCAAAGTAATGTCTCTGCTTTTCAATATGCTATCTAGGTTGGTCATCACTTTCCTTCCATGGAGCAAGCATCTTTTAATTTCATGGCTGCAATCACCATCTGCAGTGATTTTGGAGCTCCAAAAAATAAAGTCCGACACTGTTTCCCCATCTATTTGCCATGAAGTGATGGGACCAGATGCCATCATCTTAGTTTTCTGAATGTTGAGCTTTAAGCCAACTTTTTCACTCTCCTCTTTGACTTTCATCTGCCATAAGGGTGGTGACATCTGCGTATCTGAGGTTATTGATATTTCTCCCAGCAATCTTGATTCCAGCTTGTGCTTCTTCCAGCCCAGCGTTTCTCATGATGTACTCTGCATAGAAGTTAAATAGCAGGGTGACAATATACAGCCTTGACGTACTCCTTTTCCTATTTGGAACCAGTCTGTTGTTCCATGTCCAGTTCTAACTGTTGCTTCCTGACCTGCATATAGGTTTCTCAAGAGGCCAGTCAGGTGGTCTGGTATTCCCATCTCTTTCAGAATTTTCCACAGTTTATTGTGATCCACACAAAGGCTTTGGCATAGTCAATAAAGCAGAAATTGATGTTTTTCTGGAACTCTCTTGCCTTTTCCATGATCCAGCAGATGTTGGCAATTTGATCTCTGGTTCCTCTGCCTTTTCTAAAACCAGCTTGAACATCTGGAAGTTCACAGCTCATGTATTGCTGAAGCCTGGCTTGGAGAATTTTGAGCATCACTTTACTAGAGTGTGAGATGAGTTCAACTGTGCGGTAGTTTGAGCATTCTTTGGCATTGCCTTTCTTTGGGATTGGAATGAAAACTGACTTTTTCCAGTCCTGTGGCCACTGCTGAGTTTTCCAAATTTGCTGGCATATTGAGTGCAGCACTTTCACAGCATCATCCTTCAGGATTTGAAATAGCTCCACTGGAATTCCGTCACCTCCACTAGCTTTGTTCGTAGTGATGCTTTCTAAGGCCCACTTGACTTCACATTCCAGGATGTCTGGCTCTAGGTGAGTGATCACACCATCGTGATTATCTGGGTCATGAAGATCTTTTTTGTACAGTTCTTCTGTGTATTCTTGCCACCTCTTCTTAATATCTTCTGCTTCTCTTACAAGAATAACCCCCTAATAAATCTCCAAGCAATAAGTGCACAAACATGTGCACAACCTATGTGAAGAACTCTATAAAAGCTGGGAGGGAGGTAAAACACTTCAAATGTAAAGAAAGCTGTGCTGCCTATGTTCCAATTTAGAAAGGTTCAACACTAAAGAGATGGAACTATCAATACCAGTTGTTAGGGAATGGTGGGATTGGAACCCTCACACATGCTGGAGGGAATGTAAGATGGTGTGGTCACCGTAGGAAACTAACAATTTCTTAAAAAGTTAACAATATATTTACCATATGGCTCAACAGTTCCACTCCTAGGTATCTTACCCCAGAGAAATGAAAACATACACTTAGACGAAGACAGTGCACACAGCCCCATCAGCTGTTCAGTGAATGAACAAACTGTGGCATCGCCACACTATGGGGTGTGCTTAGTCGCTCAGTCATGCCCAACTCTTTGCGACCCCACGGACTCCCACCAGCCTCCTTTGTCCAGGGGTTCTACAAGCAAGAATACTGGAGTGGGTTGCCATTTCCTTCTCCAAGGGATCTTCCCAACCCAGGGATCGAACCCAAGTCTCCCGCATTGCAGGCGAATTCTTTACCATCTGAGCCGATGCACATAAAAGGAACAGAGATGAATCTCAAAAACATTATGCTAAGGGAAAGAGAGATGCAAAAGACCACATATTGTATGATTCCATTCATATGAAACGTCCAGAAAAGGAAACTATACAGAAAGAGAACACCGGTTGGTTGCTGCCTGGACCTGAGGGGGAGGAACAGGAAGTGGCTGCAGATGGGCACAGAGACATCTTGGGTCATGAAAAATTTCTCAAATATGTAAAGATGGCGGCACAACTCTAAATTCACTAGACATCATTGTGATGTACACTTAAAATAAGTGATTTTTATTGTTAAAAAATAAAGCCATTAAGACTTCCCTGGTTGGTACAGTGGATAAGAATCTGCCTGCCGATGAAAGGGACATGGGTTCAGTTCCTGGTCATGCACCGCAACTACTGAGCCCATGGGCAGCAACTACTGAGTCGGGAGCCTAGAGGCTGTGCTCTGCAACAAAGAGAAGCTGATGCAGCGAGAAGCCCTGGCACATAAAGAATAGCCCCCACTCACTGCAACTAGAGAAAGCCTGTGTGCAGCAGCAAAGACTCAGCACAGCCAAAAATAAACAAATAAATTAAAAAAATAAAAAAGCCATTGAAAATAATTGAAAAATTAATTTCATAAATTTAACAGAGAATAACACAATCTCAATAAAAATATCAGACAGGGACATACGTACATGTCTATATATATGTTTGTGCATATTTTTTTAAACTAGACAAGCTGATTCTAAAGTTGATGAAATTTTAAACAACAACCAGAAATTTTCTGAAAACAACAATGAAGAAAAACTAATCCCAATAGGTAGGAAATCAGATTATACTGCAATAATTAAAACAATTTCATACCAACAAATACACATGGATGTATATTTATACATATGTATAACAAATCAGTGGCACAGAAGAAAATGCCAAATACCCTACGAAACTAATAAATTCAGGAATTTATTATGCCACTAAAGACTTCAAAGCCAGAGGTGGGGTGGGCATTCTCTAGTTATTGGTATTAGAACAACTGGGCAGCATGTGGGGAAACATTGTTAGGACCCTCTATGTTATTCCTTCCACCAAAATGAATTCTGAATAGAAGATTTAAACACAAAAGGTTAAATAGTAAAAGTACTAGAAGAAATTTTTTAAACCATCTCTTGTTAGGAAAGTCCTTTCTAATCATGACTCAAAACCCAGAAATCCCATTTATACACAATCTAATAAAAAGTTTTAAAAGTCTGCAGGGCCAGCCCCAAAGGATTATCCTCCCCCGTGTCATGTGCTGTGTGCTCAGTCATGTCTGACTCTTTGTGACCCTGTGGACTGTAGCCCTCCAGGCTCCTCTGTCCCTGGGATTCTCCAGGCAAGAGTACTGGAGTGGGTTGCCATGCCCTCCTCCAGGGGATCGTCCCAACATAGGGATTGAACCCGTGTCTCTTACGTCTCCTATATTGTGGGAGGATTCTTTACCCACTCAGCCTCCTGGGAAGCCCCCCGCCTGTCATAAGTAACTCAAAAACTAAGCAGAATATACAAAACAATTGCTTGCAGGAATCGGGCAGTGCAGCACAGAGCTGCAATCCTTGAGAGAAGGGAAGTTCTTGAGATGAAATCTCACCACAGCTTTCTTTGGAAAGGAGCACTTTTCAGACTGCTGAGTGAGGATGTATAGCTTACATAGAAAGCAGCAGTCTTGCTAACTGGAGGAAAGGGAGATCAGAGTTCAAGGATGTTAGGGTATTTTGGACTTGTGCGACAAGGCACAGGAGGGGAAGGAGTCACACAGAAATCTGCAAGGAGGATCCTTAGATCCTTGACCAAATCCTAAACTGCATTGGCACATAATGAGACCCTGTGAGGTGTAATGGAAAACCCATTCTAGCAAAGCTGAAAACCAAGCCTTGACAGGGTCAAGGGTGATCAGCCAGCCAGTGATTTAACTGTCTGTAAGAACAAAACTCAATATTCTTTAGGGAAATAATATATCTGGAATTTTTACATGTTATCCACAAAGCTTAGCATACAATTCAAATTACTAGCTCTGTGAAATAGGAACACACTGTTAATAACAGTAGATCCATGCATGACCCAGAAGTTGGAATTAGCAGATATATATAGGTGTGCTAGGACTTTAAAATGTGTTAAAGAATCTAGAGGTAAAACAAGACAATGGGTGAAAATTAAAAAAGAGAAAATGGAAACTCAAAGAACCAAACAGAAGTTTAAGAACTGAAAGATAAAAATGTTGGAAATGAAAAATCCACTGAATGGATTTAAGAGCAGACTGGACACAACCCAAGAAAAAAATCAGTGACTAAGGACTGGTAAGTAGTAATTATCCAAACAGAAGCACAGAAATAAACAAGAATTAAAAATAAAAATCACAAGAGAAAAGAGAAAGAAAGAAAGAATGGATTCTAAGAAATGTAACTGGAGTCCTAAAAGGAGAAGAGAGAGAGAAAATAGGGCAGAAGAATATCTTAAGATAGAGTGTTGTTCATTCGCTCAGCTGTGTCTGACCCTTTGCCACCCCATGGACTGCAGCACGCCAGGCTTCCCTGTCTTTCACCATCTCCTGGAGTTTGCTCAAGCTCATGTCCATTGAGTCATTGATGCCATCCTCCAGGCTTCCCTGCTGGCTCAGATGGTAAAAATTTGCCTGCAATGCAGGAGACCCAGCTTCTATCCCTGGGTCTGGAAGATCCCCTAGAGAAGGGAATGGCTACTCACTCCAGTGTTTTGGTGCTTCTCAAGTAGCCCAAATAGTAAGAGACAACAGACAGTAATTCATTACAGTTGACTGAAGATCTCAAAACAGATTCAAGAAGCTTAGCAAACCCCAAACAGGATTAATACAAAGAAGACCACACCTAAGCACATGAAACTAATGGAAACTAAAGAAAAAGAAAAAATCTCAAAAGCAGCTAAAGGGTGAATAAATTACATTCATGGGAGTAACAGCAATAGTGACAGATGAAATCATTAGAAGCAGTAAAAGGCAGAAGAAAATGGAATGACACTATCAACTGAGTATTTTATATCCAACATCATCTGTCAAAATGAAGGCAAAATAAAGAAAATTTCATGCAAAGATGAGAGAATTTGTCGCCACCACATCTTTGGTGCAAGAGATATTAAAAGAAGTTGTCAGGGACTTCCCTGGTGGTCCAGTGGCTAAGACTCCATGTTCCCAATGCAGGGGCCCAGGTTAGATCCCTGGTCAGGGAACTAGATCACACGTGCCGCAACTAAGACGTTCACATGCCACAGTGAAGATCCCTCATGCTGCAACTGAGACCTGGTACACCCAAATAAATACATTTTTTAAAAGCTAAAAAAAAAAATTGTTCACACCTAAAGAAAAACGATCCTATGTGGAAGCCCAAATGTGCAGAATAGAATGAGGAACAATCCAAAGAACTAATTTTTACAAATGTTTTTCTCCCGCTCATCTGAACTGGGAAAGGAAGGGATGAGAAATTTTTACCCTCTTCTCTCAACTGGGTACTACAGAGAGATCTGGAAGAGTGGACTTTGGTAAGAATTTTTGTCCTCCACTAGCTCCTGCCAGTTTACTCAGAATCCCATCTTCAGGCTCCAGGGCAAGTAGAGCATCCCAGAGGGTCCCATCTGCGTCACCAGGAACGGAAGGGGAGAAAACTATAATTTACCCCTCTATCCTTCTGAGTTCTTGGCTGAGACCTCTGTAATAAAAGGCAGAGGCATTTCCTAGGTGCTCCAGTGGTTAAGAATCTGTCTTGCAATGCAGGGGATGCGGGTTTGATCCCTGGTTGGGGAACTAAGATCCCATATGCCTCAGGGCAACTAAGCTCATGTGCTGTAACTAAGATCCGACGCAGCGAAATAAATATTTTTTTAAAAGAGATTAACAACAGAAAAATGAATAGACATTTATTAACATATCCACCTCATGTAAATGGGAGATATTGAGGGGGAAAATGAGTTAACACTCAAAGTGGCCTGAATCACCAGCTTAAATACTATCCTCAACTAAAGACGAAAGATGTGATGAAATCAGTAGTGGGGAGGTTACCAGCACAATTAACAAGGGGAAGACAGGGAGACACCTTTATAAATAGAGATTTCCTTTAAAAAGTAAATTCCCCTTACAAAAGGGTAACTTCTGCTCTGTTTTTAAAGCTTCTCATGTATCTGCCATTATCTCGAAATAATCTTATGTCAAAGAAACATTATTTGGGGTGGCATATTCTGTTACCCTTCCCTACTTTGGGTGCTTCCCTGCTGGCTCATATGGTAGACTCAGCCTGCAATGCAGGAGACCCCGGTTAGATCCCTGGGTTGGGAAGATCCCTGGAGAAGGGAACGGCAACCCACTCCAGTATTCTTGCCTGGAGAATTCTATGAACAGAGAGGAGCCTGGTGGGATGCAGTCTGTGGGGTCGAAGAGAGTCAGGCCCGACTAACACTTTCAGCACTTTTGGATGGAATAATTAAAAACTAAGAAATAGGCCTTTTTTAAAAAATGAGGAATACTAAACACTATACCATCTTTTCCTCAACTTCCAGGAATGTTTCTATTTCCTAGCAGCCAGGCCCAGCTCTGCGATTCTTACAGTTTCATTAGGCTTTAGGAGTCCCTTTTCCCCAAAACTAGAAACAACAAACTGCCCACTGACTGAAGAATAAACAAAATACGGTCTCTCCATGCAATGGAATATAATTCAATCGCAAAAAGGGATGGAACACTGAAACATGCTACAACATTGGTGGGCTATGAAAACATTATGCTAAGTGAAAGAAGTGTAAAAATTAAAACAGAAACCTCATTTAAAATGGAGTCAGGAAGCCAGAAGGGGAGTTCTTATGTCCCACGACTGGATGTCAATTCCAGACACAGTAAGAAGAGATGTAACTTGCGTCTCCATGGTACTACTTTACCATCCTAGCAGGAGGAAGGAAGATTTTCTCCTCACCTAGCAACTGCCCAGCTAACGAGAGACTGTCACAATTCAGCCGATGAAAAGCCACTATACTTCAAACTTGCAGTTTCCTCCAATGGACTCTCTGTTTAGAACACCTTCTCTCAACTCACCTTTCTCCTCTATCAAAGAACCTACCTCTCTTGTTCCATATATTTGCCGGTGGTTTGTCATAGATGGCATGTCCTGAATTGCCATTCTTTGCTATTCCCATATAAACCTATCTTCTTGGTGAAAATAACTGGCTGTTTTATTGTTTTAGGGCAACAGAAGCCAGACACAAAGTGCCACATGTTACATAATTCTGCATAGATGAAATGACCAGGATAGATCAATTGAAGGGGACAGAAAGGAGACTCGTGGTTGTCAGGCATGAGAAGGATGGCAGGATGGGCGGTGGGT
>NW_011494865.1:1608302-1616701 GCF_000754665.1 Bison bison bison | reverse complement strand
CGGTGGGTGGGTGGGGGGCAATGGGTATGGAGTTTCTTTCAGGGGTGATGAAAGTGTTTGGAATCACTGGTGACGGTTGAACAACCTTGTGAATACACCAAACGCCACTGGACTGTACACTTTAAACATGAACTTCATATTCTGTGAATCATATCTCAATTCTTGAAGAAAGACTAGTAGCAGAAGGAAAGCGCTGAAAATGATACTTTGGTTTCATAATAAAACAAGGGATTTAAAAAAAGAAAGAAAGAAATCTCTTTCAGTTTCTGCACACTTCCTTCGTCTCCTCATCCATCCACCCAGAGAATTTTGTGTGTTTCCACCCAGTAAAAGGCCTGTGTCTGCCTTTTGGGGACTTGGAGCCTGGCAGGTAAATCAGAAGTGGGCCCTAAGTAAAAGGAGAGGCGTCCCATAGCCCCCCTGGGATCTGAGCCTCCCACACTCCATGACTCACTTAACGGAGTAACAGCCTTCCTTCCCGTTTATCATCTGGGAGAAAAAAATTAAATGGCACTTTTCTTTTTTCTGCCAATAATTTATATAAGCCAACTTTGCAAACAATGGTTTCCTTAGCAACTTCTGACCCATTCTCTTCAGACGAATTCTCTCCAGTTGGACTGTCCTTTTCCAGCCAATCTAAGTTGATCTTGAAATCTCACTTAAAACAGAAAAGTTGGGGTTTTCACAAATGGGCAAAGCATCAGCAGGAATGCCCAGGGCTGAGGGCCAAGGAAACAAGAAGTAATGTTTTAGTTTATCTTTCCATGCCATTGTGAATTCTGACAGTGATGATTTGCTTTCAAAGTTCATCAGTTTGGCATCTGATAGCAGCAAAAAAAAAAAAAAACACGAAAAAACCAAAACACATAATCCAAAAGCACAGACAGGACAAATTAGGAAAAAATGGTTTTGGAAAATGTTGACTTGGGGAACGACAACTGTAATGCATTGTTACCTGATTTTCCTTTGAACCCGTGACAAGATGATCAGACCAGGGACCTCCCTTTCTGGAGAAAAGACGCTGCCTGGAGCCCCGCCCCCTCTGCGAAGCCGCACAGCACACGCAGCCCACCTCCTGGCTCTGCTCATCTCACCAGGTTTCCCAGACCAACAGATGAGCTGTGGTCACTCACTCAAAGGGTGTGTGTGCTTCTGAGTCAGTCACTAAGTTGTGTCCGACTCTTTTGTCGCCCACCAGGCTCCTCTGTCCAGGGGATCTCCCAGTCAAGAATACTGGAGTTGGTTGCCATTTCCTACTCCAAGGGATCCTCCCAACCCAGGGATCAAGCCTGTGTCTCGAATCTCCTGCACCGGCAGGCGGATTTACCACTAGTGCCAGGTGTGTACTAAGGCGCTTCAGTCGTGTCTGACTCTGTGTGACCCCCTGGACTGCAGCCCGCCAGGCTCCTCTGTCCATGGGGTTCTCCAAGCAAGAATACTCGAGTGGGTTGCCATGCCCTCCTCCAGGGGATCTTCCTGACCCCGGGACTGAACCTGTGTCTCTTATGTCTAGTGCACTGGTAGGTAGGTTCTTTACCACTAGCACCACCTGGGAAGGCCCTAGAGCAAGCAGAGTGACCAGATTCATTCGTGTGCTGTGGATCAGCTGCCTGCCTTGTGCTCTCTCTCTCCAGACTAGGGCCGGCTTCACGAGTAAGCAAAGCATACAGCCAGGGCCCTGTGCTCAGACGCCCACTCCCCACACTTTCCTGCGTGCTCTGAGTCGCTGTCTTGAATCTTAATTTTTGAATGAGGGGCCCTGCGTTTTCATTGTATGCTGGGACCCACACTTTATGTAGCAGGTCCTGCTAGAGAGTCCTTTAATGCAGATGCTCGGGTGACTGGCACAGGTCAGTGTTAACACAAAACAAGGGGCTGGCCAGCCATGGAGCCCCTCCCAGCAAGGAGACCCATCCCTGACTCTAGGTTCAACTGACTCGGAGCCCCCTCCTACTGGAGCCTTAAACAGCTGAGTAACTGACCCCCCAAGACTATTTTGAGATTGACAGCCCACTTCTGCAAGAGCAGATCCATTTCACATAACTGTGGCATTAACAGTAACAAGAGGCGGGGAAAAACAAGGGACTTCCCTGGCTGTCCAGAGGTTATGACTCTGTGCTCCCATTGCAGGGGGCACGGGTTCCCTCCTTGGTCTGGGAATTAAGATCTTGCAAGGCCACATGGTACATCCAAAAATAAAATAGCAAGAGGGGCCATTGCCAAAGGACCAGGACCTGTTGCACGTGTTCTGTGTTAAAAACTCCTGGGCGCACAGGACCCTGTCCGCCCTTACTGTGTTACTCGGAGGGGTCTGTCCTGAGCGGAACAAGACCTGACCAACACCCTTCGCAGTGATGGGGCACTTCCCAGGGTGTGCAGAGGCGGTGTCCGCAGGGTGACCAGCAGCGCCCGGCAGCTGGCCAGCTGTGCCTCAGTGGCCTTGGTGGCTCAACCCCACAACCAGCCCAGTCACCACCCTGGGCTCCGTCCCTTCCCTGCTGTGCACCGGGATCTGAAAGGCCCTTCCTTTCCCGCGAAGCCTCTTCTGGGGCTTTGGGAAGGAAGTGAAGACGGAGACAGGAAACCGCAAACCCTTATAAGTCTAATAGCAACGTCACTTTTTGATCCACGGCCCTCTCCTGGGGACACGCTGGCGCAGTTGGGGTGGGGGGCTGCACCTGCTACATTTCATCCTGAAACCACCCCCCTAGGGAGGGGAGGGTGTCATTCTCCCATTTTATAAGCAACACTGTAGCAGCACTGCAAGATGAGGCCCAGGCACTGAGAGAGGCCGGCGAAGCCAGGACGGGGACACGCGGGGTCTCTCTGACCTTGGGTCAGTCGTTTGTTTCTGCAGTGCTCGGACCAGAGGGGCCATGGTGCCCATCTGGGTTGTGGGTAACTCTGCTGGCAGAGGCTCGCCTCTCAAGGACACCGGTGGGGCCAGGGCTGAGCCAGATAATCAGTCCCTAGGAACATTCTCTTACAGAGAAACCCAATGGGGAAGTGACCATGGGACCATCCATCGCCTTCTGCATCTCTGAAAAGCCAAGCTCTACACTTACAATCAAAAAGCCTCAGGGGCTTCTCAGCTCAGAGACAACTTAACAGTTGGCAGTTTCCTTTTCCCGTTTGGGTCCCAAACTGCCTCCAGAATTTTCAAAGTGTTAGTCATTCAGTCATGTCTGACTCTTTGTGACCCCATGGACTGTAGCCCACCAGGCTCCTCTGTCCATGGGATTCTCCAGGCAAGAAGACTGGAATGGGTTGCCATGTCCTTCTCCAGGGGGTCTTCCCAACCCAGAGATTGAACCCGGGTCTCCCGCATTGCAGGCAGACCCTTAACCGACTGAGCCACCGGAGAAACCCAAAGGCTAACTTTAAAGCCAGAATGAACCCCTACTCTCTGCTATGCCCAACACCTGTCTCTTGGAGCCTGCCTGGAACGCTGGTGACCCACTGACTCTCTTGTCCCCTAGACCAAGCTGGCAGTAGCCGCAGGACCCTCAGACGCTAGCATGAGAACTTTGCCTGCTGTGATAACCACCCTGGGAGCCCATACTCCCTGCTTAAACCTTCTGGGAACACTTACAGCCTGAGCACTGCAGAAAGGATTATGGCAACAGAGAAGAGGCATGTTTTTCCAATTAGTTATAAACCACCCATGTTGGAACATTTGCAAAACCAGCCGCTCGCTTCCACATTATCCAAGATACCTCCTTTCTTTCTCATTAGTATGTTTACAAGGTTTTTAAGCTGACTTGGTACTCAAGGCCCATAACCATGAAATAGACAGGATGCTTGTGGCAAAATGCCTACACCAGAATACCAAGGCCCAAAGTCTCATCTTCCGTGAGCCAGGCAAGGAGGGAAGAGATGGAAATTAACCTCTACCTACAAGCATTCCCCACCTCGGGCGAGTAACACCCTTCAGTGCGTGCAATTACCTTTGTTTTAGATTTGGATATACATTTTACTACACATACATGTTTTTGAAGAAGATTTCCTGGCTGACATTTCTCACCCCCTGCCAAGTCTGGTCTAGGCTGCCAAGGAGAGGAGACCAAGATCCCAAGCCATGAGCTCATTCTCCTTAAGGGGCCTTGTTGGAAAAGCAGGGAATATGGGGAGAGCAGGGGAAATGCCATTCTCACGCCTACAAAGTGGGTCTCGCAATGGGCAGGCAGCTCTGAGAGCAGGAAGTAAGAACAGCGGGAAATGTGTGTGATCATGGCCAGAGTGTCAGTGTCAGATATGGGCGTGTCGATCAGATATGAGCTAACCAGGTCAGTCTGACTCCCGTTTTGCAGATGAGGAAACAGAGGCTAGAAGAGGTTGAGGGTCCCAGGCCACACACACCTTGAGCCGTGGTGGAGCTGGGCTCTGAAACCATACGGGGGAACCACTGACTGAAACTGCCTGCCCTGGCCAGGCCCCCTAGTGACCATGGGCGTGAGTTATCTTAGACAGGAAGTCCTGGTAAGGAACGCAGAACTAACAAGCTACCACCAACCAGAAGAATTCAAGGAAGGTCACAAGGAGAGAGGAGACGCAAGTCCATATGTCCTGCCAACCTCCCGGAATCCTTCTCGGCTGAGTGAAGCACATGCCACCAGGAAGGACCCTGAGTCAGAGTGACTGGCCAGAGACAGCCTAGAAACTAACCCAATTACCAGACAACGCAAGACTGCGAGCCATGTGGCAGAGCAGTTCTCCTGGGTTCCCTGACCCTCCTGCTCTCCGCCCGGGGAGCCCCTTCCCAATAAAATCTCTTGCTTTGCCAGCACGTGTATGTCCTTGGACAATTCATTCCAAAGTGTTAGACAAGAGCCCACTCTCAGGCCCCGGAAGGGGGTCACCCTTCCTGCCACAAAACCACGTTGTCTGTCTTTAGAACCTGCTTTAGCCCGTAAGCTGTTGCATTTGGAGGGGCCTTGTGATGGACAGAATTCTAAAGATGCCCAGTCCCAGGAATCCCACCCTCGGTGTGCACACATCTTCTCCCAGTCATCCAATCCAATGCTAACCTAGGTATGGCTGTGAAGGCAATCTGGAGAGGTAACGAAAGGCTCAAATCAGTTGACCTCGAGATGGATGGGCCTGACCTTATCATACGAGCACTTTAAAGTGGAGCCACGAGGACAAATGAGGAGATCAGACTGGAAGCACGAGAAGAATCTGACACTGTTTGGGGCTTGAAGAATGGAGGGGGATGCATGGCAAAGGATGAGGATGACTCAGGAGCTAAGAGCAGGCCCTGACTCACAGCCAGGAAGGAGATGGGGATCTCAGTCCTGCAAACACAAGAACTGGGTTCTGCCAACAACCTGAGTGAGCTTGGAAATGGCTTCTTCCCACAGCCTTCTGAAAAGACCTCAGCAGAGTGATTCGGTGGCTAAGACTCCATGCTCCCAACACAGGGGGCCCTGGTTTGATTCCTGGTCAGAGAACTAGATCCTGTGCTAAGTCCCTCAGTCATGTCCGACTCTTTGCAACCCTATAGACTGTAGCCCACCAGGCTCCTCTGTCCATGGGGACTTTCCAGGCAAGAATACTGGAGTGGGTTGCTATGCCCTCCTCTAGGGGATCTTCACAACCCAGGGACTGAACCTGTGTCTCCTACATCTCCTGCATTGTAGGAGGATTCTTTACCCACTCAGCTACCTGGGAAGCCTGACAAGATCCCACATGCTGCAACTAAGACTCAGCACAGCCAAATAAATAAATATTAAAAAAAAAAAAAAATGGACCTCAGCCAGCCGACACCCTAACTTCAGCCAGTGAAGACCTGGGCAGAAAACCAACCGTGCCGAGTCAGACAAGCTGCTGAGTTTCTTAGGAGCCACTACAGTCCTTGCCCGTGGTCTGAGCACCAGTTCCGGCTGCCACAGCTGCCAAAGACTCCACGTCCTCAGTGCCTCTTCGGGCCTCTGAGCTGCCCCTTCCAGCTTCCACGGGCCCTTAGAGCACCGTTCTTCTTGGCCAGAACCAGGTAAGCGGGGCGAGAAGAGGACTGCCCTTGAAACTAGAAGATGCTGTGCAAGTCTTGAGCCTCTTGGGGGCCTCACCAGCTTTAACTGCTGACCTCAGGGTAAGACAGCCTACATCTGTGCCGCCCAAGACCAACTGTAGCCATTAGCCGCAGACGGCTGTTTAAATTCAAATGCATGAAAATTAAGTAGAATTAAAAACTCAGTTGGGTGAGTTGGCTTGCCGGATAAAAATAAAGGCTGCCCAGTTAAATTTGAATGTCAGGCAAATAGATCATTTTTTAGTATAACTGAGCCCCAAATACCACATGGGATATACTTACACTAAAAGAAGTTTCTGTTTCTCATTCAAATTTAATTGGGCAGCCTCTTCTCTTTTTTTTTAAACTAATTATGTCAGAAGTTTTAGATCTACAGAAAAATCATGACAACAGCACAGAGTTCCCACATACTTCACAGCCAGTTTCCTTCCTTATCATTTCTTACATTTATATGCTACCTTTACTGCAATTAGTGAGCCACTGGTAATGTTATTATTAACTAAAGTGCATGGTCTGTTCAGACCTCCTTAGTTTTTCCCAAGCGTCTTTTCTTCACTGTTCCACAATCCCATGACCCCCTGTTACGCTGAGTCATCAGGCCTCCTTAGGTTCCCCCCAGTTTAAATAGCCACACGTGGTGTTGCTTGCCCTGGCCATGACGATTTCTCAAGCTTGTCTTGTTTTTTTGATGACCTGGACAGTTTTGAAAAATGCTTTGTAGAATGTCCCTCAATTGGGACTTGTCTGATGTTTTTCTCATGAGTTATACTGGGGGTTATGGGTTTGGAGGAGGAAGGTCACAGAGGTTGAGTGCAGAGCTCAACACAGAGCAAGGGCACGTGCTTTGGGGTTTTTTTTTGGGGGGGGGGTTGCTGCATCTTGCAGTGTGTGGGGATCTTAGTTCCCCAACCAGGGATCGAACCCACGCCCCCTGCAATGGAAGCACGGAATCCTAACCACTGGACCGCCAGGGAAGTCCCAAAAAGCACGTGCTTTCAACGTGACCACAGCTGATGCGGAGCTTGCCCCTCTGGCCGAGGTGTGCTTGTCAGGTTTCTCTACCTCCTATACCCTTCCCCTTCCCATGGCGTCCTTTCTGGAGTGGTCACCACGCACCGCCCATGCTTGAGAAGGGGGAGGCATCCTGTACTTTCATTTATTACATTCGGCAGCCCTATCCGTGGCACCCGGCACATGTCATGCTCCACAGCTACCGGAGGCTAGTGGCCGTCACAGCAGACAGCACTGAGTCAAAGCACGAAGGCCGTCCAAACACAGGTCCTTCACATACCACCCCCACTACTGTTCACTTAACATTTTCCTTTAAATAGGCTCACTTAAAAAAAAAAAAAAAAGCATGCTCCAGAGCCCGCTTGTGGCAGCTACTGAGCTTCATGCTAGAGCCTGTGCTCCGCAACGAGAAGCCACCGCGATGGGAAGCCACTGCGATGGGAAGCCCCCGCTCGCTGCAACTAGAGAAGAGCCTGCATTGTGCTGCAATGAAGACCCAGCAGAGCCAAAAATAAACAAAAAAAAATTTTTTTAAAGGAAACCGGATATCAGTACCCTAAGAGTCCGTTGGTGGCAGCCCAGCACATCCAAGAACACCTGGAGGGGTCCGGCCCGGCTCTTCCGTTGCTTTTTCCACCCTCTGTTTCTCCTCCTCCTCAGGGAAGCGGGATGGTGAGTTGCCCCCTTGGCTCTGGTCCTGTGAGCTTCGGAGTTCTTCACTCGGCCTTCCTCTGGCCAAGGCCCAATTCCTCTGGACGTCAGGATACCCACCCGAGGAGGCAAAGGGCCCAGGGGTCAACCAGTGCCGGGGAAGCTCTGACTTCCGCCAGGTACCTCCAGGCCCGGAAGCTGGAGAACTGCAGCCGCTGCACCTGGTTGCTTACAAGACTCACCTGGAGAGCTTTCTAAAGCTATTTTCCCGAGCCCTGGCCACGTGGATTCAAATGAAACATGTGGGTAGACTGATATTCACAGCAACACTATTTACAACAGCCAAGACATGGAAGCAACCTAAATGTCCATTGACAGATGAATGGGAAAAGATATCGTGTGTGTGTGTGTGTGTGTGTGTATAGTGAAGTCAGTCGTGTCCGACTCTTTGCAACCCCATGGACTGTGGCCCACCAGGCTCCTCCGTCCATGGGATTTTCCAGGCAAGAATACTGGAGTGGGTTGCCATTTACTTCTCCAGGAGATCTTCCCAACCCAGGGATTGAACCCAGGTCTCCCGCATTGTAGGCAGACTCTACTGTCTGAGCCACCAGGGAAGTCATATATATATTTATATATATATATATTTATGTTTATATATATATTTATATATATTTATTATATATATAATATATATATATTTATG
>NW_011494865.1:1606435-1608074 GCF_000754665.1 Bison bison bison | reverse complement strand
GAAGTCAGAAAGAAAAATACCAGATGACATCACTTACATATGGAATCTAAAATATGAACCTATCTCTGAAAAAGACCGATAGACACAGAGAACAGACTTGCGGTTGCCAAGAGGAGAGTAGGGGACGAACGGATTGGGAGTTGGGGGTAAGCAGATGCAAACTACTAGATGTCGAATGGATCAACAACCAGGCCCCACTGTATACACGGAACTAGATTTCAATAGCCTATGATAAACCTGATGGAAAAGATTGTATTTGTGTATAACTGAGTCATCTTGCTGGATAGCAGGAATTAACACAATATGTAAATCAACTATACTTCGATTGAGTAAATAAATGAACAATGATGATGTGGGTGGAAACGAAGTTAAAAGCAGCCCCTTGGGGCTGATCATCAGCCATTTCAGGCAGTCTCCTGAGGCTGCCGTGGAGGCCCAGGCTGGGCGGGTCTCTGGGAGAGTCAGCCCTAAAGACCCCAGGGCAAGGCAGGGTACTCCCTGTTTGATGCAACTCCTTTTCCTCTTCCCTTCTCGTGGAAGCGAAGCTTAGTATTTTACTTCCAGGTGCTAGAGCCTCATTGTTCCTTCTTTCTTCTTCTCTATCTTTCTTGCATATCACGTCTCTGGTCCCTGGGATCAGGCCCAGAGCTAGACTGCCTACCCTCTGGGTTGCACCCATTGTATTTGGGGGAGATTAACTTGTTTGTTAATTTATTTGGAAAACTCAGCAGTGGCCACAGGACTGGAAAAGGTCAGTTTTCATTCCAATCCCAAAGAAAGGCAATGCCAAAGAATGCTCAAACTACCACATAATTGCACTTATCTCACACGCTAGTAAAGTAATATTCAAAATTCTCCAAGCCAGGCTTCAGCAATACGTGAACCGTGAACTTCCAGATGTTCAAGCTGGTTTTAGAAAAGGCAGAGGAACCAGAGATCAAATTGCCAACATCCACTGGATCATGGAAAAAGCAAGAGAGTTCCAGAAAAGCATCTATTTCTGCTTTATTGACTATGCCAAAGCCTTTGACTGTGTGGATCACAATAAACTGTGGAAAATTCTGAAAGAGATGGGCATACTAGACCTCCTGACCTGCCTTTTAAGAAACCTATATTCAGGTCAGGAAGCAACAGTTAGAACTGGACATGGAACAACAGACTGGTTCCAAATAGGAAAAGGAGTACGTCAAGGTTGTATATTGTCACCCTGCTTAGTTTATATGCAGAGTACATCATGAAAAATGCTGGACTGGAGGAAGCACAAGCTGGAATCAAGATTGCCGGGAGAAATATCAATAACCTCAGATATGCAGATGACACCACCCTTATGGCACAGAGTGAAGAGGAACTAAAAAGCCTCTTGATGGAAGTGAAAGAGGAGAGTGAAAAAGTTGGCTTAAAGCTAAACATTCAGAAAACTAAGATGATGGCATCTGGTCCCATCACTTCATGGCAAATAGATGGGGAAACAGGGGAAACAGTGTCAGACTTTATTTTTGGGGGCTCCAAAATCACTGCAGATGGTGATTGCAGCCATGAAATTAAAATACACTTGCTCCATGGAAGGAAAGTGATGACCAACCTAGATAGCATATTGAAAATGGTCCAAAGAACTAAATAGACATTTCTCCAAAGAAGA
>NW_011494865.1:1594170-1605850 GCF_000754665.1 Bison bison bison | reverse complement strand
AGCAAAAGAGACACTGATGTGTAGAACAGTCTTATGGACTCTGTGGGAGAGGGAGAGGGTGGGAAGATTTGGGAGAATGACATTGAAACATGTAAAATATCATGTAAGAAACGAGTTGCCAGTCCAGGTTCGATGCACGATACTGGATGCATGGGGCTAGCGCACTGGGACGACCCAGAGGGATAGTATGGGGAGGGAGGAGGGAGGAGGGTTCAGGATGGGGAACACATGTATACCTGTGGCGGATTCATTTTGATATTTGGCAAAACTAATACAATTATGTAAAATTTAAAAATAAAATAAAATTAAAAAAAAAGAAAAGAAAAGCAGAGACATTACTTTGCCAACAAAGGTCCGTCTAATCAAGGCTATGGTTTTCCCAGTGGTCATGTATGGATGTGAGAGTTGGACTGTGAAGAAAGCTGAGCGCCGAAGAATTGATGCTTTTGAACTGTGGTGTTGGAGAAGACTCTTGAGAGTCCCTTGGACTCCAAGGAGATCCAACCAGTCCATTCTGAAGGAGATTAGCCCTGGCATTTCTTTGGAAGGAATGATGCTAAAGCTGAAACTCCAGTACTTTGGCCACCTCATGCGAAGAGTTGACTGACTCATTGGAAAAGACTTTGATGCTGGGAGGGATTGGGGGCAGGAGGAGAAGGGGATGACAGAGGATGAGATGGCTGGATGGCATCACCGACTCAATGGACATGAGTTTGAGTAAACTCTGGGAGTTGATGATGGACCGGGAGGGGTCGCAAAGAGTCAGACACGACTGAGCGACTGAACTGAACTGAACTTGTTTGTTGGGATCCACGGGGTCACAGATGGAGAGGAATCGCTCTCGGGATGAATTCCACCCAGACCCGCCCCCTCGACCCCCACCAACCAGACCCAGATGATTTAAATAATGACATTTAGCTGAGATGTTAGACTGAGTTGTGCCTTATATGGGATGGGGCTTCCCAGGTGGCGCTAGTGGTAAAGAACCTGCCTGCTAATGTAGGAGACATAAGAGATGAAAGTTCGATCCCTGTTCGGAAGAGCCCCTGGAGGAGGGCATAGCAACCCACTCCATATTCTTCCCTGGAGAACCCCATGGATGGAGGAGTCTGGCAGGCTGAAGTCCATAGGGTTGCAAAGAGTCAGACATTACTAAAATGACAACCTGCACGCACGTAAATGGGATGAGACCTTCAGGAGCCTTGGAACCAGGTGTGTGTATTTTGCATTTGGGACAGACCTGCATCTTTAGGGGGCAGAGAGCACTGGATAGGCTGAAGGCCTTGTGGCAAAGGTGTCTACATCCTAGTCCCTGGAACCTGTAAATAAATATGTTACCTTGCACAGCAAAGGAGACTTTGTAGATGTGATTAGAAACGGGGAGATCATCACCTAGTGAGCCAAATCTAGTCACGGGAGTCCTTAAGAGCCCAGAAAATTCTTGGGCGGTAAGAAGGAGCAATGATGGGGAGGGAGAGACAACCACGAGACTTTTCATGTCTTTGGAGCCTGGACCTTCTCAGGAAGCGCTTAGTGACAGACCAGTGAAGCGAACATTTTTTTGAGCACCTGGATTCTCTAACGGCCGTGCAGACAAGTGGCTTCACCTCTCTGACCCTAAACACTCCTTTTCTGCAGATGACAGAAACAAGGCTCAGAGAGGTGAAGCAACTCACCTAAGGCCACCCAGTAAATAAAGAGCAGGGCTGAAATTCAGAAGCGGGACCGCGGGAACCCATCTGGTTGCCAAACCCTACGCCGCCCCCATATCCCGCCGCTGTTAGGGCTTGGCCCTAGTGGGCGAAACTCCCCGGGGTGGAAAGCCAGGAAGCTTATGGCCCGGTTTATTCCTTTGCTTCCTTCCCTGGCTTTCCATCCTGGTCTCTGGCTGGCAGACCGTTTCTGATGGAACAGGGCAGTTCTGCAGGGGACCGACCAGCAGGGGGCGCCAGCACCCGTGTAAAGACCCAGTGGTCCCAGAGGGTCTGATTTTCTCAGAATGGAGGTCCTGGTCCCCTCCCCCACAGAGAGCCACGGCCACCCAACCGGCCCGTCTTGGCCACAGCCTGCTGGCCACATGTCCTTGGGCAGAGAGCTCCATCTCCTTGGCAGCAGTTTTCCCGGGGGGCAGGGGGCGGAAAGCCCCTTCCCCGGGGCCGTTGACACAGTGAAATAAAATAACAGCAGGGGTAAGGTTCCCAGGCTCCTAACCCTTGCTTGAATTTGCATTCTTTATCAGGAGATGTTTAATGGTTCTTGCAGGACTATCATTTCAGATTCTGCCCAAACCACATGAATCTTTTATTTTGACTCAGCTGTCTCTCTCCTTTTCCTCCAGTCTCTAATGTTTTCACCAAGTCTTCCCTGTTTGTACTTCAGTAGGCTCTCCGACGACGTTCTGGCGGGCGCCCTCGGGCTGATTATAAACTACCGGAGCCGGTTTGATTCAAGAGGCAGCGGCAAGGGGGCTCCTTGCGTGTGGGGAGCTCTTGAGGGCTGAGTGTCAATTCAGGAACACGGTGTCTTTGCACGTCTATCTCCTCCGTCTTCCTACCTGAAAAACCAGCCTTTCATGGAACACGCACTGACTGCCCATGTGTGTTGTGCATGGACAGACGGATACCTAAGACCCAGTCACATCACCGGAGGCCCCTTCCATGGGGACAGAGATACTAACAGACCTTTTGGAGCAATTTCTGTGCCTGTCTGTAGATCTGTGCGGGGAAAGGGCTTCTCTTTGGGTTCCCATGATCTTCTTGGGTCTCATCCACTCTACAGACTGGTCTCCAAGCCCAAAGTCAGACAAGCGAGGGCAGGACCAGGACTGCCCAGGTGTGGCTAAGCCCCTCTCTGCCTCAGCAGACAGGGACCCCCAAAAGTGGTCCTTTGCACTGGCTCCAAGATGTCTGCTAAATGCAGGTCACTACGGCCGAAGGTGTGTGTCTCTCTCTTGATGTGACACACGGGGGCAGCTGCTGAGTGAACCTGGCCTGTGGCCCGAGGCTTGGTGACCCCGGGTCCTAGTCCATTTGGTGACCAACATTTCTCAGGGCCTCGCAGTCATGGCTGGATCCCCGAGGTTGGGAGGCGATTCTGTCCACGGCGTGTCCTCCTGATTCTTTTCCTCCTCACCATTAAATCACATACAACAGGCTATGAGACAAAATGCTTGACTTTTTTCATGTGGTCTTTCCTTCTTCCTGCTTCACCTGATGCATAAGAATTTTGTGGTAAAACTACAGCTTTACAAGAATATGCAACAGAAAGATTTAGGGAACTCAGTGATCCAAAACCAGCTAAATGAGCTGGGTTTTTTTTTCTTCTTCTCTCTCTCTCTCTTCTTTTTTTCTTCTAATGTAAAGCAGTTCCAAGAAAAGTGAAGTCACGGCCCAGGGTGCTTATTTTCAGTTCTTAGAAAAGAGCCAATTTCAAAAGGGAAGCTTTGCAGCCGGAGCACACAGCCTGCCCTTGTCTGGTGAGGGGAGCTTGCTGATAAACCAACTTTGATTTGGCATCAGAAAACTAAAACCCCCGCCTGAGATGCATCTTCATCTGGTGATGTCAAGGAGGAAACGCGAGGCGAAACAGTGAGAGTTCTTAATATTCCGGCAGACCGCAAGAGCTCAGCTAACAGCTAAGACGCCGGGAGGGCCCAGGGCCAGCTCCGAGCTCCCTGGGAGCCATCGGCGTCTGCGGGGACTTGTCGAAGAGACACAGGCACCCTCGTCTCCCCACCTCCCACGCTCCTGAGGTAGTTCACTGCCAGGCGGCCCTATCGGCCCAATCAGAGATTTTTCATTCAGGCGTTTGTTACCAGGAATTAGGTGAGGATGGAGCGGGCAGGATATGGTTCTCGGCAGCCTGGGTTGGTCTTGGAGCAGAAGAGCCGGCTTCAGATAGAAGAGCCTGACCTCAGCAGGGCGGACTTCAATTTAAGGGCTTAGGGAGGCTACCGTACAATCAGCTCCAGGGTTACTATCGGGAAATCCAGGCTAATTGTGGAATAAACGGTTGGCCCAAGAATCCTATGACAGAGATGGCGTGGACAACATCAGAATGCAATGTCAGTGTAATCAAAAGTAAATGGTCAACTCTCTCTCCCAGCCAGGGGGAGCCTAAGGAGACATGCTGACTCTGTCATAGGGTGTCCTGGATGGGCTCCAAGAACAGGAAGAGGACACTGGAAAAAAACACTAAGGAAATCTGAATAAAGGGTAGAATGTGGTTAATAACATCTCAGTGTTGGTTCACTAATTGTAATTAATGTGTCATATTCGTGTTAAGATGTTAATAATAGGGGAAACTGGGTACAGGTAAATGGGAACTCTTTGTACATTCTTTGCAATTTTTCTGTGGACCTAAAACTATTCTAAAATACATATATATATATATATACACATACATATATATATTTTTAAGAGGCAACTGAAGGATGTAAGTATGAACTTATTACCAGCAATAATCATTTGAGGCCTACCAAGTGCCAGGCACATGTAAAAGTGATTTACACACTTCCTCACTTATTCCTCACACCAGTGCTGTGAGCTCAGTATAATCTGCATTTTATAGATGAGGAATCCAAAGCACAGAGTAGGTGGGACAGATGAAGGGCTCATATTCAGGTCTACAGGGCTGCAGAGGTCCCAATGAGGCTCAGCAACAGTGACCAAACTCTGAACATACACTGACTCGAAACAAACTTCAGACAGGCAGCGAAACCCAGACCGGCAGGGAAAACAATATGCGTTTTCGATTTCCCCACCTTTAAAAGAAGACGCTAGAGTTAAAAAATATAGCATACCCAGGGACTTCCCTCGGGGTCCAGTGGTTAAGAATCTGCCTTCCAATGCAGGGGACGTGGGTTCGACCCGTGTTGGGGAACTAAGATTCCACACGCTGTGGGGCAGCTAAGCCCACGCGCAACAACTAAAGAGCCTGCACACTGCGACCAGAGAAAGTCCTCAGCCCGCAACGAAGAGCCCGCACAGCCAAATACATATGTGTGTGTGTGAGTACATATATATTTATGCATATGAATATATATATATGTATATTTATGTAAATATGTGTGTGTATGGGGCTTCCCAGGTGGCTCAGTGATAAAGAATCTGCTTGCCAATGCAGGAGCCCTGGGTTTGATCCCTGGCTCGGGAAGATCTCCTGGAGAAGGAAATGGCAACCCACTCTAGTATTCTTGCCTGGAAAATCCCATGGACAGAGGAACCTGGCAGGCTGCAGTTCATGGGGTCGCAAAAGAGTTGGACACGACTGAGTGCCACACACACACACACACACACACACACACACACACACATTTGTATGTGTGTGAGTGTGGATATATAGCACATCCAAAACACGGACACCACCACACGCTGGTGAGGCTGTAGAGCAGGAGCGCCGCACACGGCTGAGGGGAAAGCAAAATGCTGTAGCTGCTTGGGAAAACAGTGCTACAGACTGAATATGTTGTCCCCTCCAAAGGACCATAGGCTGAATGTGCGCCCTCACCCTGCCCCAAATTCATAAGTTGAAACCCAGCCCCAGTGTGATGGTTTATGGGGCCTTTGGGAAGTGAACGGGATGGGATCAGTGCCCTTATAGGAGGCCCCTGGGAGAACCTCAACCTCTGCCATCACATGAGGGCATGGGGAGAAGGCCTTGAATCTGCGAGCACCTTGACCTTGGCCTCCAGAACTGGAAAAAGTAAATTTCTGATGTTTTTAAGCGCCCCCCACCACCCCCACCCCGCAGCCTATGGGGCTTTGTTATAGCAGACTGAGACAGTCTGGCAGTTTCTTACAAGGCTAAGACATAGGCTGACCATATAGACACTAACTGGCTCCCAGGCATTTACTGTGGTGTGTTGAAAACGTATGTCCATACAAAACCTGTGCATGAATGTTTACAACAGCCCTATTAATAACTGCCAAAAACTGGAGTCAAACAGATGTCCAACAATAAGTGAATGGATAAGCAAACCATGGTACATCCATCCAATGGGGGATTAGTCAGAGTAGAAAGAAATGAACTATCGAGTTACAAAAGTACACGGAGGAACCTTAAATGCATATTGCTAACTTGAAAGAAGCCAGTCGGAAAAGGCTACAGACTGTGCAATTCCAACTATCCGACGTTCTGGGAAAGGCCAACTATGAACTATGGAGACAACAGGAAAATCAGTGGTTGCCAGGGGTTACAGGGCAGGGAAGGATGAACAGTTGGAGCACAGAGGTCTTTCAGGGTCCTCTGTGCTGTAACGGTAGATATGTTATGCATACTGTATGTCACAAAGACTGACTCTTAATGTCATTGATGTACTTGAGTTAATAATACTGTATCAATGCTGCCTCATCGATTTTAGCAAAGGTATCACCAATGTAAGATGTTACTAACAGGGGAAAACTGAGGGCATGTAAAGGAACTCACTGTAAGTTCTGCTCTTTTTTTCCCTAGAAATCTAAGATGCCTAAAAAATAAAATCTATTAAAAAGAATACAGCATAGGAAACAATGTATTGGTGGTAGAAATCAACTCCAGCAAAAGTTTACAGCAATGGGGAACAAAACCTGACCCCCTCCCTCCCTTGGCATTTACAATCTAAGGAAAAGTGAAGGCTGGGTAAGAAGCAGAGAGCAGCCACCCAACATTCAATACAATCACAACCAAACTCCATTCCCTACAGAAAACACCGTGAAGACTCTTATCTAACCAGCAGGCTGCCCCTCTCAGGGTCTCATCAAAAGTTATGAAGCAGGAGTTTAGTTCATGCCTGCAAGTCATTCTTCATCTTGATTTTCGTTTCAACAAGAAGTTCTGAGGGTGTTTCAACATCCCCAGGGGAAGGAAGAAGGGCAGGCATCCACGTCCAGCTCTGCGGAGAAGGGACCTCACGTTTAGGGCTGAGTGGCATCTGAGGCAGAAAGAGGGCTGTGTCTGTGAGAGGCCCCAGAGCCTGCAGTCAGAAAATGCCGTTTGACTTGCAAGCTGGATATGGAAGCTGTGGATTGAGGAGACACGGGGCCGTGAGGTCATTCCTTTTTTACGCAGCCTCTTTTCCTGCCCGTAACCATGCTTTTCATCTCCACGGGCCGTGACTGAGGTTCAAATTCGGCCTCGTAAAACAGGGCCGCGGTGGTAATGGAAAAAGCATCATCACTTGTAAAACTTGGAAAATGCAGCATGAGGTTTCTGTGTGCTTCAGGGAGAGAGAATTAACACAGAGAGAGCAAAAAAAAAAAAAGAGAGAGAGAGAGAGAACAAAACATCTGCTTTTCATCAGCAAACAGTCAAAGCGAAGGGCAGCAAGGGCTGAGTTCACTGGAGTGTCCCAGCATTTAGTGGTCCTGCATCTGGACCGCTCAGAGCAAAGCTTTCTGATAAACCTTTGAGAAATATATACTGAGTGATGTCTATGAAATCCACATGGTAAGAATGCAAGTTGCTCCAGAACTTCAGTTGTTTTTTTAATCGCCGGTTCCAACATCATCTAAGGAATATATATGTCTGTGTAAATCTTCCACTTCCAGCTCCCACAAGCTTTCGTGGAGGGGATTATCTGAAAGATCTGTCATCTTCACAGCCTGCAGGCAGGGCTCGGGGCTGCAGGCCTGAATCACTCCCATCACCATTACATACTTTCCTGGAAGAAGAAAAGCTGGGTGGTAAAAGTCCACACTGATAGAGAAAATACAAACAAAACAGAGACAGGAGTCCTTGAGAGGGTTTAACTTTATCAGGGAGGCAAACTGGAGACCCCCCACCCCACAAAAAAATGCAGACAGTAAATACCAAAATGCCAAGGTGATTAAAATACTTATATATCAATAGTAAATTCCACATTTAACCTGGAGAATGACATCCGTATCTTCTTTGGCTTCTGGTTTTCAAATGTTAATCAGAGCACACTGCATAAAGCTATCCTGCCTAAGAAATGGAAGAGATGCTCATACCAGAAGATGAGTTGTAATTCGATAATCTGCTCTAAGGCAGGGCCAGAAAACCCTGAGCTTTTCCCTTCTCCCTGTTTTTGCTCAATTGATGAGCCTGCGACTGGTCTCCATGCACAAGACTGGTCCTCTTTCTGCACAGACAACTCCTGACAGAGGATGGCTGGATGGCATCACCAACTCAATGGACACGAGTTTGAGCAAACTCCGGGACATGGTGAAGGACAGGGAAGCCTGGCGTGCTGCCGTCCATGGGGTCGGGAGGAAACTGAACAACAACTCTGACAGCCCCAAAGCAAAAATCTAATTCCCCTTCATGTTGCCACAAGAACTGGGCAGTGAAACCACGTACCTCGGATTGGGACTACAAACCCATGGCCTTCCAACTGAGATCACAGACCTGGTTTAGGGACCCAATGAAGTTCAGGTTCTTGATGTCTTATTGCAGAAAGAATTCAGTGAGAGACAAAGTGATAGGTAAGAAGTGGATTGATACAGAGAGAAACACACTCCACAGACAAGAGTGTGGGCCATTGCAGAGGGCAAGTGCCTCAAAATGTGGCATGGTTAGCTTTTATGGGCTGGGTAACTTCATAGGCTAATGAGTGGGAGGATTATTCCAACTATTTTTGGGAAGGGGCGGGGATTTCCAGGGGTTGGGCCACGGCCTACTTTTTGTTCTTTGATGGTCAACCTTGGAACTGTCATGGCGCCTCTGGGTGTGTCATTTTACTTGCTGATTGAGGATCAAGGTCTAGCTGAGGTTGACTTGTCTGCCATCTTGGACCCATCTGATTCTAATTGGTTTATGTTGTGTCCTCGGGCTGTGTCATTTTTTCAGAAGTTGTGCCTTGCCCCTTCCCTCCTGTTTCAGCAGGGGCGGCACCCCCAAAACACCCTATCGGTCCAGCTGCCTGGGACCAATCTCCACCACCTCCTGCCGTCAGCTGGGCACACGTAAGCAAGTCATGGAGAGGGCAGGCTGCTATTCAATGATCTCATGACATATTAACCGCAACGCTCTTCCCATTCCCTTGGGGAAGTGGCTCTCCTTGAAAGCAAAACTTGGCCAGTCTTAACCACACAAAACTCAATTGTGTAAAAAAAAAAAAAAAAAAACCCAAACACAGCAGGAAAAGCAGACATGCGGCCAGCCTCCACCGCATGCCCCTACAAGGCCGCTTTAATCATACTGCTTCCAACATCAGGGCTGGGTTTGCATCCAGGCCCCGGGGCTCTGACGGAAAGAAGCCAGGAGAGCTGATACCTTACCCTCTGGGCATCAGCCCCTGGTACTACATACTGAGGTTTCCCTGAACCCATCTCTACTTTCAACCTGAGCAAGTGACTCTGGGCTCCTCAGTGATGGAGGCTCATTATAAAAATACACTTGACATACCCCTCTAAATAGGCCTGAAATACTGGGGGAGATGGAACTCTAGGAAAATGACTTAAGACCCAGGAAAAGAAGAACAAACCCACAGAGATCCCAATAGGAGAGGTAATCCACACACGGGAAATCTGCACACAACGAGGCATACAACACAAATAGAAGGTTGTGTTATAACACAACCCAAAGGACTGAGTTGTTCTTGCCTTTCATGATCAGCCAACCCGGTTACTTAGTCTGGTTCCTTCTACCCACAGCCTCTCCCCGGATGAGTCTCTCTCCACTGTCTCTCCTTCCCCACTGTGCCCCGTCTCTTCCCCACTCACTCCCTTCCATCTGGCCTTCATCTCATGACCTCACAGGCCTGGATCAGTTGTCCCTCTTCAGCGCCCACGGCACCTTGCACTCAAGCTCAAGCCTATGACACATCACTTTGTGTTTTAATGGCTTGGTTACTCTTCAGGCTCCCTGTCTGAAAGTAGTTACCAACTTGTCAATCAAACCTTGGTATTAATTAGCAAGAGGAAATGGCAAGGCCCAGGCATGCAGGCATTCAGGCCAGTGGGTAAGTCAGATGGGTTTGTCAATGTGCAATGACCACTGAGGTACCTGTGCTGTGCTCAGTCACTCAATCTTGTCCAACTCTTTGCAACTCCATGGACCACAGCCCTCCAGGCTCCTCTGTCCTTGGGATGTCCCAGGCCAGAATGCTGGAGTGGGTTGCCATGCCCTCCTCCAGGGGATCTTCCCAACCCAGGGATCAAACTCTGCACTCCTGCATTGCAGACAGATTTCTTCTTTACTGTCTGAGCCACCAGGGAAGCCCACGCAGGTACCGACTGGTACCAACCTTATGCCAGGGCTGGAGCCACCCATGGGAGACAGCCCTAGCTTGCCTTCAAAGAGCATTGTTTAGGGACCAAGACACCAAACAGCTCAGGCTACATGCTACACCAAGGGTCGGAAAACATTTTCTGTAAAGGGTTGGATACTAAATATTTTAGGCTTTGAAGGTCACAAGGTCTCTGTTGCAACTATTCAAGTCTGTAGCTATAATGAGAAAACATCCCCAGACAATACCTAAATGATTGTGTTCCGTGAAGACTTTATTTATGGACCCGGATATTTGAATTTCATATACTTTTCACGTGTCATCTTTCACATGAAATCTTTCGTTTTTTCTCAACCATTTGAAAACGGAAAAATCACTCAGCTCATAAGCCAAGCAAAAAGAGGTGGCACCCTGAGGTTTGTAGACCATGTCTAGATAAACACTGCAATGGAGGGCAGAGAGAGAGGAAGGCTGAAGGATGGGGCTGGGTGGGGAGAGAAGCGTGCAGGAGTATCACATCGTAAAAGCAATGGTCACAACCCTCACTATGACCCAGGAGCTGTGCTAAGGCCATTTTTAAAATGTACTGCATCCATACACCAGGCAGCAACTATTAGTCCCTTTGAAAGGCGATCCAGAAAGGTTAAGAACAATTCTCCAGGCAGAACATCCGAAAAGGGCCCGAGCCAGTTCAACCTAATGCTGAGAATAGTCGTCAGAAAGACACAGACCCCACCCTGTGGTAATCTTGCCCAGTGGTTCTCAAAGTGTGGCCCCCAGGCCAGCAGCACCTGGGAGCTGCTTAGAAAGTTCTCAGCCCCATCCAGGCTAACTCTGAGGGTGGCGCCTGCCAGCAGTTTTAACAAGCCCTCAGTGTAAGTCTGATGTGCGCTCAAACGTGCACACCACTAGTTTAAAAGGAAAGAGTAGTGACTACAGCCTGACAGTCCCATGAGGGAGGGGTACAGCAGGGCCCCCCCACTCCTGGGAAGTGGGGAGAGCTTCCCTAAGGAAGGTACCCTTGAGTCCAGTCATTAGCGATGAACAGAAGTTCCCCACTACGGTATTTTCCAAAACTTGAGGTGGCGGGGTGGGAATCACCCCTGCGGAGGAGGCTTTGTTCATGATGCTGGGGGGTCCCTCTCCCGGAGATTCCAGCTGGAAAGGCTGGTCCAATCCTAGGAACTCGTATTTTTTAAATGGGCTGCGGGTGATGCTTATCATCAGAACGGCTTAGGTGGCGCCTGGCTGGGAAGGAGCAGGAAGGAAGGGTATGGAGCCTGGTGACCATCATGCTGCTCCTGCGGCACTGCAAAAAGACCTGGAGGTGGGACGGCCCGGCCCCGCCTTTGGGCGGTACAAACCGAGGGCCAGCCAAGGGTTCGAATCCCGCCGTTACCTGGGACAAGGCAGGGCCGCCCGCGCGGCACCCGCTCCAGGCCGCGAACCGAGAAGGACCCGCTTGGGTCCCGCAGCCGCGCCTCACCGCCGCCGGCCTCCACCACAGTGCCC
>NW_011494865.1:1588862-1593840 GCF_000754665.1 Bison bison bison | reverse complement strand
ACGGGGCCGCCACGCCGAGCGGCCCCACAGCGCCCCCCATCACAGGAGTGCGCATGCGTATGTGAAGTAAATAAACGCCCCGCCCCACAAGTTAGGAATGAACGGATGAAATGAATTAAAAGAGAAAACAATAAATGAAGGAGGGAGGTAAAGAACTCCTTGTCTCCACGTACCTCAAAATTTGGTGTGCACGCAAATCATTTGAGGAATGTGATAATTCATCTTTACATCGCCTGGCCTAGTACGATTCTCTGAGGCTAATCAGTTCAGTTCAGTCGCTCAGTCGTGTCCGACTGAGGCTAATAAATACTAGAAAATACTGAAATGAACAGTAGCAATGATGAAGCTATGTTTATTGTCAGTTATCAAGAATCGAGTGGAGAGATAAGGCTGGAGAGAGGGACACGTACAGCTAGTAAAATTGCCCATTTTTTATTACTATGTTTATTTATTATACTTTATTTTTGGGGCTCCAAAATCACTGCAGATGGTGACTGCAGCCATGAAATTAAAAGACGCTTACTCCTTGGAAGGAAAGTGATGACCAACCTAGATAGCATATTCAAAAGCAGAGACGTTACTTTGCCAACAAAGGTCTGTCTAGTCAAGGCTATGGTTTTTCCAGTGGTCATGTATGGATGTGAGAGTTGGACTGTGAAGAAGGCTGAGCACCAAAGAATTGATGCTTTTGAAATGTGGTGTTGGAGAAGACTCTTGAAAGTCCCTTGGACTGCAAGGAGATCCAACCAGTCCATTCTGAAGGAGATCAGCCCTGGGATTTCTTTGGAAGGACTGATGCTAAAGCTGAAACTCCAGTACTTTGGCCACCTCATGTGAAGAGTTGACTCATTGGAAAAGGCTCTGATGCTGGGAGGGATTGGGGGCAAGAGGAGAAGGGGACGACAGAGGATGAGATGGCTGGATGGCATCACCGACTCGATGGACGTGAGTCTGGGTGAACTCCAGGAGTTGGTGATGGACAGGGAGGCCTGGCGTGCTGTGATTCATGGGGTTACAAAGAGTCGGACACGACTGAGCGACTGAACTGAACTGAACTGAACTGAATAACATTATAAAATAATTTAAGTTAATAAGATATGTTACTATATTTTTCACAAAAGGAATTCATGTTCATTATAGAAAATTTAGGCAAGGAAATCTAGAATCAGAAAAGAATTGTAGAAATCATTCAGAGATATCCACCCACTGTTGGTGTATTAGTATCCAGGTTTCAAAATATATACACACAAATATTGTTTTGTATATTGCTTTCAGTTAATAATAAATATCTTTCCAAATCAACAAATATCCCTCTGCTTCCTCTTGAGTGACTGTATAAGATTCTATTTGTCTCATCACCTACATGACCAATATCCTAGAGGAGGACATAGGCTATTTCCAGCTTTTCACTTCATAAATTGTTACAGCGAACCTTACAGTGAACCTACTTTTTTGGTTCATGTTTCGGATAAATTTCTAGAAGTGGAGTGAAAGTCGCTCAGTTGTGTCTGACTCTTTGCAACCCCATGAACTATACAGTCCATGGAATTCTTCAGACCAGAATTCTGGAGTGGGAAGCCTTCCCTTCTCCAGGGGATCTTCCCAACTCAGGGATTGAACCCAGGTCTCCTGCATTGCAGGCAGATTCTTTACTGGCTGAGCCACAGGAGAAGCCCAAATGCTTCCTAAAACTTGCATGTCCTCAGTCAGTCAAATCCTAAACCAACCAATCCTGTAAGTCAAGACCAGTGGTCAGGAGACTTTGTCCTCCTGGGACCTACTGCAATACCAGGCTTAGAGTCTTCATCAAGAGCTCCATTTTTATAAAGCAGCTAAGACGTATTGGAAGAGACCCTGATGCTGGGAAAGACTGAGGGCAAGAGGAGAAGAGGGCGAGAGAGGATGAGATGGTTGGATGGCATCACTGACTCAATGGATATAAATTTGCCCAAACTCTGGGAGATAGTGAAGGACAGGGAAGCCTGGCGTGCTGCTTGGGATCCATGGGGTCATAAAGAGTCAGACACAACTTAGCAAATGAACAAAAACAAGACGTACTGAACAAGGCTCTGTCCTTAGAGCTTTGTAGGGAGACTGTACTACAAAGGTGGGGAAACAGGTTCACAGAAGCTAAGTGGCTTGCCTGCAGCCTCCCTGGAAGTAGCCTCTGTAGGGTCCTGGGCTCTATACCTCAACCCTAAGCTGTAGAGTAACCAGATTCCTAACTTGGAAGGAAGTGGGGATTTTAGCCAAGAGAGAGTCTCACCCCTTCTAGCCTGATGGGTCCCTACTGGCCTTACCCAGGGAAGGCCAGGAAAGTGAGGGGGAAGGGAGTAAAGACAGGAATTTCCCATTGTTCTCTTGGCCTTCAAAACACAGGTCCGGGGGGCTCCTGCCCAAGCGGAGTGGGTGCACCGTGGGTCCCACCTGGGGGCTGCTCTGAGGTAGGTGTGAAGGTGGTCCTGGGTGTGGTGGCAGCAAGTCCTCCCAGAAGAGGAAAGCATCTTAGGTGAGAGGGATGAAGAGGACAGGGAAGGGGGAACTCAGACAGAGGGAAGAGGCGACCCAGAACTGAGTTGGAATGGGTCGCCTGAGAATGGGCGAGTGACATGGAAGGAAAAGAAGGAGAAACTGGAACGAAGATGCAGCCTGAACCACACCTGAGAGTCTTTTCCTTCCTTACTCTTTGGACATGACTGGTACCTGAGACTTTGATTTGGGGCCCATTTGGTTTTTAAACTTCAGGAGAGATCATAGTATCTTGATCGTCTTGCTTTCGCCACACCCACTATGTCCTGCTGCGGTAGGGTTTCTTCTGCTTGGGAACCTAGCCCTTCAGATCACCTTTCTTTGAGATTTTCTCAGATCAGATCAACTTCCAGGCTTAAAAACAGTGTGGGCTTCTTTGCTTTGGCCATAAGAAGGCTTTAGCCTACAATGTTGAGCACGACCTAACATCAGCGTTCCCTCACCCATATAGAGGCTGCTGTAACCTTAGATAGAGTTGACCTACTCTGCTTTATGACTTTTCCTCTTCCTTCAGTTTAAATTATTCAGTTTCCTTTACCATGTGACTGCTTATCTTGACAACCAGTAACTAGGTAGTGTGACTGAGAGGTCTGTGTTTTTTTTTCTTAGAACTGACCTGGATCATGATTTTGAGATTAAATACCTATGCTGAAGCTGAAAAACAAAACAACCCCACAAGTCTGGGGACTTTCCTAGTGGTCCAGTGGCTAAGACTCTGAGCTCCCAATGCAGAAGGTCCAGGTTTGATCCCTGGTCAGGAAAATAGATCCTGAATGTTGCAACTCAGAGTTCACACACCACAATGAAAGATCCCACATGCCGCAACAAAGATTGCAGATTCTGGGTGCTGCCACTAAGACCTGGAGCAGCCAAATAAATAAATAATATTCAACACACACACACACAAATCTGAACATATCAGTGCTCAGTTTATAACCTCCTGATGGTGTCATTCCTACACCTGGAATATGAGCATTCCAGCCAGAGTGAAATGCACCAGGAGGGCCCAGAAAGGAGAGAGAGAAGGAAGCACTGAACAAACTGCTAGGATTTTAGAACAGCTGGGAGACAGAGTACAAACAGAGGAGTGGGAATAAAGGAGGTTGTACTTACATAATAACCCCACTCCTTATCCCCGTTTTAACAGATGATGAAACTGAGGTTCAGGCCAATGACAAGTTTAAGGCCACACAGATGGCGAGGGGTAGAGTCAGAATTCAATCCAAGTCCATCTGACCCCACGCTTCATGCTCCTTTGACCACACCTGCATCCCACCTCCCCATCAAAGATGCCTCCGGACATTTCTGCTCATGCTTCTCTCTGCCCGACGCGCCTCCCCCAGCCTCTCCCAGCTGGCTCAGTCACCACGTGCCTGCCACCACCAGGACCGCTTCTCTTTAGGGAGCCCTTCTTGAGCCCAAAACTGGAGTCAACGCGTACCTTGCAGACCAGGCAGCTGACACCCCAATGCAGGGTTTTGCAGCCTCAGTCCTAGTGACAGTTGGGGCTGGGTAACCGAGTGTTGAGGGAGTTGTCCGATGTGCCTTCTGGGATATTGAGCAGCATCTTTGGCCTTCACCTCTAGCTGCTGGTAGCAGGTGAGCAACAAAAAGTGAGGTAGCAAGGTGGCGACAAAAAGTGGCTTCGGGTGTCACCAGTGTCCCCTGGAGGGTGAAATCACCCCCTGCTGAGAGCCACTGCCCTCATCTGCAGACTCGCCATGTTCTATCTTGAACTATAAATACTTGAGTCTGAGTCTGTCTCACCAGCAGAACAAAGGTTCAAACTCTGGGGCCAACAGCGGCCGAGCAGGTAACCCCCGTGGAGCAGTGACACGCTGGGCTTCGCAGGCCCCAGCCGAGGGGCCAATCACACTCAGCCAGTGGTTGCCACATGAGAACGTGGGTCCAAGCACTACATTTTAATGTATAATCTCCACATTTAAAAAAGTGTTGGCAACGTATTCAACTCTAAAACAGTGTGCATGCATACTCAGTTGTGTCCAACTCTTTGCAATCCCATGGACTGTAGCCCGCCATGCTCCTCTGTCCATGGGATTTCCCAGGCAAGAAGACTGGAGTGGGTTGCCATTTCTTACCCCAGGGGATCTTCCCAACTCAGGGATCGAAACTGTGTCTCTTGCATTTCCTGCATTGGCAGGCAGATTTTTTTTTTTTCTTTTTTTTAACCACTGCACCACCTGGGAAGCCCCTAAAACAGACAGACAAACATACAAAGACTCTGTGGTCCTGAATGCAGCCTGTGGTCATCCTGGCCCAAGGGCAGACAGTCTGCAAGTGAGGCCCCTAGAAGGTGAACTCTGGTCCTGGCACTGAGCAGCTTGCATGTTCATTTATGGAAAGCTCCTTGGAACCTCCTGCAAAATATCCACAGGGCTGGGCTGAGTGTTTTACCAGTTCTAGGAGTTGCAAAATTAGGTGTCTCAAA
>NW_011494865.1:1586930-1588762 GCF_000754665.1 Bison bison bison | reverse complement strand
TGAGTAGACAGCTGGGGTCTGCCAATACATGCTGGGTGAGCCCTTCCTTGGTGGAGGGCTATCTCCCTCCCCTTCTGCCACCCTTACCTGGGGCCTGGAGCCACCCTTGTGCAGGGCCTTCCCAGGCCCCAGCTTCCCAGTGAGATCACAGATTCCTGGAAGGGAGTTTCCTACCATGAGGACAAAGGTAAGGCAAGGGAAACGTCTGTGCCTTGGCCTCACACTCAACCCACTCATTCACCAGATCAAATAAAAAATGCTTCTGATTGCCAGGAACAAAACCAAACCCCAATGCCCAAGGAAAAGAGTTTGCTCTGGAAGATCATCAATGCAGTAACAAGGAGATCAAACTGGTCAACCTGAAAGGAAATCAACCCTAAATATTCACTGAAAGGACTGATGCTGAAGCTGAAGCTCCAGTACTTTAGCCAGCTGATGTGAAGAACTGACTCATTGGAAAAGACCCCGATGCTGGGAAAGATTGAAGGCAGGAAGAGAAGGAAACCACAGAGGATGAGATGGTTGGATGGGACACTGATTTGTGACTGTTGTCAAGGAACAAAGGCAAAAACAGGATTTACAAGAGAGAAAAGACCCTGATGCTGGGAAGGATTGAGGGCGTGAGGAGAAGAGGATGACAGAGGATGAGATGGTTGGATGGCATCATCGACTCAGTGGACATGAGTCTGAGCAAACTCCAGGAGATAGTAAAGCATAGGGAAGCCTGGTATGCTGTAGTCCATGGGGTCACAAAGAGTTGGACACGACTGAGCAACTGCACTGAACTGAATGGAACATCTACAAAATGGCAAAAGCTGTCATTAGCTGAGCGCTTACTATATACTAAGCACCATGCCTCGTGCTTTATGTGCAGAGTCTGTAATTCCTCAGAACAACCCTAAGATGTAACTGCTCTTTTTTAAAATTTTATTTATTTATTTTTGGTTGCACTGGGTCTTCATTGCTGCGCACGGGCTTTCTCTGGTTGCGGCAAGCAGGGGTCACTTTCTAGTTCTGGTGCACAGTTTCTCCTTGTGTGGCTTCTCTTGTTGCGGAGACTGAGCTCTAGGCACTCAGGCTTCAGTAGCTGCAGCTCGCAGGCTCTAGAGCTCGGGCTCAGTAGCTGTGGCTCGAGGCATGTGGGATCTTCCTGGAGCAGGGATTGAACCTATGTCCCCAGCATTGGTAGGTGGATTCTTATCCACTGTACCACCAAAGAAGTCTGTAAGTGCTTTTCTTAAGTCCATTTTATAGATGGGGAAACTGAGGTATGGACAGGTGATGTGACCTGCCCAAAACCACACAGCTGGTAAGAGGTAGGGCTAGGGATTCCAAGGCTTGGGACCTGGACAAAGAGTCCCTCTCCCATATTTTTCCATAATCAGGACCTCAGAGAAGTGGGCTCTTACCCGCTATCCTGGGTCATCACCAAGGTGAATTCCTCAGGGAAATTTTTTTTAAGTACAGGTTCTGTCAAAAAGGGGCTTCCCTGGTGGCTCAGACAGTAAAGAATTCACCTGCAATGCAGGAGACCCAGGTTTGATCCCTAGGTTGGGAAGATCCCGTGGAGAAGGGAATGGCTACCCACTCCAGTATTTTTGGCTGGAGAATTCCATGGACAGAGGAGCCTGGTGGGCTGTGGTTCATGTGGTCGCAAAGAGTCAAACAAAACTTAGCGACTAAATGACAACATCTAGTCAAGGCTATGGTTTTTCCTGTGGTCAGGTATGGATGTAAGAGTTGGACTGTGAAGAAGGCTGAGTGCCGAAGAATTGATGCTTTTGAACTGTGGTGTTGGAGAAGACTCTTGAGAGTCCCTTGGACTGCAAGGA
>NW_011494865.1:1582344-1586830 GCF_000754665.1 Bison bison bison | reverse complement strand
AAGGAGATCAGCCCTGGGATTTCTTTGGAAGGAATGATGCTAAAGCTGAAACTCCAGTACTTTGGCCGCCTCACGCGAAGAGTTGACTCATTGGAAAAGACTCTGATGCTGGGAGGGATTGGGGGCCGGAGGAGAAGGGGACGACAGAGGATGAGATGGCTGGATGGCATCACTGACCCGATGGATGTGAGCCTGGGTGAACTCCAGGAGTTGGTGATGGACAGGGAGGCCTGGCGTGCTGCGATTCATGGGGTCGCAAAGAGTCAGACACAACTGAGCGACTGAACTGAACTGAACTGAAATGATAACAATGGCATTTCTAGCCTGTATGTGAGAACAAAAAGTTGTAAGGACTTGAAGGTTGGGGCTGAAACAAAAATCCTATTGTTTGCAGCTGTGATTGTCTATTTAGAAAAACCAAAATAAACTACAGGTAAATATTTAAACTAAAAAAGTTAGGTAGAGGGCTTCCCTGGTGGTCCAGTGGTTAAGAATCTGCCTGCCAGTGCAGGGGACAAGCGTTCGATCCCTGGTCCAGGAAGATCCCACTTGCCATGGAGCAACTAAGCCCGTGTGCTGCAACTACTGCAGCCCACGCTCCTAGAGCCTGTGCTCCGTGACAAGAGAAGCCACTGCAACGAGAAGCCCGTGCACCGAAACGAAAAGCAGCCCCTGCTCATTGCAACTACAGGAAAGCAGCAAGGAAGACCCAGAGCAACCAAAATATACACTAATTTTTTAAAAAACTTATTAAAGAAAAGGTAAGGTAGATTGATGGGTGGAGAGAGGGAAGGACAGGAGACCAGATCTGTGGTAAGATAAATTTCATTGTAGAATCTCAGAGGCGGATGCATGGGACCCACTGGACAATTCTTTCAAAAGTACAGAGATGGGGGATAATTCTAGGTTCCAGGGCCACCCCACAGCCTTCCTAAGTCAGATTCTTGGGGAATGGGACCCTAGAATGACTCTGAAGCCCAGCCAATATCCAGCCCCACCCAGTGACTAGCATGCTTCCTATGCCTTCATCACAGAATATCACCAGAAGGTCACTGGACAGACTGTCGCTTCTTAGTCTCTGGAGCCCCTTTTCCATGACTCCACGCCAGAGCATGGGGTCCTCCTTGCCACAGGCCCCAGCCATGGAAGTCGCAGTGCAGCCAGCTCTGGGGTGGGCTCAGAGATCAGGAGGAAGAAGCAGAGTGTCATGCCTTTATGCACGATGGCTGGCACTCCCGGGCCTCTTGCACCAGTGGTGATGTCTGTTCTCCACTGCACACTCACGGTGGCCGGCCTTTTTGCAGCTTCTTGGAGGAGAGCTGAAGCACTGCCCACATTTTTTTTTTTTTTTTTGCTTCTTGTTTTTATTTTTTGGCCTCACTGCGCAGCAAGTGGGGTCTTAGTTTCCTGACCAGGGATTGAACCTGTATCCCCTGCAGTGGAAGTGAAAGTCGCTTAGTCATGTTTGACTCTTTGTGACCCCATGGACTGTGCATGGAATTCTCTAGGCCAGAATACTGGAGTGGGTAGCCTTTCCCTTCTCCAGGGGATCGTCCCAACCCAGGGATTGAACCCAGGTCTCCTGCATTGCAGGTGGATTCTTTACCAACTGAGCTACCAGGGAACCCATCCTGCAGTGGAAGGGGGATCTTAACCACTGGATCATTAGGGAAGTCTCTCATAACCCACATTTTAGAAGTAAGATCCATACTTCCAGGCTAATGATACGAGCAACTGCTTCTGCCATGACCACTAGAAGCTAGGCATGGTGCCAGCTGCTATATCTATGTCAGCTCATTTCATCCACAAACCTCTGCCAGGGACCTAACCCTACCTCCACTTTACAGAGAAGGAAACAAGAAACGAAAGCAATCAAACCCATGTGGCGCTGACAGGAGAGGCAAATACATCAATGGAATGGAACTGAGGGTCCAGACATAAACTCATATGTCTAGGGCTAGTTGTTTTTTGATAAGGGAGACAAGATCATTTAGTGAGGAAAAAACAGTCTGTTCGATGAATGGTTCTGAAACAACATGCAAAAGATGAAAGTTGGACCCCTGTGAACATACTAAGTCCCTTCAGTTTTGTCTGACTCTTTACGACCCTGTGGACTGTAGCCCGCCAGGCTCCTCTGTCCATGGGATTCTCCAGGCAAGAATACTGGAGTGGGTGCCATGCCCTTTTTCAGAGAATCTTCCCAACCCAGGGATTGAACCTGCATCTTTTATGTCTCCTGCATTGACAGGCAGGTTCTTTAGTACTACAGCCACCTGGGGAGCCCACTGGACTCCCCTCTACCTCATACCACATACAACATGGATCAAAGACATATACATGATTTTGTATATGGCAATGAACTCTTGGAAATGACATCAAAAACACAAGCAACAAAAGAAAAAAAACAAATTGGACTTCATCAAAATGAAAAATGTTGGCACAACAAAGGACATTATAAAGAAAGAAAAAACAATCTACAGAATGGGAGAAAATATTTATAACTCATAAATCTGATGAAAGTCCAGTATCCAGAATATATTAAAGAATATTTGCAAGTCAGTAACAAAAAGGCAACTCGATTCAAAAATGGCCAAAGGACTTGAAAAGAATTTTCTCCAAAGAAGGTATACAAATGGCTGGTAAGACATGAATAGATAGATGCTCAATGTCATGAGTCATTAGGGAAATGGAAAAAAGCACTGTCAGTATTCTTGCCTGGAGAATCCCACAGACAAAGGAGCCTGGCGGACTACGGTCTGTAGGGTCGTAAAGAGTCGGACACGACTGACATGACTGAGCAGCACGGATGCTGTCTGACTCCAAAGAGCTGACTGTCCCGGGTCTGCTTCTTACTCCCCCGACGTGAGCCCACACCCTCTAAGGGCCTCTATGGGCCAGTCCAGGTTGCTGAAGCAGAATCAGATCTCCTGGCTGAGGGGTGAGAGGTGGGGCTGGCCAAAGGTGGGGCTGGGAGACGAGTTGGTCTCCATGAAATCCGGGCACCTGGTGGCCAACATCCATTAAACAGTTTCTGAGCTTCAGCTTCCCCTTCTGGGGAGTTAAGGAGCTAGACCACCCTAACTCACAACTCCCCTGCGGACAGGACCTCTATCAGCAGCCCGACTTGATAATGAGATCCCCAGGACGTCAACGTCTGGCCTCAGAAAGAAAATCCTCTGGTCCGAGGCAAGGAGATCCTCACACCTTGCCTCTCATGACAACCCTGGCTAGTAACACCCCCACTGCAGGTGAAAACATGGCCAAAAACATGGACAACCCTTCCCCCATAAGAGCTAGAGGTAACAGTTTTTGAACATTTGCTTTATGCCTTACATATGTCATCTCGCTTCATCCTCATGAGGCAGCAGTGTTATTATACCCATTTTACAGATATAGGATACTGAGGCCCAGTGCAGTTTAACTTATTCAAGGTCAAATGGAAAAGAGTCATGCACACTCACCTTACAACCCAGTGTTCCTATTCTTGAGTGTCTAGCCCAGAGAAATGAAAACTTGGGTGCACACAAAAATACAGATGTTGATAACAGTCTATTCATTATCACCCAAAGCTAAAGACAACCCAGATGTCATTCAACAGGTGAATAGGGATGCAAACTGCAGTACACACACACCATGAAATACTACTCAGCCATAACCAGGAATGGACAACCGAGACACACAGCAACCTGGACAAATCTGAAATCCATTCGCTGGGCAAAGGAAGTCAGACTCAAAAGTTGACATACGGGGGCTTCCCTGGCCGTCCAGCAGTTAAGAATCCACCTTCTAATGCAGGGGACACAGGTTTGATCCCTAATCTGGGAATATTCCACATGCCACGGGGCAACCTGACCCATGAACCACAACTACTGAGTCCACCCTCCCTAGAGCCTAGGCTCTGCAACGAGAGGCCACCACAATGGGAAGCCCTCACACACAGTGTAGAGTAGCCCCCGCTCACCGCAACTAGAGAAAGCCTGAACACAGCAACGAAGGCCCAGTGCAGCCAAAAATAAACACATTAATCAATCAATTAATTATTTAAAAAATGAGCTCACTTTCAAAAGAATGTTGACACACTGGAGCTTCCCTGGTAGTCCAGCGGTTAAGAATCTGCCAACCACTACAGGGGCTCAGGTTCGATCCCAGGTCTGGACAGATTCCACATGCCATGGGGCAACTAGGTCCCTGCGCTGCAACTGCTGAGCCCACGTGCCTAGAGCCTGTGCTCTGCAACAAGAGAAGCCCAAGCACCGCAATGAAGAGTAGCCTCCACTCAACGCAACTGTAGGCAGCAAGCCTGTGGGCAGCAGCCGAGACCCAGCATAGCCAAAAATAAACAATATTAATTAATTAATTAAAAAGCATGAGCTCGCTTTTAAAACATTGAAATATTGTATAAGACTCCATTTATATGACATTCTCCAATGGCTAAAACTATAGGGACAGAAAACTGATGATGAGTGGTGGCCAGGGGCTGGGGGGG
>NW_011494865.1:1579203-1582244 GCF_000754665.1 Bison bison bison | reverse complement strand
GGAGGGGCTGACTGCAAAGGGGCGTCCGGAGAGGACTTTCGGGGTACTGGGATTATTTTGTGTGCTGGTTGTGGTGGTAGTTATACCACACAGTCTCTACCTGTGCTAAAACTCCCAGCACCGGACATCCCTGGTGGTCCAGTGGTTGAGAGTTTGCCTGCCAATGCAGGGGACTCAGGTTCGATCCCTGGTCTGGGAAGATCCCACCTGCTGCGGGGCAGCTAAGCCCGGGTGCCACGACTAGGGAGCCTAATCGTTCTGGAGCCCAGGCTGTGCAACAGGAGAAGCGGCCGCAATGAGAAGCCTGTGCACAGCGATGAAGACCCCGCTAAGTCAAAATATAAATCAATTCCATTTTGAAGAATTCACACAACTGTACATGCGCGTGCGCGCGCGCGCACACACACACACAGAGCAGCCCTGGGAGAGATAACTACATGATACTGACAACAGGTTGCCTGCTGTCACTGGCTGTGGCCCAAGTGGGAAACGCGACTTCCTCTTCAAGGGACGAAGCCTAGGAAACCCAGGGAAGTTCAGAAGTATGCAAATGAATGCTTAAGGAGATGGGGGCGGGGTGGCTGCTAATGGGTAGAGTGTCTCCTTCAGAGCTGCTGAAAATGATTTGGAACAAGATGAATGTGGTGGTTGTACAATATTGTGAATGTACTAAATACATGGAATCGTTCACTTTAAAATGGTGAATTTCATCTTTTTTTTTTTTTTTTTAAAGTTCCAAGCTGTGGGTGGGAGGGGAAAATGTCCAGGGTTAACTGTGCCCTAAATCTGTCCCGAAGAAACCAGGCCTCAGAGAGGTTAAGTAACTTGCCCAAGGCCGCACAGGCAGTAGGAGGCTGACCCTGAGTTAGTCTGCCTTCAAAGCTTGAGTCCTTTCCATGGGCAGATGTGATTAAATGAGTTAAATATTACCCCAGAAAGTGACTGGTTATTACCTAGAAGCTCTAGCTGACCTTGTCTCCTTTGCCGAGGACGACCGCTGATCAGTATACGCGTGACTTCAGAGAACATATTTTTCAAACCACAACTAGGGACACAGAGTCCAGGCCAGGATCCCTTCCTCTCTGAATGGTGTGGACCTGATTTACATGAAAAGTCTTCCAGGGTTGTAAACAAGAAACCTGAGCCAATATATTGTACTGTAATGAACTCCTTTCCCCAAAGGATCACAATTCTGTGAAAGTGGAACTATTCTAGAAAATAGAGGCTGAGTGTCACCATGCACATTTGCACAGAAAGAAAAACACACACACACACTTCAAAACTTCTGAGTAAGGCAGGGAAAAGGGAATGCCTTATTTCATGGAATAGAAAGGAAAACTGGGGTATGTGAGATCTTGAAATGCCCCTCCTCACAAGGGTAGCAGGTGTCTTTTTCTGGTGGGTTTCAGGAGGGCTTAGGTTGAGAGGCAGAGAGGCGGGAGGCCCGCCTAAGCCTCAAAAGCGGTTTCTCCAAAGTGGAATGCCCCGAGTGCCTGAAAGAGTGGTTTCTCAACTGTCCTGAGCCTGAGGTTTGGGGGGAGGGGCATGACCCGCCTGACAGGGTCACTGAGGCAGACCCAAACCTCAGCCTTGCAAAACAGCCCCACTGTTGAGTGAACCCAGCTGGAGACAAAGGAAGTGTGAGTCAACCCCCAAAGTTTCTTTTAAAAAGGCTGTATTAGGTTGCCAGAGCCACTGGGGTGTGTGCGAGCCTGAGGCTGGGCCCTGGGGGCCAAGACAAGACCGCCACCATCCTCAGGGACCTGTGGGCAGAGGGCTGGCTGCACAGGGGCTGGGCAGTGCCAGTCCCGGAGCTTGTAGGACAGCCCTTCCTTCCAGGGAGCCGTTGGATGAGGGAGAAGAACTCCAGCTGTGTATAAGCATTACCTCTGAGCCACATCTCCCTGCCAGGGGGTCTGAATTGCCCCCATTTTACAGAGCGACAGACTGAGTCTGATCTCTTTACTCATTTCTCTAGTCAACAAGCATTCACCAAATGCCCTGCAATATGCCAGGCAGTGGGATGCAGGAGTAAACAAAAACTGATTTCATGAAATTTAGAGCTTTGTGAAGGGTGAGGAGACAGAGGCTGTTTTGGGTGATATGTATGCAGGGGTCATGGAGAGGGTCTTTATTTGGAAGGGATATGAGAGTTGGACTACAAAAAAGGCTGAGAGCAGAAGAATTGATGCTTCCAAATTGTGGTGCTAGAGAAGACTCTTGAGAGTCCCTTGGACTGCAAGGAGATCGAACCAGTCAACCCTAAAGGAAATCAACACTGAATATTCATTGGAAGGACTAATGCTGAAGCTGAAGCTCTAATACTTTGGTGTGAAGACCTGACTCATTAGAAAATCCCCTCATGCTGGGAAAGATTGATGGCAAGAGGAGAAGGGAGCAACAGAGGATGAGATGGTTGGATGGCATCACTGACTCAATGGATGTGAGTTTGAGCAAGCTCAGGGAGATAGTGAAGGACAGGGAAGCCTGGCGTGCTGCAGTCCACGGGGTGACTAAGAATCGGACACAACTGAGCAACTGAACAGCAATTGCAGTTGGCAATGATTAGTCTGAGACCAGAGGATGAGAAAGAACCAGGGATTCAGGGAAGGGCACTCCTGGCAGGGGGAATGGCAGGTGCAAGGGCTCTGAGGTGGGAATGACCTGAAGTGAGAGGAACAGCGAGGCCAGCACGGGTGGGTGGCCTGAATGAGGGGTAGCCGGTGATGAGGTCAAGAGCGGGCAGAGGCTCTGGGAGACCAGCCAGGAGGCTGTAGTTGCAGTGACTGGAGATGCTGAGGTTTGAGCAGCAGCTACAAGGAGACAGGGGAAGTGGCTGGTTTCAGCTCAATCCCCTGGTGGCCCAATAAGCGGTGACAGAGAGAGGAGTCGAGGATGATGCCCTGGTTTGGAGACTGAGCAACTGGGTGACTGAGACAAGGGGGAAGTGAACAAGTTACCCAGCCAAGAACTGACTATCCGCCCTTCCCCGGTGACTCTTCACCCACTCCATGCCACCCCTCCTCCCACACCCCATCCCA
>NW_011494865.1:1556140-1579103 GCF_000754665.1 Bison bison bison | reverse complement strand
AGGACCACTGCGCTCCGACTTCCTCTGGCCTCTCCATACTCCTCCTGACCTCACGCTGCTCCCCAAGGCACTCTTCCCTTGACCCCCACGCTCGCGCTCGGTCCCACTGCCTCATCTTTGCTTTCTCCCTTCCTCCAGCCCTTCCTCCTGCCTGAGGGCCCTCCCTTCTCCTGGGGGCCAGTGTTAGCCCCGCCCTTGCCTTGGAGGCCTCTGAAGGGCTCTTCTGAGTAGCCAGCCCTTACTTGACTGGAATTCCCATGGGGCCACATCCTAGCGCCCAATCCTGAGCGAGTTCCTTAAGGGATCCAATTTCTTCATCTGCAAAATGGGTTGAAAATAAAAGTACTCACCATATGGGGGTAGGGGCAGGATTAACAAAGAACTGCTCACTCATCTGGCCCCTGGAACATAACTAGGGGTAGCCAGTGTTATTTCTGGGTGGAGGAGAAGTGTCGTAGGGAAGTCAGTCAGTTCAGTCGCTCAGTCGTGTCTGACTTTTTGCGACCTCATGGACTGCAGCATGCCAGGCTCCCCTGTCCATCACCAACTCCCAGAGCTTGCTCAAACTCATGTCCATTGAGTCAGTGATCCCATCCAACCATCTCATCCTCTGTTGTTCCCTTCTCCTCCTGCCCTCAATCTTTCCCAGCATCAGGGTCTTTTCAAATGAGTCAGTATCAGGTGGCCAAAGTATTGGAGCTTCAGCTTCAGCATCAGTCCTTCCAATGAATATTCAGGACTGATTTCCTTTAGGGTTGACTGGTTGGATCTCCTTGCAGTCCAAGGGACTCTCAAGAGTCTTCTCCAACACCACACTTCAAAAGCATCAATTCTTCAGCACTCAGCTTTCTTATAGTCCAACTCTCACATCCATACATGACTATTGGAAAAACAATAGCTTTGACTAGATGGACCTTTGTCGGCAAAGTAATGTCTCTGCTTTTTAATATACTGTCTAGGTTGGTCATAGCTTTTCTTCCAAGGAGCAAGTGTCTTTTAATTTCATGGCTGCAGTCACCATCGCAGTGATTTTGGGGCGCCCCCCCCAATAAAGTTTGTCACTGTTTCCTTTGTTTCCCCATCTATTTGCCATGAAGTGATGGGACTGGATGCCGTGAACTTAGTTTTCTGAATGTTGAGTTTTAGGGAAGTAGCCGCTCTTTAGTAGGGAAGTAGCTGCTCTTTAATCCCCTTTATGCTCACTTGGGGAAGCATGTGTGGGTGCAGAAGAGCCAAGCGGCCATGAAGACTGTCCCACTCATGGCTCAGTCTCCAAGGTCTCACTGATGGATGCATGAGTGATTGCATGCTCCTCTGCATGGAAGACTTACTGCCGCTCTTTTGCAGGAGGGGAAACTGAGACCAAGGCCCATGCCTGGGTCTTCCTTTCTTCCTTCCTTTTTCCTCCCTCCCTCCCTCCACCTCCCTCCTTCTCTCTTTCTTCCTTTTGATGCATAAGGTCTTAGTTGCAGCATGCAGGATCTTTAGTTATGACATGAGGAATCTAGTTCGCCAACCAGGGATTGAACTTGGCCCCCTGCATTGGGAACGTGGAGTCTTAGCCACTGGATCACCATGGAAGTCCTGACAGGTGGATTTCTTCACTAGTCTTTCTCTCTGGCCAATTGAGCCTGAGTGACCCCCACGATGGGTCCCTAAGATGCACCCTCATTTCCTGAGGCAGCTGGGCCCTCGCCACCCCAGGGTGAATGTGAATTCCCTTGGGTTCTTACAGTTGGCTTCATGACCACAGATGCCACAGCCGGCGAGGCCTGCAGCTGGCAGTGGGGACAGACGTCCTGCCCTCATTTACATCCCCTCCGCCCGCTGCAGCCAGAGGAACAAGAATAGGAAGCCACAGATCAGACCAAGCTGAGGCCTCGGTGTCCCCCGCCACTGAGGCACAGCGTCTGCTGGAAACCAGACCAGAGGGTTTACAGGAATCAGAGCCTCTGAGCAGCACTGAATGTGAAAGCAAAACTCAGAGACACAGACACACACACACACACACACACACACGGAAGGACATACATGTATGTGCACATATATGTGTGTGTGTGCACCTCTCCCATACAGGCACATGCACAATTGGTCACAGGCTCCTCTCCCTACAAACTACTGCCAGTCCAAGTGGTCGGTGCTCACCAGCCCCACCCACCAGGATGCACCCCCTCCTCTAGCCGCCATCACTGCTCAGAAGGGGGAGACCTGGGCTGCCCTCCTGGCTGTGCCTCTGCTAGCTTGGTGCCTTCCACAAAGGGTTTACACTTTTTGGACCTCAGTCTCCCTCAGTCTCCTAAAGCTGAGATAATTGTAATCATAACAAGAACCTCGTTCTCGAGAGGGGCCGCGTGGCCAGCCAAGCAGGCAGTGGGTGCTCAGTAAAAGCTCGTTAAAGGAATGAGAACACCACTGGTGGTAGAGGGGTGCCAGCTGTGTTTACAGGAGGAGCCCTGTGATCGCTCCCCAGCAGCCCCAGGAGGCCAGAGGGTGCTCATTTCACAGAAGAGGACACTGAGGCCCTGGGGGTGATGGTGTCTTGTCCAAGTCGCCAAGGTCGGCAGCGGAGTCCACATCTCCTGACCCCAGCCCCGTGTGTCTGCAGGCAGGCAAGTCTTAGGAACAAACCCACGGGGGCCTGCCCAGTGCAGTCCCAGGGAGGCTCCCCGGCCCACCACACTCCCCACAGGTCCCGAAGGGGTCCCTGGGCAGCTGGGGTCAGAGGCCAGTGAGCCGGGGGCCTGGCAGGTGCACGGTGGAGGCTGAAAAGAGGACAGAGGGGCCCAGAGAGGGGAGGGGACTTGCCCAGGGTCACCCAGCATATCCGTTTCCTAGGGCTGCTTCAACAAATGGACTTAATGCCTTAAAACCATAGAAATGGATTCTCTTTCTGGAGACCGGAAGTCTCTGAAATCAAGGTGGCCGGATGATTCCAGTCTGCCCCTATCTTCACATGGCCCCTGCCCCGCTCAGTCCTTACCCGCCATCCCCATGTCTCTGCGACTCAAATCTCCCTCTGCCTTTCTCTTATAAGGACACCATTCACTGGGTTTAGGTGAAAACCCCGTCTCCCTCTTCTCACCCTACATCCAGAAACTGAAACTGAAGTTGCTCAGTTGTGTCCAGCACTTTGAGACCCCATGGACTGTAGCCCGCCAGGCTCTTCTCTGTCCCTGAGGTTTCCCAGGCAAGAATGCTGGAGTGGGTTGCCATTTGCTTCTCCACCCTACATCCAGGGATGGTCTCATTTCCAGATCCTTAATTATCTGCAAAGACATTTATTTATTTATTTATTTTCTCTTTTTCATTTAGCGTGGAGTCTTAGTTTCGAGGCACTGGCTTAGCTGCTCCTCGACATGTGGCATCTTAGTTCTCCTAACAGGGATCAAACCTGTGTCCCCGGCATTGCAAGGCAGATTCTTAAGCACTGGACCACCAGGGAAGTCCCCTGCTTTTTTTCCCCTCAAATAAGGGCACATTCATAGATTCTGGGTTTAGGACACAGACCTATCTTTTGAGGGACCACTATTCAAACCCGTACACCAGGGTCAGTACTAGGCAGAGCCCTCCCCATGTTCCAGCCCCGATGTTCACATTCTCCATCTGGGAGTCTCGGAATTCTAGCAAGCTGCAAAAAAAGCAATACCCATTCCATTGTCATGTGCTCTCTGCCTGTGGTCCCCAGAGAGCCAGGGACAGGCAGGGAAGCTCCAAACACAGCCAGGCACGTTCCAGGAACAGCGAATCCTTTGTTGACCAACTGCTGGCCTCTGCAGACAGGAAGGGAGTGGGGACCAGAAGGAGCGGGTGCTGGGGTGAGTTTGGCTCCCCAGCCCAGAGGAGGGATGGGGTGTGGCCAAACTTCAGGTGAGCAGATTACCTGACCATTCTGACCCCAGGTGGGTGGCTGTTGAGCACATACTGTGTGTTGAGAATTTTAAGGGCTCACATTTAAAAAAAAATATGTTCAGCTTAATTATTTTTAAAAATAATCTATCGTTTTACTTATTTACTTGGCTGTGCTGGGTCTCTTGTCCGCGCGGGATCTGCTCTTTATTGCAGTATTCCAATTTTTGGTTGATGCATGTGGGATCCAGCTCTCGGCCCAGGGATCGAACCCCGGCTCCTTTCATTAGGAGCACAGAGTCTGAGCCACTGAACCACCAGGGAAGTCCCCTAAGGGCTCCTTCATTCGCACATTTCATTCTCACAAAAGACCCCATGAGGTCAGTTTTTATAGGCGAGAAAACCAAGGCATAGAGAAGTCAGGCAGTGTCCCACGGTCACACAGCAGGTCAGTGTGGCATTCTGACCTCCCATACTGGTTGGTTCCAGAGCCCACACTTGGTACCACGCAACTCTGTGGCCCTGGGAGACCAGAAACTCAGTGAAGACATAAAGGAATAGAGTGAGGCAGAGGGGCAGAACACAGCTAGGGCAGCCAAGAGCTGGTGGGAAGAAAGCCCTAGGGAGGGGGACCGTGGCAGAGGGACCCCACCCCCACCCTGCAGACTACCCCCTGCCTGGGCCTCAGCAAGCTAAGGAGGGCGTGTCTGGGCCCTCCGGGAAGGCGGCACTGCAGTTATCAGAGGACTTAACTGTGCATTGCCTTCGCAGCAGTACGTAATCCCACTTCTTGGAAACTCTCCTAAGGAAATTCTCCCCTTCCTCCTCCTGGGGGCTAAGCTACTAAGAGGGTGGCTTTGTCTCCCAGCCCAGGGACCACACACGTTTCCTGAGAAAGGCAAGGCTGCTGGTGTGAGGCGCTCCCCTCCCCCCAGCACCTGGGGGGGAGGGTGGATAGGAGGCGGGTGATGAGTGAGGTAACTGGGGGGTTGGAAGGCAGAGGGCTGAGGGGCACTGTGGGTGGCCAGGCCCAGGCGGGGCTTCATTAACTATTCTGAGTTCCTCTTGAGACCATTCTTGGGCTGGATTATTTTTTTTCTAAATGTTATTTAATACCGTTTAATTTCTTGTCCTGGCGGCACCCAAAATCACGTGTATGTGTGTGAGTGAGTTTATGTGTTAAGAGAGAGATCTTTTTCATCGAGGTATATGGTGGCTCAGGGTTCAAAATATGCCTGTGGTGCAGGAGACACGGGTTCGATCCCTGGGTCAGGAGCATCCCCTGGAGAAGGACATGGCAACCCACTCCAGTATTCTTACCTGGGAAAGCCCACGGAGAGAGGAGCCTGATGGGCTGTAACAGAGTTGGACACAACTTAGCAACTAACAACAAAACGAAAAAACCTACAACCCACATAAAGTATACGGCTTGAAGTTTTACACCTATGTACACCCGCATAAGCCATGACCCAGATCAAGATTTGAGCCCCGGATCCTCTAAGCGTGGTCCTTAGGCCAGCAGCACCCACCTCTCCAGGGAGCTCTTGGAATGCAGAGCTGCAGCACCCAGCAGCATCTCCTGGGTCAGAATCTGCTTCCACTGAACAAAACCCCAGGGGATCATGTCCCGCCCCTGGAAGCAAGCTCAGCGGGGCCTGAACCCATGCTCTCACTAGGTGCAGCATCTCACAACAGGGCAGGGAGCCTTTCTAACTGCCGCCACCCCAAATCACTAAGGAGGGAAAGGGGTCACAGAGCAGATGACTGATGGGTGCAGGGTGCCAGTTGCCCAAATCAGTGTCTTTTGCCCTAGACACTGCTACTTTGTGCCTCAACTTACCCATCTGCAAATAGGCATAAAGATCTCTGCCCAACCGTCTCCCACAGCAGTGGGAACCCTTGCAACACTGGGGACTTGTGCCCCCCGGCACCTTCTCAGGCATGTCTGTGCACAGCCTCACTTAGGTGAATAAGCTTTGTCGTTGCTGTTCACTTTGCCGTTGCTGCTCAGTCACTCCTCGACCCCATGGACGGCAGCACGCCAGGCTCCTCTGTCCTTCACTATCTCCCAGAGTTTGCTCAAACTCATGTCCATTGAGTCAGTGACGCTATCCAACCGTCTCATTCTCTTTTGCCCCCTTTCCACCTCAATCTTTCCCAGCATCAGGGTCTTTTCCAAAGAGTCGGCTCTTCACATCAGGTGGCTAAAGTATTGGAACTTCAGCTTCAGCATCAGTCCTTCCACTGAATATTCAGGGTTGATTTCCTTTAGGATTAATTGGTTAGAAGGGAAAAAAAGAACTTTTGAGGGGTGGGGCACACCATGGGGCATTCAAAATCTTAGTTCCCTGACCAGGGGTTGAACCCACACCACCGGAACTGGGAGAGGGGAGTCTTAACTACTGGACTGCCAGAGAAATCCCAAAGGAACTATTTTTAATATCCACATATCAATATGAGTATATCATATCAATAATGAGCCATTTTACAGGGGGAGAAAACCAAGGCTTGGAGAGGTTAGACAACTTTACCGACAGCGATCAAGTGGTGCAGCCAATATCTGAATCCATTCTGTCTGAATCCAGAGCCCTACCTGATTTTAACCTGAGTCTCTCACACAGTGAACAATAGCAGATGTCCCTCCAGCAAGCTAAAGAAAGAAAGCATCTTTCTTCCTTTGGGAAAAAGCAAAAACAAACCGAAAGAGTCAATCACAATAATAATGCATGCACATGATGTAAAGAAAAATTCCAAACAGTTAAAGGCTGTTGAGGAGAAAGTCAGTTTCCCTCTCACACCATCCCTAGCCTCTCCCTGTCCTCCCGGAGGCAGTCCCCATGATCAATTTCTTGTGCCCCTTTTCAAGGATGCTCTATATGGACCAGTACATGGAAATCCATACTGTATTTCCTCATGTATACAAATGGGAGCATATACTCAAACATATGTGTGTGTCTGTGCTTAGTTGCTCAGTCGTGTCCAACTGAGCAAGCCTTTGGACTGTAGCCTGCCAGGATCCTCTGTCCATGGGATTTTTCGGGCAAGAATACTGGAGTGGGTTGCCATTTCCTTCTCCAGGAGATCTTCCCAACCCAGAGATCAAACCTGTGCCTCCTCCGTGTGTGTGTGTGTGTGTGTGTGTGTGTGTGTGTGTATGTGTATTCAGAGCTATGATTTTTCCAGTGGTCATGTATGGATCTCATGTACATGACTACAGGATTGACATGTATGGGAGAAACATCAATAACTTCAGATACGCAGATGACACCACCCTTATGGCAGAAAGAAGAAGAACTAAAGAGCCTCTTGATGAAAGAGAAAGAGGAAAGTGAAAAACTTGGCTTAAAACTCAACATTCAAAATAAAAACCCCTCAACATTCAGAAAACTAAGATCATGGCATCCAGTCCCATCACTTCATGGCAAATAGACGGGGAAACAATGGAAACTGTGACAGACTTTATTTTGGGGGGCTCCAAAATCACTGCAGATGGTGACTGCAACCATGAAATTAAAACATTCTTGCTCCTTGGAAGAAAAGCTATGACCAACCTAGACAGCATATTAAAAAGCAGAGACTTACTTTGCCGACAAAGGTCCATCTAGTCAAAGCTATTGTTTTTCCAACAGTCATGTATGGATGTGAGACATGGACTATAAGAAGGCTGAGCGCTGAAGAATTGATGCTTTTGAACTGTGGTGTTGGAGAAGACTCTTGAGCGTCCCTTGGACTGCAAGGAGATCCAACCAGTCAACCCTAAAGGAAATCAGTCCTGAATATTCACTGGAAGGACTGATGCTGAAGCTAAAACTCCAATACTTTGACCACTTGATGTGAAGAACTGACTCCTTGGCAAAGACCCTGATGCTGGGAAAGATTGAAGGCAGGAGGAAAAGGGGATGACAGAGGATGAGATGGTTGGGTGGCATCACCGACTCGATGGACGTGAGTTTGAGCAAGCTCCGGGTGTTGGTGATAGACAGGGAGGCCTGGGGTGCTGCAGTCCATGGGGTAACTAGAGTTGGACAGAACTGAGCGACTGAACTGAACTAGTGTATGGATCTGAGAGTTGGACCATAAAGAAGGCTGAGCGCTGAAGAACTGATGCTTTTGAATTGTGGTGCTGGAGAAGACTCTTGAGAGTCTCTTGGACAGCAAGGAGGTCAAACCAGTCAATTCTAAAGGAAATCAATCCTGATATTCATTGGAAGGACTGATGCTGAAGCTGAAGCGCCAATATTTTGGCCACCTGATTCGAAGAGCTGATTCATGGGAAAAGACCCTGATGCTGGGAAAGACTGAAGGCAGGAGGAGAAGGGGGTGACAGAGGATGAGATGGTTGGATGGCATCACCGACTCAAAGGACCTGAGTTTGAGCAAACTCTGGGAGATAGTGGAGGACAGAGGAGTCTGGCGTGCTGCAGTCCATGGGTTGGCAGAGTCGGACAGGACTCAGCGCCCGATGTATTCAGACCTGCCTCTTGCTTTTATCGCCCTGCACTTGGTCTCCCTGCTGCTGCTGCTGCTAAGTCGCTTCAGTCGTGTCGGATCTGTGCGACCCCATAGACGGCAGCCCACCAGGCTCCACCGTCCCTGGGATTCTCCAGGCAAGAACACTGGAGTGGGTTGCCATTTCCTTCTCTAATGCGTGAAAGTGAAAACTGAAAGTGAAGTTGCTCAGTCATGTTCGACTAGTAGCGACCCCATGGACTGCAGCCCACCAGGCTCCTCCGTCCCTGGGATTTCCTAGCCAAGAGTACTGCAGTGGGGGTGCCATTGCTTTCACTGCTTGGTCTTCCTATCAGAACATAAAACCCAGGTTATGGTGTGGCTGTGTGGTAATCCACTTCGCCAGCTCCAGACTGCCAGGCACTTGCTTGCCTTTAGTCTTTTATGACCACAGCATGGCTGTGCCAAGGCTGCCTGCACTTCTTTCAAGCGCCTATGAGCATTTCTGTACGATGCCACCCAGAGGCGGAACCACCCAGCCCTGGGTGTGTGTGATTTCAGCCCTGGCAGATACAAGGGGCATTTCTTATCTGCCAGCCTTGGACAGGGCCCAAGATGCCTGGCGCCTCTGGTGCCCAGATCCTGGGTGGGGGCTGGAGGAGGGGCCCAGGGGAGGGAAGGTGTTTTCTAGGAAACTGAAAACGGAACCAGAGAAAGGTGGGAGCAGCTTATTAGGCGAGAGGGACCCGGCTGTTGCCTTCTCCAGAGATAAGGGTCTGGAGCCTCTCTTTCCCTGAACATCTCAGGGGACAGCCCTGTCACACGCCCACCCCACTCATAGCTCTCGAAGACTCTCAGACTTGAGCTTTGCCTAGGACCAGGGCCTGGAAGGCTGCAGAAGATTTCCTGTGTGTTCACTTCATTGACAGTCATAGGTATGGATGTGCAAGGCCTCGCTGGCACCAACCTCCCCTGGGCCAGGCAGAGCCCCATCTTTTACTTTTACAGCTATTTGTTGAGTGCTAGCTAGGCATCAACATTCATTTCAAGTTCCAGTGACAGTATAGATATTAGTTCATTTGATCCTTGAAAACATACTGTGAGGTAGGCCTGCTTATTATGCCCATTTTACAGATGAAGAAACTGAGGCCCAACAGGCTAAGAACCAAATCAAAGTGACACAGCTATTGAGGGGGAGTCCACGTCCTCACCATTAAGCTGTGGGCAGTGGCTCTCATAGGTGGGTGAGCCCCAGCAGCCCCCTCAGGGTGGAGTGGCTTATTAAAACACACTGTGCTGGGCCCCACCCTGAGTTCCTGACTCTGTAAGTATGAGTGGGTCATCAGGGACATCAGACCAGGGATCCTTCACAAAAGGTCTCATGTGTACCCATTTCCACCCCGTAGCCTGTGGCCTGGGCTTCACTAGTGACCCCGATCCCAAATAAGGAGCCGCTGAGGACATACCCAGCAGAAGGTGCAAAAGGAGAAAGAGAGCAGGTGAAGAGGGGGAGCCGCTGCTGCTGCGGAAATGAAGTTGCTCCAACCCCGCAGACGCAGTGTTAACTCAGGCTGCACACGAGCACGGCCTATGACCTTGCAAGCCCACTTCTGAGTCTCTGCAAGACTCACAGAGACCCAGCTCCGTGTTCACAGACAGACAGACAAGGGTGCTCAGATAGGACTGGGAACGCAGAACTCATGGATCATAGGGCAGATAGAAAAACTGTGGTCTGTTCATATGCCGGAATACCATACAGCGATGAGAATAAGCGAAGGTAAGCACACACGTCCACAGAGGGAGGAGCCTGGACTCGGCGATCAGACACAGAAGAGGACACATTGAAGGACTGCATTTACGTGGGACGGGGGACAGGGGACAGGGGAGGGACTCTGGCGACATAGTCTGATGACCCCGGGACCCGGGGGAGGGGCGGTACTGGCTGTGCAAGGCTCCTGGGAGCAGATGGTTCTCTGTCTCAGTCTGGCGGCCACCACACGAAAGTCAACACGAGTACAAGATGCTCGCGAGTGTGTCCTGTGTCCCCAAGGCCCAGGGGTCCTTGAGCCCCTGAGATCTCGGCAGCAAGCAGTTTCTGGGCAGAGGGTCCTAGCGCTTGGGCAGCTGGGCCTCTCATGTACACAGTTATCTTAAACCAGGGGGTTTAGTCCTCTCCCATGGAAGCGAGCTAAAATCCACATTCCAGCCCCATTTCTCTACAGCATAGGATGTGGAGGGCGGGGGCTGCATTTTAACAAAACTGCAGGAGAGGCCACAGTCCTCACGTGGAACTACGCAGCGCCCACCTTGGCCCCGGCCTCCTCTGCCGCTGGCGGCCCGTGGTGCGGGGTCCTCCTCTGTGCTCACCTGCCCCAGCTGTGGTTCTCAGGCAGGGTGAGAAAGATGTTTTCCTCTTCTAGAAAATTTTAAAATAACACTTCTATTGAGATACAACCCACAAACCCTATGCTTCACCCATTTCAAGTGGTTTCTAGGGTGTTCAAAGAGTTGTACAACCATCACCACAGTCAACTTCAGAACGTTCTCATTGCCCTGAAAAGACACCCTGTTCCCATCCACGACCCCTCCCCGCTGCCCCTCCTGTCAGCCCTAGGCAGCCACTAATCTACTTTCTGCCTCTACGGATTCGTATTTAAACATTTCCTATAAATGGAATCATACAGAATGCGGTCTTGTGTGTCTGGATCTCTTTTTGTGGTGTGTTTTCAAGGTTGCTCCGTGGTGTCGCATGGGTCAGGACTTCACTTTTATTGCCAAATGAGATTCTGTCTCACTCAGCACCTTTTCAAACATATCAATGCGGCTACGGCTACCCCACCCCAGACTGATCCAATTAGAGTTTGAGGGTTGGGGACAGAACAAGAAGTTTCCCTTGTAGCTCAGCTGGTAAAGAATCCGCCCGCAATGCGGGAGACCTGGGTTCGATCCCTGGGTCGGGAAGATCCCTTGGAGAAGGGAAAGGCTACCCACTCCAGTATTCTGGCCTGGAGAGTTCCATGGACTGTATAGTCCGTGGGGTCACAAAGAGCCAGCCACGACTGAGTGACTTTCACAGGACACCTTCGGCCTGGGGTGAGAATCCCTGCTGCCACTCCTTCAAAATTCCAAACTGTAGAAAAGATAAAGTCTTGCTGTCTGTGACAAGATGGATCACAAATGAGACCCCTTTATACTAAGAGAAATGTCAGACAGTGAAAGACAAATAACTGTATGATTTCATTCATATGTGGAATACAAAAAAACAAGCAACAGGGACTTTCCTGGTGGTTCGGTGGCTTAGACTTCACACTCCAAAAGCAGGGGGCCTGGGTTCAATCCCTGGTTGGGGAACTAGATCCCACATACTGTAACTAAGACCCAGCAGAGCCAAGTGAAAAAATACAAGTAAATATTAAAATAAACAATAGTAAAAAACACACAAAATAAATGAACAGATTCAACAAGAACAGACAATTACATACAAAGAACAGACTGATGGCTACCAGAGAGGAAGGGAGGGGGCGAGGTGGATGAAGAGTCAATTGTGAGGAAGAGAAACTAAATTCTTCGTGGGAAGCATGCTATAGTGTATACAGAAGTAGAAATATAATGTTGTAAACATGAAATATGCTGTAAACCAATGTTAATAAAAAAATAAGTTAAAAAAAAAAAAGGGTTCCAGGATAGGTTGAACGAGCCCCATTACACAGACTAGGAAGTCAGGGCTCAGAGAGGGGAGTGAGTCACTAGGCCAGGGTCCCGAAGACAGAACTGCTGAAGTGCATCTGTTGGTCAATGTTAACAATGTACCAACTGTATGCCTGATTCGGTGACCAAGGCATTCCTTCATGTTATTTAGTGTTTTTCACGTGCACAGAAAGCCTAGTCTCTGTTTAACCATGACTAGAATGGAATAATCGCCAAAGAATTGATGCTTTTGAACTGTGGTGTTGGAGAAGACTCTTGAGAGTCCTTTGGACTGCAAGGAGATCCAACTAGTCCATCAGTGTTCATTGGAAGGACTGATGTTGAAGCTGAAGCTCTAATACTTTGGCCACCTGATATGAAGAGCTGACTCATTTGAAAAGACCCTGATGCTGGGAAAGATTGAAGGAGGGAGGAGAAGGGGACAACAGAGGATAAGACGGTTGGATGTCATCACCGACTCAATGGACATGAGCTTGGGTAAACTCCAGAAATTGGTAATGGACAGGGAGGCCTGGTGTGCTGCAGTCCATGGGGTCGCAAAGAATCAGACACGACTGAGCAACTGAACTGAACTGAACTGAGAATGGAACTGAGCTTCCCAGGTGGCGCAGTGGTAAAGAATCTGCTTGCCAGTGCAAGAGATGCAAGTTCAATTCTTGGAGGAGAGCATGGCAATCCACTCTAGTATTCCTGCCTGGAGAATCCCATGGACAGAGGAGCCTGGCCGGCTACAGTCCACAGGGTCGCAGAGAGTCAGACACAACTGAAGTGACCTAGCACACATGCTTGCCTATGCATGAGGCTTGAGTTCCACCCCTGGGTTGGGAAGATCCCCTTGAGAAGGAAAAGAGCAACCCACTCCAGTATTCTTGCCTGGGACATCCCAAGGACAGAGGAGCCTGGCGGGCTACTGTCCATGGTGTCACCAACTAAACAGCAGCAGAATGGAACGAGCAAAGGAAGGCAGAGCAGAGCAAACACGAGGGCAGGGAATGTGTTCTTTGGTGTTATAAGCTGGGTGATGCTTCTCAGTCTTTGGGGAGTGCTCACGCCACAGAGAACCTGAGGGACTCAATAGGGAATGCTTTCATGGTGACCACATTTTGCCTACAATTATGGGGCATTATTCTCCATCCTCTGAAGCCCTCGGGTTCACAGTTACAATGCAACCATGCACCGAACACATTCTACTCTGAGCATCTCTGATTTGCCTGTCGTCTTTGGGGCTGCAGTCATGAGCTGGGGCACGTCCTTGCTCTCAAGGGGACTGCGATCTGGGGCTGGGTGGCAGGTGGAGAATAAATAAGGAGGCAGGACCATCCAGGTGTGTGGAGGGCAGAGAAAGTGAGCAGGTTGGGAAAGGCTCCCTGAGCCTGGGAAGGCAGGGCAGGCCTGGGACATTTTGCTGAGATCTGATGATAAGAAGGGCATTCCAGGGCACGGGAACAGCCCAGCAAAAGCCCTGAGGCAGGAACAGGACTGCAATTCCAGGAATTGAGAGGGGCCATACATCACGGGTGGGTGATGTATGGGGGATGTATGGAGGTGGGTGGGGGCCAGGGTCAGAGAGGTGCTCAGGGGTGGGGCTGGGCAGGGGGAGAGGTGGACCAATGTCTGTGTCTGGCTATTTTCTAGGCAAGAGGACATGTCAGTGGACAAAGCCAGCACTTTTACAAAATGCATCTCAAGAGCCGGGAGGTTGAGGCTGAGGGCCCGGGCCTTGTGTGCAGGCAGGCAGGGGCAGAGGCCTGAGGCTGCGTGAACAAAGGCCCATTTGCAGGCAGCGTGTCGCAGGACGGGCTTGCACAGACCTGAAGCTAGAACAGTGGCTGTTTCCCAAGCAGAAAATGAGAGTAAAAGTGCTTTCAACACAGTCACGAGAGAAGGGGTCCTAGCTCTGGTCAAACCTGCTGGTGTTTGCTAAAACTTCTCAACGGGCAAAACCAGAGCACCCGCATGCTTTCTCTAAGCCAGAACATTTTAAATATGTAAATAAATGGGAACTATTTTTTTTTTTTTTGAGCACCCACGATGTGCCTGGCACTGGGCTGTAGATGGATACTGTGGGTTGAATAGCAGAATCTTTGTGTGGTCAGTCGTTATCTGACTTTTGCGACCCCATGGACTGTAGCCTGCCAGGCTCCTCTGCCCATGGGATTTCCCAGGCAAGAATACTGGAGTGGGTTGCCATTTCCTTCTCCAGGGGATCTTCCCCACCCAGGGATCGAGTCTCCTGTGTCTCCTGCATTGCAGGCGGATTCACTACTATCCTTGTTGTTATTTTCAGACAGCTTCCTTGGAGTCCTTTCAAGGGCCCAGGTTTGACCCTTGGTCAGGGGACTAGATCCCACATGTCGAAACTAGAGACCCCTCATACTGCAACCAAGATCAAAGATCCTGCGTTTTGTAACTAAGACCAAGCGTGGCCAAATAAATAAATATTAAATAATAATAATAAGGCTCTTAAGATAAGTTCATCCTGGATGAGGGTGGGCCCTAACTCCAGAGACAAGAAGCCCATGCAACGATGCAGGCGGAGCTTGGAGTGACACATCTGCAACCCAAGGGACACCAAAGCTCTTTGGTGGCCTCCAGAAGTGGGGAGAGGGCCTGGGGATTCTCTCCCAGAGCCTCCAGAAGAAACCAACCCTGTGGAGACCGTGGTTTCAGATTTCTGGTCTCCAGAACTGTGTTGTTGTTGTTCAGTCGCTCAGTTGTGTCCAGCTCGGCAACCCCATGGACTGCAGCACACCAGGCTTCCCTGTTCTTCACCATCTTTGGAGCTTGCTCAACCTCATGTCCATTGAGTCCGTGATGCCATCCAACCATCTCATCCTCTGTCCCCCCCTTCTCCTCAAGCCCTCAATCTTTCCAGGCATCAGGGTCTTTGCATCAGGTGGACAAAGTATTGGCGTTTCAGCTTCAGCATCAGTCCTTCCAACGAATATTCAGCATTGATTTCCTTTAGGATTGACTGGTTTGGTTTCCTTGCTGTCCAAGGGACTCTCAAGAGTCTTATCCAGCACCACAATGAAAGCATCATGGCAACCCACTCCAGTACTCTTGCCTGGAAAATCCCATGGACGGAGGAGCCTGGTAGGCTGCAGTCCATGGGGTCCCTAGGAGTCGGTCACAACTGAGCGACTTCACTTTTGCTTTTCACTTTCATGCACTGGAGAAGGAAATGGCAACCCACTCCAGTGTTCTTGCCTGGAGAATCCCAGGGACGGAGGAGCCTGATGGGCTGCCGTCTCTGGGGTCGCACAGAGTCGGACACGACTGAAGCGACTTAGCAGCAGCAGCGGCAGCAGCCTTCTTGATGGTCCAACTCTCACATCCATACATGACTACTGGAAAAACCATAGCTTTGACTAGACAGACTTTTGTCGGCAAAGTAATGTCTCTGCTTTTTAATATGCTTTCTAGGTTTGTCATAGCTTTTGTTCCAAGGAGCAAGCATCTTGTAATTTCATGGTTGCTGTCACTATCTGCAGTGATTTTGGAGCCCAAGAAAATAAAATCTGTCACTGTTTCTGTCATTTCTCCAACTATTTGCCATGAGGTGATGGGACTGGATGCCATGGTCTTAGTTTTTTGAATGTTAAGTCTTAAGCCAGCTTTTCAGTCTCCTCTTTCACCTTCATCAAGACACTCTTTAGCTCCTTTCCACTTTCTGCCATTAGAGTTGCATCATCTGCACATCTGACGTTGTTGATATTGCTCCATCTTGTCCGGCATTTCACACAATGTACTCTGTGTGTAAGTTAAATAAGCAGGGTGACAATGTTCAACCTTGACATACTCCTTTCCCAATTTGGAACCAGTCCGTTGTCCCATGTCCAGTTCTAACTGTTGCTTCTTGACCTGCATACAGGTTTCTCAGGAGACAAGTAAGGTGGTGTGGTATTCTCATCTCTCTAAGAATCTTTCACAGTTTATTGTGATCCTCACAATCAAAGGCTTTAGTGTAGTCAATGAAGCAGAATTAGATTTTTTTTGAAACTCTCTTGCTTTTTCTATGATCCAATGGATATTGGCATTTTTTTTTTAAAACCAGTCATCTTTTATTGGGTATTAATTCTCCATTAGGATATGAAAGGATTCAGCGGGGCCCGGCGAAGGTCATGGTTAGGAATGCAGTGTGTCCTCTTCAACGGTACTTCTTGACTGCTCTTGTTTAAGCTCCTTGTAAGAACGGCAACAGCTGAAAAGCACATAAGCTGTCAGCACCATAGAAAGCTCAGGGACACTCCCTTTCTTCATGTTGAAATACCTGTTGTAATACTGGCAGTAACCTCTTCGAAATGCTCCAGCAATGCCTTTAGTGGTTGAATTCTCACATTAGTATTCAGCCTGGGAGCTCCCTTCATTTGACATCCAGGAGTTTCTCCTCCTTCAGTGGCATAGCTGATGCCATCGTGGAGGCCTGGCTGTCTGCTCCTGTATTCCAGCTTCCTGTTTCTTCCCTCACAGCCACTCAGGGATCTTTTCCTTGCTTCAATAACGCAATCATGTCTGGCTTAGAAATGGAATGTCCTAGTGAGACCAAGTTACTATAGTTCTCCACCATCAATCACATCACAGCACAATTTCATCTGAAGAGGGTCAAGAAATTCCCACTTGTGTGGAAAGAACTCGATGACCACATCCTTGAATGTTATTGGTCCACCGGCCATGGTTTTAGACCTGCAAGAGCTGATCTAAAGGTTCCTTTATCAGAAAAACAGAGTCCAGCAAACCCCTCCATCCCTCGCCAGCTCAGGCCACCTTTGCACAGTTGTTGCCATGGTGACTTAACTGGCTTCTCACTTGGATGGATGTCATTCACAAGCCGTTGGCTTCAAGGAGCCAGGAAAAAAACCTGAGGTGGAAGTAACCTGCTTCATTGCTGGAGGTGCCATCTGGGGGTGTAAAGTTATCTGGATGTTGGCAATTTGATCTCTGGTTCCTCTGCCTTTTCTAAACCCAGCTTGTCCATCTGGAGAGCTGGGATTTGAACCCAAGTAATCCTGCTCCCAGATTGGCACAGTGGTAAAGAACCCACCTGCCAATGCAGGAGACTTGGGTTCGATTTCTAGGTCGGCAAGATCCCCTGGAGGAGGAAATGGCAACCCACTCCCATATTCTTGCCTGGGAAATCCCACAGACAAGAAGCCTGGCGGGCTACAATCTGTAGAGTCAGAAAGAGTCAGACACGAGTGAGTAAGCACACAACGAGTCCTGCTCCAGAACCCCGGCTCTAGCCACCACCTTCTACTGCCTTCCACACATGTGCCAGGCCCTGCTCTGGTGGGGCTGCTAACCCTGTAAGGTTGATTTTTTTTTTTTTTTTTGGCTGCATTGAGTCTTCACTGCTGCACGAGGGCTTTCTCTAGTTGCGGCGAGCAGGGGCTACTCTCTAGCTGTGGTGTGTGGGCTTCTCAGTGTGGTGGCTTCTCTCGTTGAGCAGCAGGGGTTCTAGGGTGCGTGGGCTTCAGTAGTTGTGGCTCTCGGGACAAGCAGTTTCCCCACAGCGTGTAGGATCTTAGTTCCTGGACCAGGGCTCGAACCCGTGTCCCCTACACTGGCAGGCAGACTCTCAACCACTGGACAACTGGGTAAGGTTGGTCTTACCAGCCGTTTCCAGGTGAGGAAACCAAGGTTCAGAGGGCTATACATGCCTGAGTCCATAAGTGGCTTCCCTTCTCTGTCCCTCTGCCGTGTCCTTTGGACCCGAAGCCTGGGAGCGGAGAGTGGCAGGACCTGTCCAGGCAGCAAAGCGCTGGCGTTTACCTGGCATGCTGCCCACCCAGAGCAGGCGGACCCTTGGCCCCTATCCCGGCAGGAAGACGAGGGAGGGCCTCCCGCCAGCCCCGGGTGCCAGGGCAGGGCTGGCTGCTGTGCCCCACTATCATCCTGACAGCCGAAGGGCCACCATCTGCATTTCAGGCCAGGTCTCCCCAGGCTGCGGGACGAGGGAAGGGTCTGGGGAGAGAAGATGGCCACGCCTTCCCTTGCACCAGGCTCACCCAGCGGGGAGGAAAAGAACCTCAGACCCCAGTTCTCCCATTGGCTTTCACCTTGGATAAGTCAGTTCATCCCCTTCAGCCTCAGTCAATCCATCTGTAAAATGGAGGCTTCCAAGAGGGGCTTCGGGGATGAGAGCGCCAGTGTGGGCCAGAATCGGCTTCCGCGTCTTTAAATGGGGGGGGGGCTGAGGACACGGACCCTGAGGGTTCCTCCTGGAGTCACCCTCATTGGATGACGCCTGCAGGCTCCTGCATTTTAACAGACCCAGAGGGCCTGGGGACAGCTGTAAACAGCTCTCAAAGCACTCTCAAAGCTGTCCTCTCACATTATTGGCTTTTTTTGTTTTTGTTTTTTTAAACCACAAAACTACCACCCCAAGTGTGGGATCATGTCACCCAGAACAAGGCAGCTCTGTTGAAGGGTCCATTGTCTCTTCTTTCTTTGCTCCAACCTTCAGGGGAAAACAAGGGTAATAGTTCGGTAGAGCACAAATTCCATGCTTCCCAGACGAACACATTTGGACATAATTCGTTTGGGTTCCCTTCTACGCTTTCTTTTTAGGGGGTGGGGCATGCTTGTGGGATTTTAGTTCCCCAACCAGGGATCAAACCTGGACCCTCGACAGTGAAAGCACAGACTCCTAACTGCTGGACTGCCAGGGAATTCCCTAGTTTTTTAAGTTGAAGTATAGCTGATGTATAATATTACATAAATTACAGATGTACAACCTAGTGATTCATAATTTTTAAAGGCTACGCTCCATTCATAGTTATTACAGATCACAGGCTGTATACTCCGTGTTGTACAATATCTGCTTGTAACTTATTTTATAGACTTCCCAGGTGGCTCAGATGGTAAAAGCGCGTCTACAATGCAGGAGACCCAGGTTTGATCCCTGGGTCGGAAAGATCCCCTGGAGAAGGGAATGGCAACCCACTCCAGTACTCTTGCCTGGAAAATCCCATGGACGGAGGAGCCTGGTGGGCTACAGTCCACGGGGTCACAAAGAGTCAGACACGACTGAGCGACTTCACTTACTTCACCTCATATTTTGCGCCTCTTACTCTCCTACTCCTACTACCCCCCCGCTTCGCCTCTCGCCACGGTAACCACGAGCCAGTGTGCTCTCTACATATGTGAGTCTGCTGCTTTTTCACTAGTCTGTTGTGTTTCTTAGACTTCACATATAAAATGGTATTATATAGTATTTGTCTTTGCCTGGCTCATTTCACCTGGCATAATGCCCTCCAAGTTCATCCGTGTTGCTGCCAACGCCAAAATTTTGTTTCTTTTTTATGGCTGAGTTTTTGTAATCTTCCGAGGATTACTTTATTTTTTTACTTAACTTTTTATTTTTCATTGGAGGATAATTGCTTTACAATGTTGAGCTGGTTTCTGCCGGACACCAATGTGAATCAGCCTAAGTAAACACATACCGCTCCCCACTCTCCCCCCCCACCCCGCCCCGCCCCTTGAGCCTCCCTCCCCCCACCCACCCGACCTCTCTAGGTCATCACAGGGCAACAGGCTGAGCTCCCAGTGTTATACAGCAACCTCCCCCTAGCTATCTATTGCACACATTGTAATGTGTATATTTTAATGCTACTCTCAACCCGGCCCACTCTCTTCTTCCCCTGCGGTGTCCAGTCTGTTCTCTCTGTCTGTGTCTCTGTTCGTATGGCTGATATTTTTAAATTTTTAATTGAAAAAACAAACAACACGGGGGCTCATAACCATTCGTGTTTTCTGCATTCTTGTCTTGATACACCAAGCATGGAGGATGGGGGCTTGGGGAAAAAGGAGGCCCCGCCTGGAGGGAGTCCCAGGGGAGGCGCTGCAGCCAGGGAGCTGACCTGGGAAGCTGGGGACCCGGGCTCCTGGCAGCCTTCCCTGGGGAGCCGCTCACGTGCCCGTCTCTGCACAGCCCCGCCAACCGCAGACCAGGCGGGAAAGTGAAAATAAACCCTGACTGGCGGCTGGCTGAGTTTCTGTTTCCCGTCACACAGCCACACAAGTGCCTTATCATCCCGGGAGCTGTGTTCAGTGGGCCCCCAAGGGCTGCTTTTGATTTTCTTAAGGGATAACATTTACATAACAAATGTATGAACTACATTAATCATCAGGGCCCAGCCTGACAATTTTTTTTAATACCTGTACCACTCAAATCAAGATCAAGGGCATTCCTAGCCACCCAGAAGGTTTCTTTATACCCTTCCTGACCCCTGTGCCCCAGCCAAGCCCCACACAAGTTGCTTAGTGTGTCCCTTTGCGGCCCCACGGACGGCAGCCCCCCAGGCTCCTCTGTCCATGGAACTCTCCAGGCAAGAATACTGGAGTGGGTTGCCATTCCCTTCTAAAGGGGCTCTTCCTGACCCAGGGATTGAACCTAGTCTCCCCCATTGCAGGCAGATTCTTTACCAACTGAGCTTCCAGTGAAGCACCCCCTCCCCTTTAAAAAATAAATAAATATATATATATATACACACATATATACTGTCACCACTCAAATTAAGATCAAGGGCATTCCCAGCCTCCCAGAAAGTTTCTTTATGCCCATTCCCAACCCTACCCCCCACCCCACCCCCCAATCTGCCTTCTAGAAACATCAGCTAGTCACACCTGTTCTTGAACTGTGTACAAAGCAAGCAGTCACACAGCACATGCCTTTCTTGGTTTCTTTCACCCAGCGTGACGAGGGTGAGGGTCATGTGTGATGCCATGTGAAGGGCTTTCTGCTCCGTTTTATTGCTGAGACGTGTCCTACTGCACAGATGCTCCTCAATTTGTTTGCTCAGTCTCCTGTTGATGGATATTTGGGATGTTTCCAGTTGGGGGCTGTTAGAGTTGCGTGGACATCTGTGAACAGGTCTTTGTGTGGACACAGGTTTTCTTTCCTCTTGGGTAAATACCTATAAGTGGAGCTGTCAGGTCATAAGGTAGGTGTATGTTTAACTTCATAAGAGACTGGTAAATGGTTTTCCTCTCTGGCTGTCCAGACCTGTTTCCAGACTTCAGAGGCCCCATTCCACATCATAGCAAACTTACAAAAGGACCTGTGAGCCACATTAAACATCTTTTTTTTTGAGTAAAAATAGTTTAGTTTTTTTTTTTTCCCAGAGGCTTTTCGAATTTTCTTTTTGAAATTATTTGACCCCAAGTAACTCATTTGCGGACTTCCCAGGTGGTACAGTGGTAAAGAATCCGACTGCCAAGGCGGAGACGCAAGAGACCCAGGTTTGATCCCTGTGTCGGGAACATCCCCTGGAGGAGGAAATGGCAACCCGCTCCAGTATTCTTGCCTGGGGAATCCCATGGACACAGGAGCCTGGTGGGCTGCAGTCCATGGGGTCACAAAGAGTCCATGTGTGCACACACAAACACACACACGACTCATTTGCTCAATGGGGTCTGCTGAAATTTCTCAGCAATCATGGTTGGGCAGTCTGACAAGGGAGATCACTGACCCCCAAACTGTTTTTCATTTAGAATGAGATTTTTCATGAATAATACATTTAGCACCCTTTCTCATTGGATTTGTGAGCTCCTGTTCACCCCTCAAAACCCCACTCAAAGGCCCACACCTCCATAAAGGCTGCTGGTCATAGATAACAACAGCCTCACCTCCCTCACCTCAGCCCAAGTGCAGAGCCTGGCGTGTGGCCCTGCTGTCACACCCCCTTTGGAGGAGCACTGGGCAGCATCCCAGTCAGCGCCCAAGGAGCCCGTGTCTGGGGGACAGGGCCTGCCTCACACCTTCCTGGATGCATGGCACATGTTTGTTGACCTGATTTTTCCAGAATTTTCTGTAGGTCAGGTGCCCTTACCCAGAACTGCAGGGCCAGGTGGCAGAGGAGCTGGTACCACATTGAACATGACATAAAATACTGAGTGCTGGGAGGTAGGCAGAGGCCACGGTTCTCTTCCGGTTCTCTGAGAAGCTCTCTATGACCCCAGAAGGATTGAGGGGAGAATCTCTGATGGCTCTGGAAGCAGTGTTCCCGGGGAGAGGGCTTCAGCAACTTGTGACTACGGAGAACAAAGGAGGGGACAGATTGGGGTCCATTTGGTGAGTGTGTAGAACGCACCTTTGCTCTCTGCGCTGGGCCCTGGGGATGTGCAGGAACAAGACAGATAAGGTTGAGGAGTAAAGAGTAAACACAGAAAGATGACTTCAGATCCTATCAGTGCTATGACAAGCAAAACAGGGAGCTGTGATAATGATGAGGAGGAGGAGAAACATTAGACAGGGAGGCCAGGGGGAACTTCTCTGAAGAGTCAAGGGTCTCATGACGAGCAGCAGCCAGCCACAAGGCTCTGGGCCAGAGTGTTCCAGGCAGAGGGAATGGCCCGTGCAAAGGTCCTGAGGCTAGAACACCTCATGTTGGAAGGCTAGCCAGGGGGTCCCTGGGATCCCAGGTGTCTGTGGCATGCAGAATGGAGGAGGTGAGGATGGGTGTGTGCAGGGGAGGGGAGGGGGGTTGTCTCAGGCCAGCTCTGGGGGCCCATGGGACTTGGAAGTGAGGGGATTCCAGGCCTTCAGTTCTGGGTAGTGACAGCCTGGCACCTCCAAGTACAACCAAGAGGCCAAGGGGGTAGCCCACACCGCTGGGCTCCAGTATTGAGCAGATTGGTGAGTGGCAGATTGGAGGAGGGACAGGCGACTTGTCGGAGGCCCCTTGGCACCTGTGCCAGGCTCCCCTTGGCACCTGTGCCATGCTCTCTCACTGCACCCCAGCCTCTGGTCCTCTCCACGTCCTCTGACTCCCCAAACTCTCTCCCTCCTCAGGGTTGGTCCACTGCCTAGGACACCCCTCCCCGGGCTCCAGCCAACTCCAACCTGTGCTGTGGGGTCTCACTTAAAGCTCATTTACCAGAGATGCCGCCCAGACTGTGTCCCCAACTAACACTAGGTCTTCCCTTCCATCTCCCTCTTACAACCTTGACTTTTTCC
>NW_011494865.1:1541677-1556040 GCF_000754665.1 Bison bison bison | reverse complement strand
TTTTTCCCTTGTGTGGCATTTAACACAAGTGGCGGTTCGTTTCATGTGTGTATTTGTGTGAGTCTTTGTTCACTGAGGGTCTCCCCACCCGGGAGGCCCTGGGAGGCTCGGGGTCTCTCCGCTGTCTTCCCACAGCAGCACAGGGCTGGCCCACATCTGCTTCAGGAGTGAAAGACCCAGATTTTAAGTCCAACCCCTCCAAGCCTCTTCCTCTGCCTCAGCTACCTCCACACAGGAGACTGGGGTCCCCTCCCTAGTCTCTCCCATGTCCCCAAGAGGTAAAAGCCCAGGATCTCCCCGATCCCTCTAATTACAGTGGCCCCAGGGCCTGCAGGGAGGCCAAAGCCCCCACCCCATCTGGCCGGCCAGACACAGAGGAGGGAGCCAAGCCCCCGGGCCTCCAGCACCGCCCCTTCTCCCACGCCTCACGAAATGCATCTGTACTTGTGGGCCAGCGGTGGGCGGAGGGGCTGGTTTCCCCAGGTCTGCTTATCACTAAGTTAGTTTGGAAAGGTATATACCAGATGAAAGGCGGAATTCTAATTTATATCCTGGAACAGAAAAAGGACATTAGTGGAAACACCTGAAATCTGAATACAGTCTGCATGGCATGGTGAATGGTGATGTACCAATGGGTGTTTCTAGTTTTCATAGGAGACGACAGAAGATGAGAACAATGGGGGGAGCTGGGCAAGGCGGTTTATGGGAACTCTGTGCTCACCTTGCAGCTTTCCTGTAATCTAGAATTACTCAAATAGAAGAGGTTTGGTCACAAAAAATAAAGGAAAAAAGAGAGAGAGAGAATAGCAAGCCACCCATCAGACTGGTAAAAAAAAAAAGGTAAAGCTAGACAGTGAGGAACGTTCATGAGGACAAGGACAATGGGCAGGCTGTGTGTGTGTGACCTGGGACATCTGCAAGCCAGGTAGCACTTGGGGTCAAGTTCAAAGCACGCCTGTCCTACAGCCCCACAGTCTTCTCCTGCAGGGGCTCTCAGAGCGTGGCCCTCAGACCCGCAGGCTCGGCACTACCTGGAAACTTAGAAATGCAGGCCCCCTCGAGATGATCAAAGAGTCGGACACAAAGAGATCAAAGAGGCGCGCTGGAGATGTCGCAAAGGGTCGGACACGACTGAGCGGCTGAACAACAGCAACAGAGATGATCGTAGTGAATGAAGTAAGTCAGGCAGAGAAAGATGAATACCAGATGATATCACTTGTGTGTGGAATCTAAAATATGACACTATCTACAAAACAGAAACAGACTCCACGGAGAACAGACTTGTGGTTGCTGGGGGCGGGGTGGGGGGTGCCGGGGGGCGGGCGGGGGGGATGGACTGGGAGGCTGGGATCAGCAGATGCAAACATTATACCCAGTATGCACAAACAAGGTCCTGCTGTATGGCACAGGGGACTATATTCAATATCCGCTAACAAGCCATGATGGGAAAAGAATATGAAAAAGGATATAACGGAATCACTTTCCTGTTCAGCAGAAATTAACACATTATAAATACATCAACTAGACTTCAATAAAATATTAAAAAAAAAAACAAACGAAATGCAAGTGCACAGGCTCTACCCCAGACATACTGAACAATAGGAAAACAAAACCCCAAACAACCCAAACCCTTGGGTTGCGTGGCAGCTACAGGTGTTTTCACAAGCCCTCCAGGTGACTCTGGTGCTGCTGAAATCCGAGAACTATGAGTGTACAGATGAACTCCAGAATAAGCCTGGAGCACGGTCACAGAGAGAACTTGAATTAGCCTAAGTATGCATCACAAGGAAATGAAGACATGAGCGGAAAGGCGGTGTGCAACAGTGCAAATGCGCTCATCTCACCCTTGTGTGTCCACAGGGGTGAGCCGCACGCACAACACCCAGCAAACAAAGCAAGTCACAAGGTACAGGCAGTATGATGCCAGCCAAAGGTTTCAGCACCCCAAAATGTTCGCATTGGGAACCTACACATATGAATATAAAGATGGGCCCTGGAAGGATGAGCACTAACATTCGGGAGGAATAAGGGAGGAGTCGGGGGCAGGTTCATGTCTGCCTAAAACGTTTGATGTTTTAAGCCAGAGATCTGAGGATAAGATACTCCGCATTCCTGGGAAGCTCTGTTAACATGACTTTAACTAGTATGTGCTCTTTAAAAATGATTCATCGAGAACCACACAAAGTTTAACGTGAGGGCCTCTCATTTCAATTCCACATTTACTGTGAGTATTTGGTGACTATACTTACAAAATTGGGTCTATGAATTCTCTAAAGAATAATTTATGTAATATTCTGGAAAAGACAAAACTATGGAGATAGTGAAGAGATCAGTGGTTGCTGGGAAAGGAAGAAGAGATGAACAGCTGGAGCACAGAGGAGTTTTAGGGCCATGAAACTATTCTGTAGGACACTGTCATGGGGTGACACATGTCATTATACATCTGTCAAACCCTAATACAAGCCACGTGCTGTGCTGAGCTGAGTCCCTCAGTCGTGCGCAACTTTTTGAGACCCCATGGACTCTGCCAGGCTCCTCTGTCCAGGGGATTCACCAGGCAAGAACAGAGTGGGTTGCCATGCCCTCCTCCAAGGGATCTTCCCAACCCAGGGATTGAATCCAGGTCTCCCGCATTGCAGGCAGATTCTTTACTGTCTGAACCACTAGGGAAGCCCAAGAATTCCCACCAGGGAAGCCCCAAGAATACTGGAGTTGGTAGCCTATCCCTTCTCCAGGGGAACTTTCTGACCCTGGGATCAAACCAGGGTCTCCTGCATTGCAGGCAGATTCTTTACCAGCTGAGCTACCCATGAAGAACAATATAAGCCAAAGACTTTAGCTGATGTGTCAATACTGGTTCATCAATTATAACAAAGGTACCACAGCAATGCAAGATGTTTTTGGTTTTTTGGTCACACCTCTCGGCATAGAGGAGCTTAGTTCCTGGACCAGGTTTGGGATCTGTGTCCCCTACAGTGGAAATGCAGATTCTTAACCACTGGACCACTAGGGAAGTCCCAAGATGTTAATAATAACAGGGGGAAAGTGGGGAGGGGACTGGGGGGAGGGGTTGGAGAGGAGGTATATGAGAACTCCCAGTACTTGCTGCACAATTATCTGTAAACCTAAAATCACTTAAAATTTTTTTAAAAAGCAATTCATTAAGAGAAATGAATTAACCTCCCAAATGAAATGTTTTGACAGATGTTTTAATGTTTGTAATATCCAGACATGGAAGAAACCTAGATGTCCATCAGCAGATGAATGGATAAGAAAGCTGTGGTACATATACACAATGGAGTATTACTCAGCCATTAAAAAGAATATATTTGAATCAGTTCTAATGAGGTGGATGAAACTGGAGCCTATTATACTGAGTGAAGAAAGCCAGAAAGAAAAATACCAATACAGTATCAGATCAGATCAGATCAGTCGCTCAGTCATGTCCAACTCTTTGCAACCCCATGAATCGCAGCACGCCAGGCCTCCCTGTCCATCACCAACTCCCGGAGTTCACTCAGACTCACATCCATCGAGTCAGTGATGCCATCCAGCCATCTCATCCTCTGTCGTCCCCTTCTCCTCCTGCCCCCAGTCCCTCCCAGCATCAGAGTCTTTTCCAATGAGTCAACTCTTCGCATGAGGTGGCCAAAGTACTGGAGTTTCAGCTTTAGCATCATTCCTTCCAAAGAAATCCCAGGGCTGATCTCCTTCAGAATGGACTGGTTGGATCTCCTTTCAGTCCAAGGGACTCTCAAGAGTCTTCTCCAACACCACAGTTCAAAAGCATAATTATGGAATTTAGAAAGATGGTAATGATAACCCTGTATGCGAGACAGCAAAAGAGACACAAATGTATAGAACAGTCTTTTGGACTCTGTGGGAGAGGGAGAGGGTGGGATGATTTGGGAGGATGGCATTGAAACATGTATATTATTATATGTGAAACGAATCACAAGTCCAAGTTCGATGCAGGATACAGGATGCTCGGGCTGGTGCACTGGGATGACCCAGAGGGATGGGATGGGGAGGGAGGTGGGAGGGGGGTTCAAGATGGGGAACACATGTACACACGTGGCGGATTCATGTCAATGTATGGCAGAACAAATACAATATTGTAATTAGCCTCCAATTAAAATAAATAAATTTATGTTAAAAAAAAAGGCAAAGCAGCTCTCAGTAACATGTGAAGCCCACCCTGCAGGTGAGTATTCTGGGAGCAGGCAGACTTCGAAGGTAACAATGCTGTAAGCTCGCAGTCAGCGCCCCCCGCCCCTTGACCTCCCCGCCTAGAGTGCTGAGATTGGCTCCGATGCTGGCCAGCAGGGCTGCGATGAATTGTCACCTAGTCTGTGTCCCTCTGTGAGAGCTCACGGCTCATCACCGTGCGCTGAACTTTTCAAACACAGGAGCCACAAGCCCAGGTGGCAGGTGGGCACCTAACACATGGCTTGTCTGAACAGAGGTGTGTCTTGAGAGGGCAATGTACCCAGACTTGGTACAAAGAGAGGAAGGAAAAGCCATCGTTTCTGTACGGACAGCAGCCGTCGCCCCTCCCTCCGCCCGGTGCCCCTCCTCCATGTGGCTTCCAGGACACTCCCCCGGCTCCCTCGGCCCCAGCTGCTCCTCAGCCCCCCGAAACTGGGAGGCCCCGGGCCCAGTGCTGGGGACTGTCTTCGTTTCCATCTTCGCTCACCCCCGTGATGCTCACAGTGGGCGCCCTGAGATGTCCGAATCCCCAAACCCATGAACATGTTACCTTACACGGCAAAAGGATTTTGCAAATTTGCTGAGATTAAGGATCTTGAGATGGGGCAATTATCCGGGAGTGTCCAGGTGGGCCTAGTGCAATCATGAGCAACTGGAAAAGGCTGGGGGCAGGAGGGCCAGGGTCGGGGGCGGTTGAGGAAGGAGGGCAGGGGGCGCAGTGGCCAGAAGCTGCGAGAGGCGAGGGGACGGGCTCTCCCCCGGGGGCCTCCAGAGAGGACTGCGGCCCTGGGGACACCTTGATTCTACCCCCAGAAGACCAGTTCTGGAATGCTGACTTGCAGAACTGTGGAGACAATAAATTTGTGCTGTTTTGCGCTATAGCTTTTGATACGATGTCACAGCAGCAATAGGAAACTGAGACAGTGAAATGACCCAGTCTTGTAAGTTAAATATGCAAGATGCCCAAATAAATCACCTTCAGCCCAGACGTCAGGCTCAGATACTGAACTGCCCGCTCAATACCTCCTTGGAGACTTCTGAATTCTGGACCTTTCCCCCAAGCCTTCTCATCGCCTGCTCCATCTCAGTTGATGGCAACTTGGTCCCTTCCGGGTGCTCATGCCAAAAGCCTCAGCACCATCCTTGACTCGTCTTTTACTTTTTTTTTTTCAATTAATTAAATAATTCATCATTTATTTTTGGCTGTGCTGGGTCTTTGTGGTGTGCATGGGCTTTTTATAGCTGTGGCAAGCGGAGGCCACTCTCTAGCTGTGGTGCCCGGGCTTCTCACTGCGGCGGCTTCTCTTGTACGGATCACATGCTCTAGAAAGCATGGGCTCAGGAGTTGCAGCACACGGGCTCAGCTGCCCTGTGGCACGTGGAATCTTCCCAGACCAGGCATTGCATCTGGGTCCCCTGTATTGGCTGTCGGATTCTTAACCACTGGACCACCAGGGAAGTCCCTCTTCTTTCTCTCTTGCTCCCCTCATTCAGGCTGCTAGTAAGTCCTGTTGGCTCCATCTTCAAAACTGAGCCAGAATCTAACCCCTCCTCATCGAGCCCACTGCGACCACCGTGGTCTGAGCCTCCGTCGCTGCTTCTCTGTGTGATGGATGCAGCCTCCTCACTGGGCCCTCTGCTTCCACCCTGTCCTCACCCCTGCCCTTCCCAACACAGCAGCAGCACAAGGGGTCCCTCGAGTCAGAGAATGTCATACCTGTGGTCTCCATCTCATTCAGAGTAAAAGCCAAATCCTTAGCATGGCCAAGAAAGCCATCTATAATGTGGTAACCCTCCCCTACCTGTATGATTTTGCCTCCCCTAACCCCTGACCTCTCTCTGCTGCAGCCACCCCAACCTTCTGACTGTTCCTTGAACACAGCGAGTACAGCCTCCTACCGGGGCCTTTGCACAGGCTGGTCCCTCTGCCTGAGACACGTCTCCCTGATAGCCACATCACTGACTCCCTCCTTGCCTTCAGGATTTGCTCAAATGTCACCTCATCAACAAGGCCTGATTACCCTGATTACCCTAAACCGCTGCTCGTTCCAACCAGCCCCAGCTGGTCCAGCCATCCTCATCCTGCTCTACAACATACTCAACAACTTACTTATCATACTACTTGCTCCATCGCCTGTATTAGAATATTAACTCCATGAGGGCAGGGATCTTTGCTTTGTTTACTGTGGGTAGAACAGTGCTCACCATAAAGGGCATTCAATAAATATCAACTGAATAAACTTATAAAAGGAAAGGTGTCAGGATAAAGGTTAAAAATTCTAAAACCACTGTACATGCATGGTGGAGTTCAATGTGAGAAAATGGATGGTAGATTTCTAGAAGACAGGTTTCCCACTGTTGGGTGAGAAGTTATGTAACTAAGCAAGGGGAGGAGCCTGGAATGATCCATGTGGCGGTGGATCAGAGTTAGAGACATCAGGGTGAACTTACCTTTAACAGTGATACAGAAGGCTACATATAGGAATATGTATGGATTTGTATTCACACACAAGGGCTTCCCTGCTGGTGCAGTGGTAAGGAATCCGCCTGCCAGTGCAGGAGACACAGGAGTGCAGGTTCAATCCTGGGTTGGGAAGATCCTCTGGAGAAGGGAATGGCAACCCACTCCAGTATTCTTGCCTGGGAAATCCCATGGGAAGAGGAGCCTGGTGGACTATAGTCCAGGGGGTCACAAAGAGTCGGACACAACTGAGTGACTGAGCACACACAGACATACACATACACAGGTTATTACACACAAGTATGTTTCCCAGAGGGCCTAAAAGAAACAACACCCCACAGCAACAAGCACATCCAGCATCCAGTCTTTGATCTCTAAAGCCATCCTCCAATAAAAGGAACTAGGGTTCCTTGGAGAAATGGTTGATTTCTAGGTAAAGACCCTGATGCTGGGAAAGATTGAAGGCAGGAGGAGAAGGGGACAACAGAGGATGAGATAGTTGGATGGCATCACCGACTCAATGGTCATGAGTTTGAGTAAGCTCCGGGAGCTAGTGATGGACAGGGAAGCCTGGCATGCTGCGGTCTATGGGGCCGCAAAGAGTTGGACACCACTGAGCGACTGAACTGAACTGAGGTCTAAAACAGGAAATATACAAGATGGGCCTGGGGTATCGAATAGAGCCAGAAGGTAAGGAGGTGCTCAGAAACTCACAATGGTGGGGCACGTCAAAGGGACACAGGGGCCAGCTGAAGAGCTAATGGCCAAAATGGGAATAACTTGAGCAATACCATAAAGCACAGTATGAATTATAACCCACAGTATGAAATGCCCATAAGTCTATACTGATGTAAAGGTAGGATTGAAATAAAGACATGAGGGAGCACGGACAAATCTCCAGGGCAGAAGCATTTCAAAGACTTTATGCACATACTCTGCCCTCATGGAGGTGGGGCATAACTTCCCAGCCCTTGCAATGTGGGCTGCACAGTGACTTCCCTCCGCATAATATTGTACACAGTAGTAAAGAAACCCCACACGCGGTGCCTCAGCAGTGATCAAGGGACACTTCAACCACGGTAGGTCGGCTCGAGAGCACGTGCCCTCATTCAGAGGTGAGAAGAACGACCCTTTCCCTCTGTGATCTTCCTCCTCCAAACACATATTCTCCAGTCTAGTCATGAGAAGAACATCAGACAAACCCTAACTGAGGGGCCTTCTGCAAAATACCTGACCAGTGCTCCGCAGAACTGTCATAGTCATCAAAGACAAGTCTGAGAAATCAGCGCAGCCCAGAGGAGCCCAAGGAGACATGATGATTAAATGGGATCCTGGAACAGAAAAAGGATGTGAAGGAAAAACTAAGGGACTATGAATAAGGTCTAGACTTTAATTAATAATAATGCATCAAAATTGGTTTATTAATTGTGACAGACGCATCGTCCCAAACACGACGTTAATAACAAGGAAAACTGGATGTGATACCCTGAACTGGATCCTGGAACAAAAATGGGCATTTGTGGAAAAATTGGTGAAATCCAAATAGAGTCTGGAGTTGGTTAATAGTAATGTTACAACTCTGGTTTTTATAAGATGACATAAGATGTTAACAATGGGGGAAACTGTGTGAGTAATAGATGGGAACTCTTTGCAATGAACTTTTCAACTTTTTCCAAAAGAAAAGTGTACTAAAAAAAGAAAAATAACCTGACAATTAAATAGGTTCCTGGTACATGGCAGTTGCTCAGGGAACAAGGTAACGGGTATTATGATTTTTATTTTTTTTCCCATGATGGAAATAACTCACTAAGTATCCAGCAATGTCAATGGCCCTTAGACTGGTAAAAGATTCCAAACAATACAAAAACGAATAAAACAGAGAGTGAAACCTTTCATGATTTCACTCCCCACTGCTAAGTCAATATATTATATTCTGGACTTTTCACTATGCATATGTGAACATATAAAAATTTTTGCAGACAAAGGGTGATGCCCTGCATTTTGATACAATGTGGACTTCCTTTCGTATCAGGGCACATAGCTCTGGTTACAGTTCTTTATTTTTTTATTTTGTTTTGGAGTACAGTTGAATAACAGTGCCATGTTAGTTTCAAGCGTACAGTAAAGTGATTAAGTGATACATATACATGTATCTGGGCTTCCCAGGTGGTTCAATGGTAAAGAATCTGTGTGCCGATGCAGGAGACACAGGAGATGTGGGGCCACTCCCTGGGTTTGGAAGATCCCCAGGAGTAGGAAATGGCACCCCACTCCAGAATTCTTGCTTGGAAAATTCCACAGACAGAGGAGCCTGGTGGGCTACAGTCCATGGGGTCGCAAAGTATCAGACATGACTGAACAGTTAAGCACGCAAGCATACATGTATCTATCCTTTTCCAAATTCTTTTCCCATTTAGGTTATTACCGAGTCCTGAGCCGAGTTCCCTGTGTTGTACAGTAGGTCCTTATTGCCTATCTATTTTAAATAGAGGACTGTGCATATGTCAACCCCAAGCTCCCAATCCCTCCCTCCCCCTTATCTCCCCTAGTAACCGTAAATTCATTCTCTAGGTCTGTGAGTCTGTTTCTATTTTGTAAATAAATTCATTTGTATCCTTTTTTTTAATATTCCACATATAAGCAATATCACATGATATTTGCCTTTCTCTGTCTGACTTCCTTTACTATGATAATCTCCAGGTCCATTGCAGGTTGCTGCAAATGGCAATATTTTATATACACAAGGGACTATTATTCAGCCATTAAAAGGAATGAAATGCAGTGTTCTTCTGAATGGCTGTGATATGGACGCGACAACGGACTGTTTCCTTAAGATGGACAGTCAGGGACTGTCAATTTTCTTCCCACAGAGTGCTCTAGCGAGCACCTTCCCACACACACCTTCATGACCACGTGTGGGAACTCCCGCACCCAGGACCGACCCCTGGCTGCAAAGTGGTGAGGGTGGTGGCACCTTTACAACACTGTCTGCCTACTGCAGACCTTTTCTCGTTACCCCGAGAATTAACGGCCTGGCTCCACACTTCTCAAAGGCAGAGAAGGCCCTACCTCTCTCTCCATCTCTTTGATGACATCTCCCCTTGATCAAGGCGGCCGTGGGTGGCCATTGTGACATCACGGATGTGTGTGTTGGAGGGAGGGGGGAGGATAGGACACACTGTGTGACTGACCAACCAGGGCCTCAGGGGACAGAACTGGGTGTCCTTCTGAGACTCGGCGTGTGTTTGAGATGGCAGGAGTCTTGGAGGTTTCTCAGCCTGGGGCCAGCCCAGCAGAACTGGGGCAGTGGGCAGAGAGAGGGTGCTGACATTTCAAAAGTCATACTATCAATCCATGATCTTATATTTAGAAAATGACAATAAAAGAGCCTGATCATACAAAGCGTCCCTTTATTGTTCAGTTCTTCCGCAAATATTTGGATTTTGGATGTCTTTTATGTACTGATTACTCTCAGTGCTGGGATGACCTCAGTGAACAAAATTGAGTTCCTGAATCCACAGAACTTGTATTCTCCTTGGAGACAAATAATAAAGCAATCACTATGAGTTAGTGGCAAGTGTTGCATTATTGAGGGTAAATAGCCGGCTGCGAGAACCCACAAATCCCAGCATTTCTGGTGGCCTCCACAAGTCCTCTGGCTCCAGAGCTGGCCAAATGCCCCGTCCTGGAGCTCCGAGGGCCGCCTTTTACCGGGACCTCACCCCTACCTTTCTGATGATTTGATTCACGCTCATCTCCTCCACTAAACTGTAAGACTGAGACCTGCATCCTCCTCTATAGCCACAGGGGCCTCCTTTTAGTTCCATGCTTCTTCCTGTCGCCCTACAGAGACCTGAACCCAATGGGCCACTCCTGTGCGGTGGCCTCAGCCTCAGCCAAACCTCAGTCCACCTGCCCACTCCATGGAGCAGCTGTCTCAGACCTCCCTGGGGTACGAGTTCCCCACCAGCTACCCTGGGTCCCTCCCGGCTGTGGCAATGATCCACAGCCCCTTTCACAGCATGACGTTGCTGGGAAGTGGCAGCCCGTGGACTTGGCCTCCAGACCTTCCTTGTGGCCCATGGGTCGTGTGACAGACTCACCGATGAGGTGGGAACAGAAGCACAGAGTATTGCTCCGGGCCCAGGCAGTTAGGTGGCAGAGGAGCCTTCCCTGCCCACCCCTCCTCTGAATGTGGACACCCGGGATGTGCTTGGAGCCCGTGTCCGAGGAAGCCTGCCTCCCTGAGTGACCACGTGGCGCAGAGCCACTTGCTCCCTCCCAGCTGGGACACCCACACGGGACAGACGCCGAGAGAGCTGGCTCCTTTGTCTCACTGGGATCTCAGCTCTGATGTCACCTCCTCAACAAGTCCTGTCCTCAGGACCCTGAAGTAGTATCAGCCTAGTCTATGCACACCTGTAATAAACTTCAAAGTCTTCTGTTCATTTGTTTGTTCACTTGAATAATATTGTCTGTCCCAACTAGAAGGTGAGCTTCTTGGGGGCAAGAACCTCTCTTGCTCATGTGGTATTCCCACTGCCTACAAGAGTGCTGGCACACAGTAGGTGCTCAATAAAAACCCCGGTGACAGAGGGACCTGTTCTGTATGACTCGGATGTCTCATCTGGTTGTTTTACAGCAGACATTAACATGACATTGGAAAGCAATTATCCTCTAATTAAAAATAAATACCCTATGATCAACCATTATGGAAAAGAATATTTAAAAAAAAGAATGTATATATGTATAACTGAATCACTTTGCTGTACAAAATCACTTTGCTGTATAAAAAAAAAATTAAGAAAAATAAAAAACTAAAAAAAAAAAATTCCTCATCTGCAAAACTGGGTAAATACCCCTCTCTGTCATCTCATGGGGCTCCTTTGAGACCACACGGCTTATCTTCAAAAAGTACTCAGTGTTACAGGACAGGGTGTGTATCTTAAGTCCGTCTGGACATGAACCAATTAGTGAGAATTTGGTGCTTACTGCCTACCTGCCAGGTGCAGCTCACTTATAACTTATTGGATTAGAGCTTCAGATTCATGGTTTTCCCACCTTGTGGGTTGGGAGGTGGGGTCCTAGAAGTTTCTGGCTGTACGCCCTCTGGGGTACTAACTACCCACTGGCCCCTTTCTCCTTCCTAAGAACCCCAGCTTTATCCTGAGGGGCAGAGTGCTCTTGCCATCAGGCAAATGATCAGAAGTTGCTGGTGGAGGTGTCTGGGAAAGTTCTTTATAGCATGTGTTAGGACTCCTTTGGCCCACCCCCCCTTTTTCTTCATTCCTTCTTGGACAGTAGGTACAGCTGAATTTTCAGCAGGGCTGAGGCTGGCCCTTAATGTGCCTTTGTGAGCTATCTAATTAGAAAAAAGACAGCTCCCATGGGCAGAAGCTTACCTCTGGGTGCTTGCCCTGGCCTGCACCATTCAATCCCTTTGGCTGAGAGCTGTGAGCAGTATACAAACTGCACAACCGTCCTTGACACCCATGATTTTGGACTATGAGGCAACCTTGAGGATGGAAAGGACTTCCTTGGGGCAGAGGTGAAAGATAAAAGAAGTCTGGGCCTTGATAAGGGTGGAGCCCTTATAACAGCCCTGGAAGGCCTTCTTGTCCTTTTGTGTTTCGGAAGAATTGTCTTAATAATTTATTTTGAAATAACTTCAAAGTTAGAGAAAAGTCACAAGAACCATACAAAAAACTGTCTTTCACCCAGACTGGTTGATTGTTAGTATTCCATTCCATCTACTCCCCTCTTTTTCCCTCCATCCCTGCCTCCCTCCCTTCATCTCTTGCTTCTTTAATGTAGACATGCAGCCCTTGTTACTGTTCTCTTTCTGAATCACTCAAGAGTAGCTGGCAAACATGATACCCACTATCCCCAAATACTTGTCGTGTAGATCCCCAAAGAGGAGACTCTAACCACCATCCAAATCACCTCTGATTTCTTCCTTTTTATTAATTTTTATGGGAGTATAAGTGAAACTGAAAGTGAAGTCGCTCAGTCATGTCCGACTCTTTTCGGCCCCGTGGACTGTAGCCTACCAGACTCCTCCCTCCATGGGATTCTCCAGGCAAGAATACTGGAGTGGGTTGCCATTTCCTTCTCCAGGGGATCTTCCCAACCCAGGGATGGAACCCTCTCCCGCATTGCGGGCAGATGCTTTAACCTCTGAGCCACCAGGGAGGCCCTATGGGAGCATAATTGACTTAAATGTTGTGTTAGTTTCAGGTGTACAGCAAGGTGAATCCATTGTATATATACATATTTCCACTCTTTTTAAGATTCTTTTCCCGTTTAGGCCACCACAGAGCACTGAGTAGAGTCTCCTGCGCTACACAGTAGATTCTCATTAGGTATCTATTTTGTACATAGCAGTGTATCCATGTTAACTCTGACTTCTTAAATGAAACAAAACTTCTATGCCAAAGTCTTCCCTTGTAGCTCAGTTGGTTAAGAATCTGCCTACAATGCAGGAGACTCAGGTTCAGTTCCCAGGTTGGGAAGATCCCCTGGAGAAGGAAATAGCAACCCATTCCAGTATTCTTGCCTGGAGAATCCCATGGACAGAGGAGCCTGGCGGGCTACAGTCCATGGGGTTGCAAGAGTTGGACACAACTTGGTGACTAAACCACCACCACATGCCAAAGACACTTATTTTGGTTTCCTGCTATGAGTAACGATTTCAAATTCTAATTGCTACCTTCCTTATCTGTTGTGCCCACCCTTCCCCCGCACTCTCTGCTCCGTCCCCCTCGGCCTCCCTTTGATTTCTTACACCTTCCAAGCAACTTTCAGCCTCAGAACTTTTTTTTTTTTTAACCAATTGAGGTAAAATTCACATCGTGTAAAATCCAGCGTACTAAAAAAGTGAAAATTCAGTGTCAATGAAAACATTCACCATGTTGGGTAACTGTCATCACTTTCTGGGTCCAAAACATATTTATTCACACCAAAAGGAGCCCCTGCACCGCTTATGGAGCAGCTGCTCCCATTTCACCCGCTTCTGGGCAACCACCAACCCATTCCTGCGCCGGTGGCCTTCCCTCAGTGGCTGTTTCACTACTGGAATCACACACGTGCTGCCTCAGGACTTGGCAGCAGCTCATCCCTCTTCCCAGATGCTCTTCCCTCCTCCGACTCCAATCATCTTCCTTAGGAGGCCTTCCTGGGGCCTCTCCTAAGGTCAAGTCCCTCCAGCATAACTTTCTCATAAAAGCCCAGAGTTTCTCTCTGAGGCATTTTTTTCACAAGTGCTCTGCATGGTAATTTCATTGGGTTTCCCTGGTGGCTCAGACGGTAAAGAATCTGCCTGTGATGCAAGAGACCCGGGTTCGATCTCTGGGCTGGGAAGATCCCCTGGAGGAGGGCACGGGCAACCCACTCCAATATTCTCGGCTGGAGCACTCCATGGACGGAGGAGTCTGGTGGGCTACATATAGTCTGTGGGGTTACAGTTCATGTTCTCTACATTAAGAATGTAAAGTTTATTAGACAGGAACATGTCTGACTTGTTTACCAGTATTTGCCAGGGCCTCGCCAGAACCTGGCATACACTGTAAACTGACTGAGTGGATGAGCTAGTGAGTGTCCTTACAAAGAAAAAGTCACCTCATTCCCCTTTACAGAATTCCTCCTTTACAGAGGAGGAGGCATGGAGACCTGGACGTCATAGCTGGGTTCGGGC
>NW_011494865.1:1523680-1541577 GCF_000754665.1 Bison bison bison | reverse complement strand
GGGCCCCCACCCCCCCACACATCACAGCCCCACCCCTGCACATCACAGCCCCGCCCTCCCTCACCAAGCACCTCCCACATGCCCATATATGGGCATGATTTGGGCAGCTCTGACCCTGGTCTGTGAGGTCTGGGTCTCTGTGACCTCACAATGACCAGGGCCCTGCCCGGGTCTATATAAGAGGCCAGGAAGTCGGCCCCTGTCACAGCCCACAAATTCCACCTGCTCACAGGTTGGCTGGCTCAACCAAGGCGGTATCCCCTGCTCTGAGCATCCAGGCCGAATCCACCCAGCACCATGGCCAGATACCGATGCTGCCTCACCCATAGCGGGAGCAGATGCCGCCGCCGCCGCCGAAGAAGATGTCGCAGACGAAGGAGGCGCTTTTGTCGGAGGCGCAGGAGGAGAGGTGAAGAGGGTCCATCCTTGGGGGCAGGGGCCAGGGAGCTGGGGCGGGGCTGGGGGTTTGGGCTGTGCTGAAGTGTCCTCGTGTCCTCTGGTTCTCTGCAGTGTGCTGCCGTCGCTACACCGTCATAAGGTGTACAAGACAGTAACCACACAGTAGCAAGACCACCGCACTCCTGCCTGAAAGGTCACCAGCCTTCAAGACCCTCTTGCCACATCTTGAACATGCCACCATTTCAATGACATGAACAGGAGCCTGCTAACGAACAATGCCACCTGTCAATAAATGTTGAAAGACATCATTCCACTCTTTGACTCTTTGCTTTGAGGGACTCGAGGCGGGGGGGGTTGGGGATGCCGGGAAGAGGGGACACAAAGGATGGTTCATGCTGGATCTTGTTCCAAACTCAACTACTCCCTAGTCCTTTACAGACCCCTTTCCAGCGGGGACGGGAGCTGTGCTGGTTGATGAACACATCCCTCCCCAGTTCTGTGCTCAGTGGCTTTCTACTGACAGCTCAAGATGGGCCACAGAAATTGGCAAATGCTTCCACTAGGGCTTGCTTGCTGCCACCTCCCCTAGAGCCAAGAACCATTTCCCAGCTCAAGCTCAATTCACCAGCAACAATCCCTAAGGTGCCTGATGTTGACATTTCCCATTGTTTAAAAAGATGATGTCTCTGGGTACAGTGAGTAACTTGTCCAGTGGTTGAGCCAAGCTATCATTTAATCAGGTACAATATCCTCATCCCAGGTGGACGAAACAAAAGTAACTTGCTCCACTCAACCATATGATTCTCTGAGATGTGAAGGTGATTCACGAAACACTGCTGTCTCCTGGGCACAAAACTGTCAGATCATTAACACGAGAGCTTGGGTCACGAGCTCATGGCACAGCAATTTGGCACAGGGCGTTTTATCAGTGACCAGAACTCTGACCCAGCTGCCTAATGACAGGGCCATAGAAACATCGTGGCCCAACTTCCATCTCTGAGCACCATGGAGCATGGGTACTGGGCATTTGCCACTCCCAAGCCTCACACCCAACCTGCAAGGCAGTGTTGATGGCCCCGTCTTGGCAGGTGAGACCACTGAGCTGGGAGATGAACTCGCTTCCATGACTCAACCACTTGATTGGTTTCATAAGCCAGTCAGAAAGATGCTGGTGGGAGGGCTGAACATGGACCCTCCTGGGTAGGCTTTTACAAGTAGATCAAGGGCCAGTGGTGGAGATACTGACTTAGCAGGGTCTCGGCGTAAGGCCTGGGCATGCAGATTTTGAGCAAGTGCCCTATCCTATCCTACTAAGAAGGATGCTAACTGCTAAGTCACTTCAGTCGTGTCCAACTCTGTGCGACCCCATAGACGGAAGCCCACCAGGCTCCCCTGTCCCTGGGATTCTCCAGGCAAGAACACTGGAGTGGGTTGCCATTTCCTTCTCCAATGCGTGAAAGTGAAAAGTGAAAGGGAAGTCGCTCAGTCATGTCTGACTCTTAGTGACCCCATGGACTGCAGCCTACCAGGCTCCTCTATCCATGGGATTTTCCAGGCAAGAGTACTGGAGTGGGGTGCCATTGCCTTCTCCAACTAAGAAGGATAGGAGGCCTCAAAAGTTCCCTATCACCATTGTCAATAAATCACCACAAATTTCATAGCTTACAACACAAATGTATTGTCTTACATACATGGACCTTATGGGGCTAAAACTCAAGGTCTGAGCAGGTTCTGAAGGTTTTCAGAAGCATCATAACCTTGTCTTTCCCAGCTCCTTGCCAGCAACTGCATTCCTTGACTCAGGGCCCCTGCCTCCATTTTCAAAGCCAGTGGCTTAGCACCGTCAGATCTCTTCCTGTGACCCTCCTGCCTCCCTCTTCCACCTTATAAGGATACATGTGATTTTGCGGAACCCACACTGAGCCCATCCAGATGATCTAGGATGAGCTTTCCATCTCTTTAAGTCACTCTTAAGAAAGTCCCTGCGTGTCTGCTCACTCTCAGGGGCGAGGGCGTGAGGGCATTCGTCTGCCTACCACGCTCTCCCGCGGCTGCTATGGTTCTGATTCTGGATTTTCATGCCGGGAGAGGCTCAGCAGGAGGCCAGGGGTGGAGGGAAGATGGGCACATTTTTGGGGGAGGGAGGCGTGTGCCCGGGCTGGGGAAGTGGGTGGAGGGCTGAGGGCACATGAACTCTGAAGTCTGGCCGTGGCTCCTTATCTGCAGGCACCACGAGCAAGCAAGTCACTTAACCTCTTCCTGCCTCATTTAAGGAGTGAATGTATGGAATTTGTGGAATTCCTGGCACAGAGTGAGCATAAGATAACCCTGTGGACAGATAAGCCCCCGTCCCAGCCCCCCGAGAGGCCACAGCAGTGGCTGCAAAGGCAGCAAGGAAGCTTCAGGAACCCCGAGGAGCTGGGGGAGGGGCAGGGTGTGAGGGCTTGGATCCAGACAAGGAGGCTGGCCCTCATCTTCAGAGGTTTTGTCCCCTGGTTTCGAGGCATGGGGGACACGTTTTACGGGGTGAGGAGTTGGCTGCCCGCGCCCTGTGCTGCCTTCACAGAAGGGGCCCAGGTGGGGACAATGGTGGGGTGGGGCCGCTAAGTCACAGTGGGGGGCCCCCTTTATATACAAGTCCCCCCCACAGGCTGCGGACAGACCCGACCAACACTGTTAACAGCAAGAGCAGGGGGCAGGCCTCAGCCTCCTCCCCGTCCCCCCAAGGCCAGCTGCCGTCTCAGCCCGCGTCGCCCACCCGTGACCCCTCCATCACGATGGTCCGATGCCACGTGAAGAGTCCGACTGAAAGTCCACCCGGGCAGCAGGGCTCCGGGCAGCAGGGCGAGACGGAGCACCCGGATCAGGCACGGGAGCTGAGGCCAGAAGACATCCCGGTCTACGGGAGGACTCACAGAGGCCGCTACCACTACAGACACAGGAGCCACACGAGGCGGCGCCCCTACCGGAGGCGCCGGAGAAGGGCCTGCAGGCACAGGAGGCGCCGCAGAGGTGCGGCGGGCCCCCCCTGCGCTCCCGTCCCAGGCACCCCCCAGGCCTCCAGGCCAGGGCTCAGGTGGGCAGCGGGTGGCTCCTGCAGCTCTGGGGCCCCACCCTGTCAGACAGCCCCCTCATCCTGTGCCCCCACCCCACCCCGGCAGCCCCCCAACGCCACCCCGGCAGCCCCCCCTCCCCACCCAGGTTCCCTGGATGGCCCCTAACTGGAACTTTTTCCAAAAGGCTGCCGAAGGATGAGGAGGAGGAGGAGATGCGGAAGGCAGCTCTAAGCTTCCCTGGGCCCACCAGAAAGAGTCTCCTGCCAGGAAGCCCCTCGCAAGACCATACCACATCCCCCTTGGAGCCCACGAGATCTTGAGTAAAATGAGCAAAAGTCATCTGCCAAATAAAGCTTGAGATAAGAAACCTGCTAGCCTGTCAGGATCTCTCTTGTACGAAGGCACAAACACATAGCTTCTGTTCCCCACGGGATCAGGGGAGCGGGGAGCGGCCGGGGCAGGGGGCTCATCCCTCAGTGCTGTGTGCTGGTGTGTTCCCCTCTGAGCCTGGGGGCGTCCGGTCACCGGGAGCCATCAGGACGCCCAAAGCCATGCAACTCCACCTGGACCTTCCCATTTCCGGTCAACTCCCCAGCCACTGAAGAACCTGAAAGGGCGCTGGGCGGCGGGGGCAAGTGGGAACTGAGACAAGATGGGAAGCAGGTCTGGCGTGCTCCAGCAAGAACAAAGCTGGCGCTGGGAGGGGGAACGAAAGGCAAAAGGCAGAACCGGGTGAGGCGGCGTGGGCCACTAGGGTTCGGAGATGGGACCCTTATCCAGGACAGAGTCCGTTCCTTCCTGCTCCGAGCTTCTGATGGCTTCTTATAATCTTTGGAGTCCCTCTGCTGTGGCCACATCTCCAATCTCCTCTCCCCGTGTGAAATCTCTCCGCCTCCCTCTAACAGGGACACTTATGGTTGCATTCAGGGCCCACTCAGATAACCCAGGATAATCTCACAATCCTGGGAGGGTCCTATTCAGCTGACCACAGCCACTGAGGGTTTGGGACAAGATCTCAATTATGGCTCATGTTGGAGAACGAATTCCCAGTGCTCAGAAATGACCAAGCAGACTTAATCCCCTTCCTGGCTGAAACTGGGCTGGATGGACATGTGTAGCTAGAGAGACTAGTGACCCCAAGGGCTTATGAACCGCTGCCTTTAAAGGGTGACTTTGGAGAACAGGAAGAGTAGGGTTTTCTTTAGTTTCTTTTGTTTTAATCGTAAAAAAACATGCGATTTAGGTATGTCTGTGAAGGCACCACCCAGGTCAAGAAACCAGACACTTCCAGGCCCGCGGGAAGGCTCCCTCCAGGCTGCCTTTCATCCCATCCTGTCACCAGCTCTCTGGGGCTGGGCACTTCTGGGGTGTGGGGAGGAGTCTGTGTGCTCTCCTGCTTGAGGAAATTCTATCCCCAACTCTCACCCCAGTTCAAATGGGGGGACCCCAGCCAGGGCAAACAAGGCCGGATGGAGGCGGCAACACAGCAGGGTGAGGCTGCCTGGCTGGGCCTGCCACCTCGTCTCTGCCTTGCCCTGTGGCTGGCGGGGCCTCGGCGGGGTAGCTGGTGGCCCGGGTTGAGTGGGGTTGTCGGCTCAGACTCAGGTCACCGAGGGCTGGAGGTTCCAGGGCGGGGGGCCCTTTGTGATGTCAGCGCCCTGCCTACCAGCCTCAGCGGCCCCTCCGTACCCTGCCAGTGGCCTTTCCTCCCAGTCCAGTGAGGCAGCTGAGGCAGGTGATGGGTTCCCGCTGCGCCAAGCTTGGGACGGGCCACGGCCGGGGCCACGAATCCTCCATGAAGAAGCTCGTGGCCTGCGTGAGCCAGGATAACTTCTCCTTGTCGTCGGAGGGCGAGGAGGAGGAAGAAGGCGAGGAGGAGGAGGAGGAGGGAGAAGAGGAGGAGCTCCCGGTGCAGGGCAAGCTGCTGCTGATGGAGGCCGGGCAGCAGGAGGAAGGGGCCGAAGACGCCGACTCAGAGGTCCAGCAGAGCCCCGAGCCCAAGCAGACGCGCTCCTGACCTTCGATGTGGCTGGGGAAGAGGAGCTGTCGCCGTTCCTGAGAGGAGGAGAGCTTTCAGAAAAGAGTCAATAAAGAGTCTCCTAGGAATCCTCCTCCTCCTGTCTGTCCTTGCCCCGCCACCACCCCGACCCCTGTGTCTGGTACCGTGTGTCGGGGGTGTGTGTTGGGGGGAGTGTGTGTGTGTATAGGGAGGCGGAAGAGCAGTGACCCCTGTCCCTGAACCCCAGCCAGAAGTCCTCGAAAGGTCCTCTCCCTGAGGCCTCTCGGCCGCTGTCCCCTGCTGTGGGGGGTGGAGCACATGGTGTCCTGGGCGCGTCCCACCTCCAGGGAGGACGCCTCTCCGAGTCTGAGCACCCGGTGGGACAGCATCATCTCCCTCAGCACACCCCCACTGCTTTTCTAACCGTGGACAGTATTTTTTGGGGGGGAAGGGGAGTGGTGGTTGTGTCACGAGGCATGAGGCATCTTAGTTCCCTGACCAGGGATCGAACCCCTCCTCCCTGCCTGCTGCAGTGGAAGCACAGAGTTTTAACCGCGGGACTGCTGGGGAAGACCCTGGAGAGTCCCAGAGCACAGGCGTGGGAGCTCAGCAGACCTCCTGCCAGTTTCCTTGCGCCCGCTGTGTGACACTGAGCATGTCCCTGTCTGCCTGTTGACACTAGCGACCCCACAGGCCAGTGGGTCAGGAGAAGTGACTGAGATGCTGGGGAGGGACTGGGCCTGGCACACAGCGAGTGTTTCACCCAAGACGGGCACTGCAGCTGGAGCCACGGGGGTCCCACCTGACTCACAGACCCTGCTATAGGGGGACAGAGCAGGGGGAGGGGTCTGAGTCCTTCTCAGCCACTGGTTCTGCTACCATCCTCAGGCTCAAGGGGACCGTTGGAACCCCTGTGAAAGGCTCACCTCTGCCTTGCTCGGGGGGGTCCCGCTGTGGGACAGAGCCGATGCCCTCACAAGGGCAGTGGGCAAAGGAAGCCCAGAGGAAGCCAGAAAGGACAGAGGCCCAGCCCTGGGTCCCTCAAGCTGGCCTTCCTTAGAAGCATCGGAATGCGCCTGTTGCCCCTCCTGGCCATGGCTCCCTTAACCCTTTTCTTTCCAATAGAAAAACAAACATGATCTCCACCCTCCGCCCTCCATAGCAACCAAAACACCAGTCTGGTGGGCCATTGAGAAGGATTCTGATTGGGGTTGCTGGGAGGGCTGGGGAGGTGGTATCTCCAGGGATGGTGTGAGAGGTAAAGAGAGGTCCTGGGCTCCTCAGAGAGTGGAGGCCACCATCACTGAGGCCTGGAGACAGAGCAGGGCAGGGGAGGCCCGAGGGGGCGGCCCTGCTCTCTGACTATCCATCCCTGTCCCAACCAAGCAACACCATCAGAAGCTCCGTCCTTCTGTCCACGGCCCACAGGTCCACCCGCCCATTCACCTGCCCAGCAAACATTCGTGAAGTCCTTGCTGTATGCCTGGCACTGTGCCAGTCCCTGTGGGCCCCGAGATTAATAAACCACAGTCTCTGTCCCACCCTGATAGCTCAATTGATAAAGAATCCACCAGCAATGCGGAAGACCTGGGTTCGATCCCTGGGTTGGGAAGATCCCCTGGAGAAGGGATAGGCTACCCACTCCAGTATTCTGGCCTGGAGAATCCCATGGACTGTATAGACCACGGGGGTTGCAAAGAGTTGGACATGACTGAGTGACTTTCACTTCACTCTGTTCCACCAGGCACTCTAGGGTGGGGAAGTGGGCAGAGTGGAAGAGTAGGGGGAGGGGGGCGGAGAGGGACGGGACACCTACACAGAGTCTTCACAGCGTGGTCCCCAGCCAGCCCTGAGCCCACACAAGGCAGCGGCTTAGAACAGGGCCGCTCGCGCCCCCTTCATCCCCGCGGAGGCCTCAGTGACCACGAGGGTGGACTGGAGGCGGCCAAGCCTGAGTCCGAATCCTGGCTCTGCCACTGACTAGCTGTGGGGCTCCGGGCTGGTCATTCAACCTCTCTGAGCCTGCTTCTGCTTTGCAAACTGTAATATTAGTTCCCCAGGGCTGCTGTAACAAGTGATCAAAAACCTGGCAGCTTATAATATATCCTTTCACCTTCCAGAGGCCAGAAGTCTGAAATCAAGTTCTCTGGGCCACAGGCCCCGGCGGCCCCAGGGCAGCCTCCCTCTCCTTGTCCAGCCTACGGGGTCCCCATGGCTCATGGCTGCATGGCTCTAGTCTGGGCCTCTGCCTTCCTGGGGCCCCTTCTCCCTGATCCTTCTCTTCGCTTTCTTATAAAGACATTGGCCTTTGGATTTAGGGTGCACTTGGATAATTCAGGATGCTCTGAATATCCTTAATTACATCTGCAAAGAGGCTTTTCCAAATACAGTGACATTGACAGCTTCCAGGGATTGGGACGTGGACACATCCTTTGGGGGACTCTGTTCAGCCCAGTCCAAAGGTCACTAAGACTCAGAGACAAAGCCACCTAGAAGAGGTGGGGGCAGAGCCCAGCCATATCGGAAGTGTTCCCTAAAGGAGGGTGATTTTCACCATGTGATCTGACACATTTATGAAGAAATAAACTACAATAAAAGCAGATGATAGCAAAGCTGTGCGTGAGCAACAGATGTAGACTGGGGGTTCTGCTAGAGGGAGGGGAGGTGGAGATGGAGGGAGTCTCCCGAGGTTGAGCTATAGGGAGGGTTGAGGGCCAAGAGCTGAGACCAAGCGTTGACCGAGGCGGGGGAGGCATGGATGGCTGTGGAGAGAAAGGGATGAAGGAGCTCTGACCAGGCCATGTGCGCACGCACGCACGGGGTGGGCTTTCTTCCCCAGGGGCTGGGAGGTCAGAGCAGGGGTGCACACTGGGGCCGCGCTAGCAGGGGGGGAGGGGAGCGGAGGCGGCAGGCGGGAGGCAGGAGACCGGTTTTCAAGCGCCTCCTGAGGTTTGACGGGCGTCTCAGGCTCACAAGAATGCCAGGAAGGAAGGGGTGACAGCCCTTTGTCCAACAGGGAAACCAGGCCTCAAAACAACTGACCCAAGACAGGATATCAGAACAGAGTGGGCTTTGAACCCGACTCTGGATTTCCCAGCTATAAATCCTGCTAGGGAGGCAGGCTTGTCAGGCAGGCCCCAGGACCACCGTGGGTCCCTTTGGTTACTTTTTTTGTTTGTTCGTTTTATTCATTTATTAATTAGTTTATTTTTAACTGAAGGATAACCCCTTTACAGTATTGTGTTGGTTTCTGCCATACATTCACATCTTTGGTCACTCTTACCCTCCACCTGATAAGTCATCCCATGGCTCAACGTGCACCCACCCTGGTGGCGGTCATCTGCCTTACTGACCACCCACCCATCCCCACTCTAGTGGGGTCAGGGCTGTGCTCCTGGATTCCAGCCTGCCTGCGTGGAGCCAGAACAAGACTGGGCATGCTCGGATACGTTTATTGAGTTCTTACTGCGGGCTGGCCCCAAGGAAGGGGCAGGTGTTCTATGCCCCGTTCTACAAAAGCAGGGAAACTGGGACTAGAGAGGCAGATGCCCGGGGGGAAGAGATCAGAAGGAAAAGCAGCAGCAGGCCCAGGTGTGGGCCCAGCTCCACCCGACCTGAGGGGCTGCTCTCAACCCACAGACACGCCCTTTGAAAGCTGCCCCACCCTGCGTGTTAGGATGAGGGCAGAGGGCATTGTTTCCCGTTGGGCCACATCTGTTACATACCCCCCTGTGGCCGGTGCCATCACAATCGGGCCCAACTATATAACCAGGGGCTGCCAGGGCCTCTGTGAAGCTGGGTCTGCCAGAAGAGGAGGAGGAGGCGGCGGCCCCTGCCCCTCTAAGCGAGGCCGCCCCCCACCCATGGACACCAAGACACAGAGCCTTCCCAACACCCACGCCCAGCCCCACAGCAACTCTCGGCCCCAAAGCCACGCCTGCCACCACTGCAGCTGCAGCCAGCACTGCCAGAGCCGCAGCCGCAGCCGCAGCTGCCGCAGCCGCAGCTCCAACCGGCGCCCGAGGAGCCACCGCAGCCCCGCTGGCCGCCAGGGCCAGAGCCCAGGCCCCAGCCCTCCTCTGAGGCGCCACAGACACACCATGCACTCCCACCAGTGTCCCTCGCGGCCCGTCACCCACTCTTGCAGCCACTCCAAGAACAGAAAGAACTTGGAGGGAAAGGTGATCAAGAGGAAGCAGGTCAAGAGGAGCAAGCAGGTGTACAAAAGAAAGAGGCAGAGCTCAGGTACCTGTCAAGCCGGTGGCCTTTCACAGGACTCCCCCAGAGAAGGGCGGCGCAGCCCAGCGGGGCTGTAGAGGCGGTGAGGTGAAGGCTGCCTCCGCCAAGTCAGAGCACAGAGGACCCACAGGCAAGGGTTAAGAGGGAGAGGGAACTATGACAGTTGTATATACATGATGCATTGATGGAATAGCTCTTTAATTGGATGGGTTGATTGGAAGGATGGACGAACGGCAGATTAGCTAGGTGGAAGCATGGAGAGGTGAATAAGGCTGGGTAGATGAATAATTAGGAGGCCTGTTAGATAGGGAATGGGGAGAAGAGTTAGATGGTTGCTTGAGTGGATGGGTAAGAAGGATGAGGGGAAGGAATGAATCCATTAAGTGACTGAGAATCAGAAGGGATGTGATTAGATTTCTAGATTGGGCTGATGCATTGGGAGGGTGAATGAATTGGTTGGCTGGGCAGATGGCTGAGTAGATAAGGGTTTGAACACAATTGGATATCTGGAGGCATGACTATTGAGAGGATATGAATTGGTTAAATAATGGTGGTCTAGGTGGGTGGAGGATCAGGTTGGTGGATGGATAAATGAACTGATAGATGAACTGACTGGACGGCAAGCTGGCTGAATGGACTAACTGGACCAATGAACGAAAGAAAGACAGTGGGATTGGTGGACTGGATGTGTAGCCTGGACGTGGTTTAAAGAATGAAATGAATGTTGGACTGGGTTGAATTCACGGGTGCATGATAAATGGATGGATTCCCAAGTCAAAAGGACCCTGATGATTGTGTCAGTTCTAGCCATGCCCCATATCTGATTACACACGAGCATCCAAAAACCCAAAGGAGAGGGTTAAGTGACCTTAGGAAGCACTCAGTTATTAAAGGCTCCCTTTCCCATTTCTATCCCTTAGGACGGAAGTACAACTGAGATGACACCCCACGGTTTGTTCCTGTGTCTGTTTCATCCAGATAAGAAACGCCATCACACGTTGAATGCTAGAAGGAAGAAGTAAACTTTGCAGGAACATGTTACTACAGTGATTTCTATGCAACATTGATTAAAGCTTGTACACTGGATGACTTATCCTGGAGTTGTTTCATTAACTGTGTCATGTTTTGGGGGGCCTGGTTGGAAGTACAAAGCAGGGAAGAGGTTGGGTAGGGAGGAGGGACATGCCTTGGGATGGGATCTCATAAAAGTGTAAGGTATCAGTCCTCATGTGGAGCAGAAATGAATGGAAGGTAAACACACCAAGAAGCCTTTGGCATAGATGGGCAACGCTCTCTCGGGAGCGCGTATAGCTCCCATGTGCTCATGCACGGGAGAAGGCAGTGGCACCCCACTCCAGTACTCTTGCCTGGAAAATCCCATGGATGGAGGAGCCTGGTAGGCTGCAGTCCATGGGGTCGCCAAGAGTCGGACACAACTGAGCGACTTCCCTTTCACTTTTCACTTTCATGCATTGGAGACAGAAATGGCAACCCACTCCAGTGTTCTTGCCTGGAGAATCCCAGGGACTGGGAAAGCCTGGTGGGTTGCCGTCTATGGGGTCGCACAGAGTCGGACACGACTGAAGTGACTCAGCAGCAGCAGTGCACACGCACACTCACACACGGGATATGCTCGAGCCCACACACTGTTCATGTCATCCACACGCAGAGTGAGCAGGCCAGGACCATGGCAGGAGATAGGCAGGAAGGGGGTTAGGAACATGTGCTTTGCAGTCCAGAGCATCCTGAGTTTGAGTCCTGGCTCATTTTGTTTGCCTGCTGTGTTCCCTTGGGTTGGTGATCAACCTCTCTGAGCCTCATTTGTTTCAATACATAAAGGGCAAAGTGCTTTCAGGGGCTGGGCTGAAACACAAGACGCGTCCACAGAAAGAACACAAACGTACAAGCACAAGATTTGCTAGTCACGGGACCTCCCTGATGCTCCGGTGGTTAAGAATCCACCTTTTAATAATGCAGGGGACGTGGGTTCAATCCCTGGTCAGGGAACTGATCCCCACAGGCCACAACTAGAGAGCCCATGTGCCACAAGTACAGAGCCCGCACACTCTGGAGCCCACGTGCTGCAACTAAGGCCAGACATAGCCAAATATGAAACATTTGCTGGTCACAATAAGCAGAATCAAGGAAGCCGGTCTGGGTGTAACACAGAGCAACTCTGGTGGGGCTGGGGGTGGGGACAGAGTTCAAGGAAATGGGGACCTGAGGAAAGCACATTGCAGGCCGAGAGAACAGCATGTGCAAGCCTGGAGGGAGCAAGGAAGGAGTCTGAGGTATTCCAAAGGCTAGAGCGGCTGGCACAGGTGTGTGGGGGGCTGCCAGGGGGTGGGAGCGCCAGGCAGGGGCCAGGCCATGCAGGGTTTGCAGGCCGTGGGGAACCTGGACATTTTATTTGGTGTGCTAAGTCACGGGAGGTCTTAATCAGGCAAGCAACAGGGTCGAGCATCTATGCTGTGTGGAGAGTGACTGGCAGGGGACTGAAGGGACAAGAGGAAGCGCTGTGGGCAGCGTGTGGCCAGGAGGGAGGGCGCAGAGCCTGGACCAAGCGTGGCAACAGAGACGTTCCTCTTGGAGGGAAATTCTGAGATCAGAGATTCCTGCTAAGCCCCAAAACTCCTGGTTCCCTGTTCAAAAACCTAAGTCTGGAACTTCCGTGGTGGTCCAGTGGTTGAGGATCTGTCTGCCAAGGCAGGGACATGGGTTTGATCCTTGGTCTGGGAAGATTCCACATGTCATGGAGCAACTAAGCCCGTGAGCCACAACTACCAAAGTCCGCGGGCCCTACAGCCCGTGCTCTGCAGCAAGAAAAGCCACCGCAGTGGGAGCCTCGCGCACCACGACTACAGAGGAGCCCCCACTCGCCATAGCTCGAGAAAGCCCTGTGTATCAACAAAGACCCAGCACAAACAAACAAAAAGTAAGGCCAAATAAAGCCATGATAGTCACTGAAACACCTCTGTGCAGAAACGGTTGGGAAGTGCTTCTAGAGAGCAAGTTTTAAGGCAGGAGGTGGAGACAGAGGGTCAGAGGATAAGTCAGGGACTTTAAGACCCACTCACCAGAGGACTTCCCTATTCCCTGGACAGTGTCCTTGTCTGATACGATCACAGAAGGCAGGAGCTCTACTGCAGAGAACATCAACTTTGTAATAGAAGTGAACTGGGAAGCTGACAGACTGGGTCACAACTGTGCTTTACGGACCCATTCTGACCCCACATTCCCTGAAACCAACACTCAGAAAGAAGTGCCTCAGTAACACAGACACCCAGTCACATATATAAAGAAACTGCCATTCAAACCCACTCAGACGCAGAGCCCGAGGTTCACGTGCGGACTCCCAAACGCACGTCCCCGCCTCCACACACACACACAGGTTCTCACACGCCTCCCCTCCCACACAATGAAACACAAGCAAGCACTTGCAGGCGCACAGCTACCCTCCCGCAGTCAGACACACAGTGACAAGAGGAGCAAAATCAAACCACAGATTCATTCTTTGGCTTACTTGGTTTGGGGTGGCGGCGGCAGTAGTCTGGCGGCAGGCCTGCTGGAAACCCAAATTCAGGAAACAGAGAGGAGTAGATGCTAACTCCAGCCACTGAGGGGCCTGGCACGTTCTGCCCGTGTTGGGATGTTGGGGTGAAGTGAGGTCTGGGGAACAGAAACAGCCCCGCCTGTGGTGGGGCTGCTCGCTCAGCTGCCTGGGGAGCACCCTTCTAAGAGGACCCAACAGTCCTAGGGGTGGAGGGGGGACAGCCAGGGAAGAGGGTACAGGCCCTCTGTAGTGCTGAGATGCCTATTAGAGGTACAATTCAGGAGGAAAGAGTACCTCAAGCTCTGGAGATTCGGCCCCTCTCTTCCCTCACTGGGTAACCCCAGGACTGCCTCTTCGCCTCTCTGAGCCTTGGTTCAAGCAGTAAAGACTCTGCCTGCAATGCGGGAGGCCCGGGTTTGGTCCCTGAGTCAGGAAGATCCCCTGGAAGAGAGAACGGCAACCCAGCCCAGTATTCTTGCCTGGAAAATCCCATGGACAGAGGAGCCTGGTGGGCTACAGTCCACGGGGTCACAGAGAGTCGGACACGACTGAGGGCCCAACAGCGTGCTTTCTTTCACCCTGTAAAGCGGGCCAAGGCGCCGTGCTGTTCTTGATTGCTGAACCCCTGTACCAGCATGGGGCCTGGGCACGCGTTAGGTGCCCAGCACATACTGGACGGACACAGGAAAGACAGTGAGATGCTACTTGTATACCTGCTGAATAGGCAAAACCAGAAAAGGCTGGATGATACTAGCCAGGTACTGAGAGGGCCCAGCAAAGTAGATATGATTGAATGCAGTCGCCTGGAGGGCAGACGTGCACACGCAGGTTGGCAGGCGACTGGGCGGTGTCTATGAGAAGTGTGCAAAGCGTTTCTCACACACATGTGCCAGAGTTCAGGGCCTCGTGGCTTGCAAGAGCAAAAAACTGCTACAGGACCCACAGGAGGGCTAAGTGAACACGGAGGTTCACTGAGGACTATCGTGCAGTTTTTAAAAGTACGGGGTTGACCTCTGTGCAATCCCTCCAGACTGCCACGACATGCTGCTGGGTGAAAGGGCAAGATGGAGAAGGAAACACCACTGGGGGAGGGCAAAATTCCACACAAAGCAACCCTGTACTTTTATGCGGGAAAAAGCAGGTATGTAAGTGCTTAGACAAGATGTGGAAGGACACAGACTAAGTGGGTGCCTGGGGATGCGTTGGGGGAAGGGAGATGCTTTATTTTCTACAAAAACACGAAAAAGTAAATTAGGGAGAAAAGGAAGGAGCATCAGGGGAGCATGTAACAAGCACTCAGCAAAGCTCTGTCGACTCTGGAAAGAGATAATGCAGGAATGCTGAATGTAAACTCTGTGTCTGCAAAGTGCTGTTAACTTTTCTTGACAGCGCTCGTCCATTCTGGGCCTGCTGGTCCAGGCGAGAGGATCCAGGAGCCCCTTCCCAGAGGGACTCACCGCCCCGGGGCACAGAGAGGCCAACGCTGGCCGCCCACCGCTGTCCCCAGTTGAGCCTCTGCCTGTAAACCGTGCAGGTGGCACCGGTGCCCCTCCACTTCCCGGAGCCTCATCTGCCACCACTTGCCACGCGGGTCCTCAAGCTGCGGCCTCCAGGCCTCTGCTGACGGCCATGCTCTGCCAGAAGTGCTCTGCCTGCTTCTCCTTGGGCTGAGTTTCGCTTGCTCTTTAAAATTTGGGTCAAGGGACTTCCCTGGTGGTCCAGTGGCTAAGAATCCGCCTACCAATGCAGGGGACACGGGTTTGATCCCTGGTCTGGGAGGATCCCACAGCTGAGGAGCAGTTAAGCCTGTGCGCCACAGCTACTGAGCCTGTGCTCCAGAGACCGTGAACCAGAACTCCTGAGCCCGTGCACTGCAACTACTGAAGCCTGCTCGCCTAGAGCCCGGGCTCCGCAACAAAAGAAGTCACCGCAACGAGAAGCCTGCTCACAGCAACCAGGGAGTACCCTATGAACCATAAGCAAGTAAATGTGCTCAGCCACTCAGTCGTGTCTGGCTCTTTGTGACCCCAAGGACAGTAGCCCTCCAGGCTCCTCTGTCCATGGGATTCTCCAGGCAAGAACACTGGAGTGGGTTGTTATGCCCTTCCCCAAAGGATCTTCCCGACCCAGTGATCGAAGGCCTGTCTCCCACGTCTCTTGCATTGCAGGTGGATTCTTTACCGCTGAGCCACCTGGGAAGCCCAAATAAATAAATAAATAAATTTGGGGCAAGTTCGCCTCCTCCCAGAGCCTGCTCAGCCCTGCTGGCTTGGCCAGGGACCTTTTCTGGAGCCAGCAGACACTGGGCTTCCCACACCACAAATCTGCTGCTGGCCTGTGTCCTGAAGCAACAGGCCTTAAGCGAGGGAACTGGGACACGGTGAGCCCCTGGTCACGGCGCCTGCCCCACCCCACGGCTTTCTCACGGTGCGTGGCTTAGAGCTGAGGACGCGCTTGCCCCCACCCCCAAGGTCCCCAACCTGTGACAGTCAGCCCTTGTGTCTAGTGGCACAGCTTCTGAAAATTCTTATTTCCCCTCTATGCCAGCTGCCAGAGGTGACTGCCGTTGTTCTTGTCGTCAGCTTGTGATACCTACTTTGCCACTTATGAGATGGGGTAGGATGGGAACCAGATGGGCCTGTTAGAATGGTGGGAAAAACAGAATAAATCAGCTTGGAGTGAGGTCCTGGGAGATTTACTGATGAAAAGGCACTGGGCCTGTCAGGCTTGGGCTTTGCGACAGGCAACTTGCCTGAAGTCACAGGGAGAGTGGGAGCGAGGGGCGGGGGGAGGGGAGCTGGGACTGCGACCTGCTGTGTTACAGCCAGGGCTCTCAGAAGTCCTCTTTCCAGGCCCTCCTTTTTTCCAGCTATGAACACGGTACCAGCATTCTGAAAGCTGGCTAATACTGGATATTCCGCATAATCTCTGACCTCATCTCTCCTGTTTCACCCGTCACATGGAGATCAAGGGCCTGCTGGAATGTTCCTACCAGGTCTCCCCAGGACCTGGAGTCCAGCCACCAGCTCAGGCCATGACCCCTCTCCTGCTCGACGAGCGCCCTCTCCTTGGGCTCGAGCGTCCCCTCCCCTCCACGGAAAGTGTGTTCCTGTGTGATCTCCTGCCGTCGGGATCAGCCAGGACTGGGTTCTACCTCATGTCACGCGGCAGTCTCTGTGGACGGAGGCCAAGCCCCAGGTTCTCCAAGACACTCTCGCCACGTTTCACCAGCTCTTTGAGGAGCAATTTTCTCATCTGGGAAATGGCGACATAATTTCCACCTCACAGAACCACGTGCGTGCGTGTGTGCTCAGTCATGTCCAACTCTTTGTGACCCCGTGGACTGTAGCCCCGCCAGGCTCCTCTGTCCGTGGGATTTCCCAGGCAAGAATACTGGCATGGGTTGCTATTTCCTTCTCCAGGGGATCTTCCCAACCCAGGGATTAAACCCGTGTCTACCCGGATCTGCGTTGCAGGCAGATTCTTCACTGCTGAACCACTAGGGAAGCCAAGGGGTATGTGTGTGTGGGGGTGTGAATAAGACAATATGCCCAGACTGTCACCTGGACCACAGCCGGCTGAGCAAATGATGCCTCCTCTTCCTGGGTCCCTGGGGAGTGAGGGCTGACCCCAGGACTCAGGTCTCGGGCTCCTCAAGCAGGGCTCTCTACTACAACGCACACGTGTCCTGGCTTCCCCTTAGGATTGTCTTTGTACCCATTTTGGGGGCTAGTGTGGTTACATCCTTGGGGGGGGGTGGTCAGGGACAGTTGTGAGGTGTGTCCCAAGCCCCCACACTATACATCACTGTGGCTACTATCTCAGCAGTCCAGAAAGTCAGTAGCCAGAGGATTCTTTCCATGCCCAATCCTGTAGCATCTCCTGGGCTGGAAGAAATGTCTCCTGCAGTCTGGGTGAAATCTAAACACTTCCCATGTCCCCACAAAGCCTGCACCATGAACTGGACCTGTCAACCTCTATACCTCACCACCTTGCACGACACGTGTCTCCTTTTTGATCCTCAACCCCGCCGATCACTCCCACCGCAGGCCCTTTGCACTGGCTGTTGTACCTGGAATCCTTATCACTCGTTATTTAGAAAGGCCTCAACTTCAACCTCCAACCAAGAGGCTTTCCCTGACTGCTTTATCTCACTCTTGCCCATACTCCACAAAAACCCTGTTGCTCTTTCTTCCCTGTTTGTTATCCCATAGCACTTACCATGATCTAAATTGATCTAATGAATTTACTTCCTATTTCTCCTATGACTGCTTGAAGACCCCTGAGTTCCCAGTGCCTGGCAGATAATAGACACGCAATAAATGTGTATGTACCGCACAATTGCACTCATTTCACACGATAGTAAAGTAATGCTCAAAATTTTGCAAGCCAGGCTTCAGCAGTACGTGAACCGTGAACTTCCAGGTGTTCAAGCTGGTTTTAGAAAAGGCAGAGGAACCAGAGATCAAATTGCCAACATCTGCTGGATCATCGAAAAAGCAAGAGAGTTCCAGAAAAAACATCTATTTCTGCTTTATTAACTATGCCAAAACCTTTGACTGTGTGGACCACAATAAACTGTGGAAAACTCTGAAAGAGATGGGAATACCAGACCACCTGACCTGCGTCTTGAGAAACCTATATGCAGGTC
>NW_011494865.1:1519809-1523285 GCF_000754665.1 Bison bison bison | reverse complement strand
TTACTTTGCCAACAAAGGTCCTTCTAGTCAAGGCTATGGTTTTTCCAGTGGTCATGTATGGATGTGAGAGTTGGACTGTGAAGAAAGCTGAGCGCCGAAGAATTGATGCTTTTGAAGTGTGGTGTTGGAGAAGACTCTTGAGAGTCCCTTGGGACTGCAAGGAGATCCAACCAGCCCATCCTAAAGGAGATCAGTCCTAGGTGTTTATTGGAGGGGCTGTTGCTGAAGCTGAAACTTCAATACTTTGGCCACCTCATGTGAAGAGTTGACTCATTGGAAAAGACCCTGATGCTGGGAGGGATTGGGGGCAAGAGGAGAAGGGGACGATAAAGGATGAATCGCTGGTTGGCATCACCAACTCGATGGACATGAGTTTGAGTGAACTCTGGGAGTTGGTGATGGACAGGGAGGCCTGGCATGCTGCAATTCATGGGGTCAGAAAAGGTCGGACACGACTGAGCGACTGAACTGAACTGAACTGTATGTATGCTCAATGCTCAGTCATGTCCTACCTGTTGAGTAAACACTGAATGGGTGAAATAAATGTCATTACCCCTATCAAGCAGATGAGGAAACCCAGCCACAGAGAAGTGAAGCTGGTCCCAGACTACGTGCTCATTAAGTGACAGATTGAAACCAGAATCCACTGCTTGGAGGCCCCCAGAGGTACAGACTCCCATGGGAATCTTGGTTGTAAAGAAAGGCTGAGGAGCACTGGGCAGAGGGCAGTTTCAAGATTACACAACCTGAAGGGGTTACTTTTCCCAGCAGGACTTTGCCAAAACTAGAAACAGAAACTGAAAAACTGGGCTCCGGGGGCCAAGATCTTGACTCCTCCCAGCTGCTGGCTAAGCTCCTCACTTCTGCGCCTGCCAGGGCTGCCAAGGGTGGGGGAGGAGAACCAGCCCCCATGTCTGCTGTGGCCCAGCAAGCTGTGGACACAGGGCTGCCCCGACTGCCCCGTGACAAGAAGTTGGTTGTGCTAAGAAGCACCTTCTCTGTGCCTGGCCCCTTGCTCTGGGCTGTGCTTTCATGCTGCTCTGTGAAGCATAAAATTTCCAAAGCCCGCTTTGCAGCTGGGGCCAACGATGCCCAGCGTGGGCAAGTTGCTGGTCTGTGGTCTCCACGGCACATGGCCCAGCTTCCTGCGAGTCTAGGGCCAGCCCTCCATGGAGAACAGCCCAGGAGATGGATGCTTGTCAATCAGCGTATTTCTTTTTCCCTTTGGTACCTGGATTTGGTTTCATTTTGAACTCAGGGCTTTAGAAAATGAAACCAAAGTAGTGGTAACTGTCACCATTGGTGGTGAGGAGAACCCACGTGTGCTTGGCAACTTGTGCCTGCCTCACCACTCTTGCACAACCAGAATCTGCTTGGGGCGGGGCGGGGGGAGGAGGAGGCCAGACCTACCGTACAGGCAAGAAAACTGAGACTCAGAAGGGCCCAGAGCCAAAAACGGGGAGACGGAGGCTTGGCTGCCAAAACCTGGAGCATCCCCAATCTTCCAAACAAGAGGGAAGTTAGCAGAATGGTCCTCACTCTTCCCCAGGCAGGCTTAGGATGCAAATGCATCCCTCTGATTTCCTTGGTATCTACTGTTTTACCAGAAGACAGACCAGGATTGGAGACCACCAGGAATCCGGTTGGGATAGAGGGTGGGGAGAGGAGGTGGGAAGGAAATCTATAGCACAGCAAACACGGGTGAAAGCTTTAGGGTCTGAGCTCCTGCATATGAACCTCCGCCCTGCCCCTTCTGAGTTGTGTGCCCCTGGGCGAGTGACTCCCCGCTGTTTCTCTATCTGTAAAATGGGCAGATTGGATCGTGGTGTCAGTCCAATGGTCTAAGGACTGTGAAGTATTTATTACCCAGCCAGTTTAGGCCAGTTCATCACGTGTGTGTATGCTAAGTAGCCTCTGTCACATCTGACTCTTTGCGACCCCATGGACTGTAGTCCACCAGTCTCCTCTGTCCATGGAATTCTCCAGGAAAGAATACTGGAGTGGGTTGCCATTTCCTTCTCCAGGGGACCTTCCTGACCCAGAGATCGAACCCACATCTCTTATGTCTCCTGCACTGGCGGGTGGGTTCTTTACCACTAGTGCCAGTTGGGAAGAACCTAACACGTCACAGGTAACAGTAACTGAAATGAAGAAGGGGGCTCCGTGGGGATGGGTGGGCATGTGGGAACAAGTAAGGGGCTGAGAGGAGGCGGTCCTAGCGCTCAGGAATAAGAGGGAACTCTTCAAAGTAGCCATCTGGGCTGTCAATGAGTGGTAGGGGGCATATGGGCCATCAGATATAGATCTGCTCTGGGCAAGGAGACATGCTGGCAGGAAGACAAGTCACGCAGGAGCCAGCCCAGCCTGGCTGCCTTCTCTGGGCCTGGACCACCCGCCTCCAGCTAGAGTGAGAAGGAAGTGCTGTGTCTCCCCACTGCCAGCAGCCAGGGGCCTGGTTAACCCCCCATGTAACGCTCTCCTTTCACTCCACTCATGCTGTCTATGGCCTGCTTTCCTCGCACCAGGACTTCTAACATGAAGCCATGAGCTCCAACATGCTCTCATTGCTGCTGACGGCCGCCGATGAACAACAGCAGCGAAAGCAAACACCTACTGAATGCCTCTGACGCACCAGGGACTGGTGTAAGCACGTGACCCCTAATCACTCTTTTAATCCCCACACTATGAGGGAGATGTTATTACCCCCTTCAGAGATGAGGAAACCAGGCAAGGGAGTTAATTACTCGTCCAAGGTCAGAGGGACAGAAAGTTGCAAAATTAGAATTGGAAACTAGGCAGACTGCGTCCAAAGCCCAGCTTTTAACCACTGCTTTGTGCTGTCACCCACCACAAGGCAGCCCCCCGCAGGTGCTCCGGAATGACCACAGCACCTGAACCCTGGCACAGGCATGGCTATGCATCTTCTCATGTCCTTGCACACACACACACACACACATACACACGACCCAGGACGACCACATCAACAACCAACATCAGCTGCTGCCAACACGGATTCCGGGAGACAGTGGGATCCTACACAAGGCGGGTTCTGGGCCATCTTTTTGTCTTCACGAGGAAACACGGGAGTCCTGGGCTCTGCCTGGGGCCAGGGCAGGAAAGCGCCAGGGAGGCTGGCAGGAGGACCCGGCGCCGGGCCTTGGAGCCAAGCAGCAAAGCTGGGCTGCGGCCTGAGAGTTGCCTGTAGAGGGCAGTGTGTGCCAGTGTTGAGCAGGACCCTGCGAAGTCTAGCTACTCCTCCTGACCCCTCCAGGCTGTGAGACTCACCACCCACCAGCCGGCCCCCAAGCTCATTTGTTCTTTCTTTCATTCAAAAATACATGTACTAGCCAGGCACCTACTCCATGCCCTTCTATGACAGACAGCATCATACACAAATGTACAAACTGTAGCGGGTACCCCATCATTCCAAGACCCGAGGTATGAGTGTGGGGAGGGAGCAGTTGGGGGCGGGGGGT
>NW_011494865.1:1519163-1519555 GCF_000754665.1 Bison bison bison | reverse complement strand
GTCAACCCGCCGCTTCCTGGGAACCCCAAGCCAACATCAGGGACAGAGATAGGCAGCGAGGGAGGCGGAGGTGGCTATCTAGAGGCGCCGGGACTAGGGGGGCAGGGCGATGGAGGCAGCAGTCCCCAGGGGTCCCAGGTGAGGCCCGGGATAGGGTGGAGGTGTCCGGTTCCAGAGTAGAGGACACAGATCTACCAGAGATAGGTGCTGAGACACCTGGCGGAGGTGACTGGTGTGTCAGGGCCAGTCCGGAGTATCCTAATGGGCTTGCCTGAAGAAACGTGCGACCGAAGGCAGTGGGGGTACCGGAGGGCCGCCAGGTCCGAAAAGGGGGGTGCTGACAGTGCCCCGGAGGTTCAAGGGCAGTGCTAGAGACCTTGACAGATGGGTCC
>NW_011494865.1:1518901-1519063 GCF_000754665.1 Bison bison bison | reverse complement strand
GTCCTCGTTTGGACCTCCCTCTCTGCCGGTCACCGGGCCTCAGTTTCTCCAGCTGTCTGGTAGGAGAAAAGGCAGGCCAGGGCCGCCGGGGACCTTGCCAGGCCCCACCCGGTTTCCAAGGAACTGGGCTCGCAGTCGAGGTACCCCTCCCGCGCCGCCAAA
>NW_011494865.1:1515613-1517526 GCF_000754665.1 Bison bison bison | reverse complement strand
GCCGACAGAGGAACTGCTTCTTTGCCCTCAGCGTGAAGATGGCCTCGGGCCCCACGAGCATCCGCGTGCACTTCCAGGCCGGCCGCTTCCACCTGGACGGCAGCCGCGAGAGCTTCGACTGCCTCTTCGAGCTGCTGGAGCACTACGTGGCGGCGCCACGCCGCATGCTGGGGGCCCCGCTGCGCCAGCGCCGCGTGCGGCCGCTGCAGGAGCTGTGCCGCCAGCGCATCGTGGCCACCGTGGGCCGCGAGAACCTGGCGCGCATCCCCCTCAACCCCGTCCTCCGCGACTACCTGAGCTCCTTCCCCTTCCAGATCTGACCGGCCGCGCACCGCAGCATTAACTGGGGCGCCCTCTTACTATTTTCTATTATTAATTATTATTTTCCTGGACCATGTGGGTGCCCTCCCCACCTGGGTTGGAGGGAGCGGGCGTAGGGGGCGAGGCGCCTCCTGCCCTGGGCTGGAGACCAGGCCGCAGACCCCTCCCCACCTCTTGAGGGGTGCCCCCTCCTGGTGCTCCCTCTGGGTCCCCCTGGTTGTCGTAGCAGCTTAACTTAAAACTGTACCTGGGACCAGGGCCTGAACTCGTACCTCCTACCTCTTCATGTTTACATATACTCAGTATCTTTGCACAAACCAGGGGTTGGGGAGGGTCTCTGGCTTTATTTTTCTGCTGTGCAGAATCCTATTTTATATTTTTTACCACCAGTTTAGGTAATAAACTTTATTATGAAAGTTTTTTTTTTTTAAGAAAAAAAAAAAGAAAAGGTTTCTAGAGCGTGTGCTTTGGTCAAAGGTTTTCCACGGTTATGAGTGGGTCCGGGTTCCTAATACTGACGTGGGTGTGGCTGAAGGTGTTCTGTGGCTGGGAACCCCACATGGCTTCACCCTCAGCTCCCAGGGGGAGAGGAACCCTTGGTCTAGTTTTGGTATTGTGTGTCTGGTAAAAGGGCACTTCGTGTCTGAGCACTTAATGTGTGCCAGGTCCTAGTCTGTACTTTATTTCCATATGCTTAAATTTACTTAATCTATAAAGACTACCCTATGAAGCAAGGCTCTTATCCCCATTTTATGGAAGAGAAAACCAAGGCAGGGTAAATTTGCCTGTGGTCATTCTGGTGTCAGAGAAGACACTTGGGCCTTTTTTTGGCCGTCCTCCCAGAAATCTGTTTGAAATGGATGACAGAGGGGAAACTTCTTTCATTCTGTGACCACAGCTTCTTCCAGGAAGAGCGTGGGGGTGGGGGGGTTGATGAGTTTTTGGAAGGAGGAGTGGTACATTCTGAAACTTGTATCTAGGGAGACAGAGATACTGAGATGGGATGGGGATAACAGGGTCAGGTCTGAACTTCCTTCTTCCCGCCCTGTCTTGTCTCGTGTACTTTTTGGTGAACACGCAACTTGGAACCAGAAGACACTCTGTGGTCTGTGGTGGCAGGAGGGCCCTGTTGGCAGCTCTGGGCAATTCCCTTTGCCTCTAGGGGCCTCAGTGACTGCCTCTAAAATGGCTTGCTGGAAGAGGTTGCTTTGCTGTAACCCTCAGCAGCAGGTACTGATGCATAGTGGAGGAGGTGATGTTTTCCAAAACTGGGGCTGGCCAGCATCACTAGAGAATGCCCAGGACATGGGTTTTACGGCTACTCCTGTATCTGTGGCCGGTCTTTTGGCCGCTCAGGGCTGTGGTGCTGCACCCAGTGAATCGAGTCGTTTTCAGGTGTAGAGTTAAGCGGCCTCACGGACACATCCCACTTCAATTTTAGAACTCCGAATGGCCCTCTGCAGCCCTGGACATGTTTATAATGGAGTGTCCTAATATTTAATAATACCTTTCAGACTTTAAACTGCAGCATAAAATTAACTTGATAGCCGGAGAGCTGGAGTGGCCCAGGCTTGTCTTGGGGATTAAATAGG
>NW_011494865.1:1512319-1515513 GCF_000754665.1 Bison bison bison | reverse complement strand
GATTAAATAGGTTCCAGGCCCCAAGGTTAAGGATGGCCAGGAGAGATTTAGGATCTCAGAGAGCTTTGGCAATTTCATCCTTTAATGAGGCGGGGTGGGAGGGAGGGAGGGAGGTGACGTCTGTGTGCCTCCAAGGAATCATTGCTCTTTTTCTTCTTTGAACCGTCTCCCTTCCCTTTGTTCTGTGCTTTGTGGCTCAAGTCTCGTGTTCAGACTTTCCTGTCTCCTACCCAGCTTGGGCAGGGCAAGGAGAAACCCAAGAAGGCAGTGCTTGGGCATACGGCAGACACTTAGTGAGTGCCTACTGTATGCTGGGCCCTGTGCTAGCTACTTTAAGCCTCTCAACTGGCCTGTGGGTTAGAAACTTCTCCCCCTTTATATAGATGAGAAAACTGAGGCTCAGAGAGGCAAAGCAGGGCATACAGCAAGTGCTGGAGCCAGATGGCAAACTCAGTACTGCTTCAGAGGCTGGGTAGCACTAGCCTCCCATGAGGCCTAACAGTCGAAATAATAACAGTAGCAGCTGCTAACATATATATTAGCATCACTGGGAATGCACCATTCTGAGCGCCTAGTCACCTATATTAAAACATTCAACCTTCACCTGAGCCTTAGGATTTAGGTGCTATTAACTAACATTCCCATCTTATAGATAAGGAAACAGGTCCTCATCTAAGGAGGGACAAATCGCAGTCAAGTTTATAATATTTCCAGGGTTTTTTCCCCTCTCAAAAAAAAAAACCTTAAAAGTCACATCTGTATTACCCAAACTCATACACAAGCCCATTTCCCTGAGCAAAACAGCTGAAAGTAAAGCTCCCTTACTCACACTCCCCAGAGCTGGCCCCTTCTCTTCGTGAGTCATTTTTTTTTTTTTAAAGCTATACTGCCATACATAACGTGACCTGAAATGACCTAGAAGCCCCCGGGAGCTGCACTCCAGACCCCGAGTAACAGATGGGCACAGCAGTGCAGACGCTGCAGGGCAGGGGGCGGCGTGCGCCGCGTGGCTTCCCCGTCGTGCAGGTCGTCTCAAACCTCAGCTTCGTGATTCAGCAGCGCTGACGTCAATTTACAAGAATGAAAAGTGAGAGGAGGACTGGTGTATGTGTGGGCCTGGGCTGGGGGCCCAGGTGCGACTGAGGTATTCTTCCCACTGACAGCGGGTGAGCGGGGCAGCAGAGGGCGGGCAGGATGGCAAAGGGGCCGCTCTCCAGGACGACGGGGACTGCGGGCCTGGGTGAGAACAGCCTCTGACCCGCATCAAAGCCTTTCCTCAGCGGGGGACTCTGCCCCCCATTTCAGAGATAGGAAACAGAGGCCCAAAGTAGTACTGTCACTTACTTAGGGTCACACAACTCAAAAGTGACAGCCAAGACTTGCACCGGCTCTGCCACACTCTCAAGGTAGTTGGTTTCTTCAAGAGTGAAGGAGGGAAGAGTGAGGAACCCTGTGAAGAGGCATTTCCCCAGGTCTCGCTTCAGCCTGCTTGATCTTCCCAGCTTGAGTGGGACTGTTAACTGTCCCCGAGCCAGGAAGTGCAGAGCTGAGCCTCTTCCTGAAGCGATGCACAGAAGGCATTTAGCCCAGAGTCTGGCCACATGTCTCCAAATGATGTGGTGCTCAGTAAACGATAATGAGGTTCAACAAACATGCACTGAGCACCGACTTACGTTCCAGGCATTGCTCTTAAGCCCAGTGGATACAGGAATGGACACAGTCAAGGGAGTCTGGCCCCTGCTCTCATGGAGTTCACGTTCAGGGCCTCAGACTGTTAACTAACTAACTATGAAACTAAAGGCACCAGAACATTCCAAGTAGTGACAGTGCTCAAGATGACAACTCAACTAGGTGGCGGCACAGCAGACTGGGACTATTTCAGAAAGAAAGATCAGGAAGGCCCCTTCAAGGTGACACTGAAATTGTGCCTGGAATGACAGGTCAGAGCCAGCCGGGGAGGCAGGCATTTCAGGTAGACGGAACAGCAACTGGGAACGAGCTCAACCCAGTCCAGTGGCTGGTGGAGCTGGAGGGGAAGGGGTTGAGTGAAGGCGAGTGGCAGGAGGTGAGGCGGGATGGGAGGGCAGTGGGCACAGCCACTGGTGAGGAGCGTGGATTTGAACTGTGATGGGGAGCCAGGGGATGGGTATGCAGGTGTGTGGTGGGGGGGAGCCAGGGGTGTGTGTGTGTGTGTGTGTGTGTGTGTGTGTGTGTGTGGCGAGGGAGGGGTCATTCTTGGTCAGACCCCCTCAGCTCTTCAGAAACCTCAACTATGATCAGATCCCCAACCTAGGTCTGAGCAAATCCCCAGGGCACAGCCCCACAGACTCCAGTGAGGGGCTTCTCGGAGCAGCCAGCCTCAACCTGGGGAGAGGAAGCACAGGACCTAGGAGGAGGTGGATTGGGCCTGACATCGGGTGGAGTGTCCAGTGCCTTTGCATCCCCCTCCCCGGGGCAGCCCCTTCACCGGCGTCCACTACTGTCATCCAGAGACTCCCCAGGGCTCGAGGCTCCTAGGGAATAAAATAGCCCTGGGCCGATTCTAGGGGTCTCAAGTTCCCTCAGAGAGCAGAGTGTGGTCTTCAACGAAGCAAATTCACACAGGGACAACAGTGCCCAAGATGGGCGCTCAACTGCCTCTCCCACCTGGCCCTGGCCCTCAGACAGCCCACAGGGGAGAAGGATTCCCCTGCTCTAGACCACCTGTTTGGCCCCGATACACCACCGCCCTCAGAACAGACACCAACGCGTGAGGCCTGGCATCTCCAAGCCCCAGTTCTCCAACGGCTCCCGGCCGCGCTCAGGAGAAGGCCCAGTTGCCCCCACCCCCGAGGACCCGCGCGGCTGGCCTCAGCACTCACTGCACGCCCTCCTGCCACCGGGCCTTTGCACATGCTGTTCCCGCGCCTGGTTAGGTCTCAAGATGAAGGGTTTGTCCACGTACGAGTGCCGTCGCCTCCAGGTCTCCCCGGGCCCCAGGGCGCCCAGGACGCCAGGTGCCGCGCACTGATGACGTCACTGGCCGCCCTCACCTGCTCCTCGGGTCTTGTCAGTGCTCGGCTCTGGCCCCCCGACCCCCGCCCCTGCACTGCGGCCCCTCTGGCCTCCGTGTGGTCCTAGCGCCTCCCTGTGCTTGCTGCCCGCTTGGAAGACCTCCCCGCCCCCACCAGCACTACCATCCCCACCCCACCACC
>NW_011494865.1:1511930-1512219 GCF_000754665.1 Bison bison bison | reverse complement strand
GGCGGTCAGGTCAAGCCCATAAGAGCGGGATCTCCCAGCCCCCTCTGGTCTTAGGAGACCAAAAAGAGCTTCCACTCCATACCAGTGCACACCCGCCGCTGTTGTGCCAACTCACACGGCCCTTAGGTCCTGAATGCTAGGTTTCTCACCTGCAAATGAGATTAATCAATGTACCCATCCCATGGACAAGATTAAGTAAGAGGGTACCTGTAAAGAGTTTAACACGTGATAGGTCTCCAATAATTAGGGCTGGCCTCTCTGCTTTATGATCCTTGCCTTGCTGCTGTTT
>NW_011494865.1:1509584-1511606 GCF_000754665.1 Bison bison bison | reverse complement strand
CCCCCCCCCCCCACCTCAAATGTGTAAATGGCAAAGCCAGAGTTTGACTCCAGGTGCTTGATGCCCAAGGTCATGGTCTTACCAACTACAATGCCCAAGGGTTCATGGGTTAATAGGTTTCTGAGACTTAGGGCCACCCTGGAGGATGTTCAGAGCCATACAACCAGCCAGGGCTCAGAGCACCTCATTCATCCTTTTCCCTCTAGCACAGGCTGGGAAGCCAGGCAAGACAGTGGGCTGGTAACTTATCTGCAAGGTTGCATCAGAATTCAGCCTAGGAGAGGACTGCTTGATCAGAAGGGACCCTGCGGGAGTGGCTCTGGGGCAGTCCTGGCAGCTGGTGGGGTGTGTGTGTGGAGGGGGTATGGATGCAAATGCTGATGGGCAAAGACAGGAATGGTGCGAGCCTGACATCTGGATCCTGAGTTAGGAGGGTGACATTCGGGGCTGGCCCCACCTGGGGACCTGCAGCGGCCTGTGGGATGAGACACTCCCTCCCATACCTCCCATACTTGGGTGCAGCTGGGAGGGGCATCCAGGAGCAGGGTGGAGAGGAGGGGGCTAGGCCTGGGTAAGTCAGCCTTGGTGGCCCCTCCCCTCAACATTTCACTGTGGGAGGCAACACGGAGGAGCAGAAAGACCTGGGACCCAGGCCCTGGGTTCGAGTTCTGTTAGTGTGACTGTAGTGGCCTCATCTATAAAACAAGAATTAGAGTCAATGCTGGAAAAGACTCTTGAGAGCCCCTTGGACTTCAAGGAGATCAAGCCAGTCCATTCTAAAGGAAATCAACCCCGAATATTCATTGAAAGGACTGATGCTGAAGCTCCAATACTTTGGCCACCTGATGCAAAGAGCTGACTTATTGGAAAAGATCCTGAAGCTGGGAAAGATTGAGGGCAGGAGCAGAAGGGGACAACAGAGGACAAGATGGCTGGATGGCATCATCAACTCACTGGACATGAGTTTGAGCAAACTCCGGGAGACAGTGAAGGACAGGGAAGCCTGGTGTGCTGGAGTCACAAAGAGTTGGACACAACTGAGTGACTGAAGAATAACAACAAGACTAAACGAGAAGCACTCTGCCTTGCTTCGGAAGGGCTATGAGGATCAAATGATTTACTCTAAGTGGAGATAACTTGGATCACGACACAAATATAGAGGTTATAATAATTATTACTATTTTGCTTCACATGGGCTGCCCTGTGTATTTGAGTGAGCACAGTCATGAAGTCAGACAGACATGCTTGCTTTCTCAGCTTGTCATTTGCTGCAAGCTGAGGCTACCAGCCCATCATGTCAATTGCTCACTAGACACTAGGCATTGTTCTATGTAATTCATGCGTTGTGTTTCATTTAGCCCTCACAAGAACCATATCAAACAGACATATTATTGTTATGATACTCATTTTGCCGATGAGAAAACAGGCACAGAGAGGTTAAATAAAGTGCCCACGGTCACACAGCGGCTACGTGGCAGAACCTAGGAGGTTCCAACACAGGCAGCCCGATTTTATAGCCATTCCCTCGCTTTAAGCTAAGGTTTCCAAACTATCAGACACCGGAGATCCATTTTTATGATTTTTGCCAGCTCTATCCAAGTTGCAGCTGTTCATGTTACTCGGTTTCCTTAGGTAAGTTTTATTCAAAGGGAAATGTATCATAACTATACACAGAAAGCCAGAGTCACCTGCCACTAAAAGGTAACCCTTGAAAAAAATGCAATGAAATTCAAACAGTGTTAGCAAGTTTTAGCTAGAGATCGGTGTCTTGCTCTGCTTTCAGAGAAGGTCTCTTGTATGTGGGCTTCCCAGGTGATGTGGTGGTAAAGAATCCACCTGCCAATGAAAGAGCCACAGGAGATGAGGGTCCGATCCCTGGGTTGGGAAAATCTCCTGGAGGAGGAAATGGCAACCCACTCCAGAATTCTTGCTTGGAAAATCCCATGGACAGAAAAGCCTGTCGGGCTACAGTCCATGATGTTGCAAAGAGTTGTACATGATTGAGCACACACACACACACAA
>NW_011494865.1:1506945-1509484 GCF_000754665.1 Bison bison bison | reverse complement strand
ACACACAAAAAGCCTGTTTTGTGTGTGGCTGAGAGCGAGGGAGGGAGGGGAAGAGAGAGCGAGACGTGTCAAGTGGCAGAGAGGTGTTTAAGACACAGACACCCATATGAGACTGTCTCCTTTACTTGAGTGGAAAATAGGAAATCTTGCACATCAGCTCAATGTTTTATCAAAGTGTCCCTGGGTCTCACCTAAAACCATCATCCAGGGACCCTCCAGGACACCCATCCCAGCTTGGGACACTAAAAATGAAAGCCTAGCATGGCCAGCCTGGGGTTCCTCCGTGCTGCTAATCTTATCTTTTGCCAAGTTCCCTCTGTGGTAACCTGGTGACAGGAAGGGCCATAGTTTCTGGAAGGTGGGTCAAAGTGAAACTCCCTCAGGTCCTGGCGGGAGGGGGGCCTGGCGGGCGCCCCCGGCCAAGTGGGCAGGGCATGGGGGTGGGGTGAGGAGTGCAGGCTTGAGCTTAAAGTGGACCTTCCCCTCATTGGATTGCAGATGGGGAAACTGAGGAACAGAGATGTGGGCTTGGCCCCTTGGCAGGCAATGGAGGGAATTGGGTGTGACCATCTAAACTTCTGATTCATTCACCTGAAACCCCTGGTCACACACACATACCCTTGGCTCCCCCTGCCAGTGAGTATTGCTACCGGCTCCCCTTTATCTAGCTCTTTCTAGATGGGTACCCTTATTGTCTCATTTCACAGACTAGGCCAGGAGAGGTTGAGCTCCTTGTCTAGATCTCATGGCTGATAAAGTCATAGAAGCAGTACTGGGACCAAGCCAGATGACCCCACAGCATTCTAATGGCTCCCAGCTGCTAGACACTAAAATCTAACCCCTTCCCCACGGGCTCTGAGGTCCTTCACTGCCCAGCCCCACTGTACATTTTAGCCCCTCACTGTCCTCTTCACATTCCCCATCTGCTTCCATGATCCTTTGGCCTTTTGAGCAACCCAGGGGAAGTCTTTGATGTTTCTCTTGCATCCTCTTCACTTGACTGCCCAGGTCAAGACTCCTACTCAGTCTTCAAAGCCCAGCTCAGCTATCACCTCCTCCAGGGAAAAAATAGGTGAGTGAGTCAGAAAAGGGGGCGGGGAAGCAAGGCGTGCAGATAGGCAGAGAGAGGGAGCAAGAGGCAGAGCTGGGGAGACAGGGAGTGGGAAGAGGAGAGGAAAGACAACCCGGGAAAATAGGAAGGAAAGAGAAGACAGAGAGGTCTTAGGAGTGAGAGAAAGGACTTGTGCATGGGTGAGTGGATGGATGGGTGAGTGAATGAATGAGTGCATGAATGAATGAATGGGTGAAGGAATAAATAATCCGAACCATGTACAAAATAAAGGTCAAGTGAATAAACAGGAAGCCCTGATGGCCGGGCCGGACCGGGCCGGGCGGCCATTACCCCCAGCGGTCCCTGCTCCTACCCTGACAGCTGTGGATGGGGCCGGGCAAGACCTCTCCGGGCTCTGGGCCTGGTCTGTGTCCTTGACATTTGACAACGCTGTGCCTGTAACACCGTCCCCTCCCAGCCAAGAACCTTGGGTACCTACACTGCTCCAGACGCAGAAAACTGAAAGTAAAAGCCATCCTGAGCTTTGCCCCAGCCTTCCTGTCCCTCAGCTGGTTTCTTAGAAATCAGCTGCCTGGGCTACCAGCAGCAACCTGGACTTCCTCCCTCACCCAAGGTTCCCCTCCCCTGGTGGGCGCCATGCTGCCAGCAGAGATGGCACCACAGGCCCATCAGAAAGAAAATTTGGGAGTCAAGCATTCATTCCACAAATGTTTATTCATGCTTCCAGTAGTCCCAGGTGCAAGGGAAGAGGCCAATCTGAGCTGTTCAGAGAGTTAGGAGAAAAAGGGCATCAATGGGGTTTTGGTATCCCCTGATCCAGGTGGCTGGAGGGTTGGTGGAGGGTGGGGGGGAACCAGGAAAAGAGCTAATTAGTTTAAGAATAAGAGGACGTTGGAGGATGTAGAGTCAGGGGAGGCACCCTGGGGATGTCACCGGCAGAGTCCTAAAGCATAAGTTGAGAAGGAATCCACCTGGGCAGTCAAGGTGGGGAAGGGCATCTCAGAGGGAAGAGCATGTGCAAAGTGGCCTCTGTAATCTCCCATAATCTGTGTGTCATTGTTCAGTGGCTCAGTCGTGTCTGACTGAGTGACCCATGGACTGCAGCATACCAGGCTCCCCTGTCTTCCACCATCTCCCGGAGCTTGCTCAAACTCATGTCCATTGAGTCGGTGATGCCATTCAACCATCTCATCCTCTGTTACCCCTTTATCCTCTGCCCTCAATCTTTCCCAGCATCAGGGTCTTTTCCAATGAGTCAGCTCTTCACATCCGGTGGCCAAAGTACTGGAGCTTCAGTCCTTCCAGTGAATTTGTATAACTGTCCCTGTAGAGGCAAGTTTCTCTGTTTTTTTTGTGGGCAGAGAAACTAAGGCTCAGAGAAGTGTGGTGGATGTATTTGCCCGAGACGTCACAGCTGGAGGGGAGATCCAAAGGCGGCCTAGACTCTCCCCTAAGCGAGCTCCAGTC
>NW_011494865.1:1487547-1506845 GCF_000754665.1 Bison bison bison | reverse complement strand
TGAGGCTCAGAGAGCTCAAGTGACTTGCCTACGTCACACAGCCTGTTGGAGCACAGCAAGGATTCACAGCCAGGTTTGTGGCAGCCCAAAGTGCCTGGGCCCTCACAGAACAGTCGTGACCTGACAGTCTCTTTGCCCACATTCCAAAGAGGGAGAGGGGCCAGCAGGCACAGAGACGCAGCGGCCGGAAAGGAGGGTCCACACAGGGCGCGCTGCTCTCAGGGAACTGCCCCACCTGCCTCTGTAAGGTCCTGAGGGGGCCTTGCCTCAGCGCCCTGTGACCACAGGTGGATGTGGGCAAGACGGCCTGAGCTCCCCACGCCCCAGTTCAGGGTAGGCCCATGACCTAAGCTGGACCAGTCAGAGACCCTCCTGGGACTTTTTCTGCAGGAACTCTTTCCTCTAAACGCAGGCCCACTGGCAGCCATTGTGCCCGCTGAGTCAAGAGAATAGAAGAGAAGAAGCACAGGACAGAGCCCTGATGCCTCGTGGGAGCCCCTACATCCAGCCATACCTGAAACCCACCCCTGGGCTTACCTGTGACACACGCCACAAGGTTCCTTTTCTGCTTATGCTTGTCTGACTTATGCTTCTGTCACTGGCAACCCCAGAGAGTCTTGGGTAATCAGAGTTTGATGAGCAGCAAGGGTCAGGGGTCAGGTTTGCTTGGAACAAAGGGTGAGTGAGTGAAATGGAACCACTCACTCATCCTAAGAAGAGGCCGAACAACTCTCCGACTGAAAGAAGCAAGACTCATTTTGCCGGGATCTGGGGCCCAGGGTACTCCCCTCTCCAGCTGACATCTGCCCTCAAGGAAAGCTGGAATGTAGACACTTTCACACCTCCTGATTCATGGTGGTTCGTAACTTCTTCGTGCTGGGAAAAAAAAAAAAATTCCACATTAAAAAATTTTCCTTCCCTTTTTTCTTTTTTAAAACAGACTTTATTTTTAGAGCAGTTTTGGTTCACATCAAAATTGAGCGGGAAGCACAGAGTTTCCATATCCCCACTGCCTTCCCGCCCCCATGGTCACATCCTGGGTCAGTCCACATTATTGTTTAATCTTCACATTTGTTGTTAAATTCGTAAAAGAATCTACCAATAATGATAGCATAGAATACATTTTATATATTTTCCTGATTTCCAGATACACGCTTTTTTTTTTTTTTAAAGACACCACTGTTTTTTACTTTTAAACTATGAAAGTATGATAACACATGTACAGGAAAGCTGGAAAATCCAGAACAAAGCTACATATATTACACTTATTTTTTAAAGTAGATAAATTAAGGTTTTTAATTGGAATTTCAATATCAAACTCTCAGAAGTTAATATATTGAATATACAGAAAAATAGGATAGAGTAGGCCTGAAAAGTGCTGTGAACCAATTCAATGTAATTAAGATTTATACAGTTTTCACACAACAGTAGGATACGAATTCTATTCAAGTTCCCGTAGACTATAAAGTAGGAGACATTGGAACATATCCAGGGATGTAAAATGAGGAAGATACCATTCTTCATAACCCATGTCATAACCTGCTTTTTCCACTGAGCATTTCATGAACAACCTTCCAAGTCATTGGCTGACAAGATGGTAATGATGGTACCTGTTTTACCAGTGAGGAAGCTGAGGTACAGTTGGAGCCAGCAAGGCGACCCATGTCCTTGTGAGGCACAGCTCACCGGATGCTCTCAAGGGCCCACTGAGGTTTGGCTCCTTCTTTACAAACGGGAAAGCTGCTGTGCAGAGACGGGAAGTCGCTCTTGTTCGGGGGAGGCCCAAACCCCTGGGCAGGCTGGAAAGGAGGGGCTGCTGGTCAGCAGGGCTACACTAGCAGAGGCTGCGGGTGCTCTGTCCTGAGGGGAGGGAGGCTGGCCCTCAGAAGAACCATCTGGTGTGTCCCTGAGGGACAGCCTTGCCTCACCGCTGCCTCGGTCATGCTGCTACTGACCTTCCCAGGAGGTATCTGGTGCAGAAACGACTTGTGCCACTGGCTAATTCTCAAACTCAGGCTCACACTGAGCACCCACCGTATGCCAGACACCACTGGGGTGCCCCCCGCCCCCCACCCACAGTCTCGGTTAGTCCTTCTTACTCCTCTGTAGGGGAGGACTATTAGTATCCATTTTTCAGATGAAGAAACTGAGGCCTAGAGAAGTGAAATGACTTGCCAAGCGCCACAGAGTTAACATGTGGCAAAACCAAAATTGGACCTCAGTGAGGTCTGAATCCAGACAGAAGCATCAACATCCTGATTGGGTCTCTAACTTGGTAAATTGTTAACCACACACACACACACACACACACACACACACACACCAACTGGCCAACGGGTCTTGAGAACTGTGCCACAGAGCTCTGGCCTTGGCTCCATCCTTTTCCCCCATCTTCCCAGATTTCTTCATGAGAATCTAAGGTGATCTGCCTGTTGCAAGGATGGTGAACCACTCACAGGGATCTCAAATAAGCCCTGGATTAAGACACAGAGTGGACACCAAGGTGACATTAAAGGCATTGATGTAAAGTCCTATACTATGGTTGCTGCTGCTGCTGCTGCTAAGTCGCTTCAGTCATGTCCGACTCTGTGTGAACCCAGAGACGGCAGCCCACCAGGCTCCCCCATCCCTGGGATTCTCCAGGCAAGAACACTGAAGTGGGTTGCCATTTTCTTCTCCAGTGCATGAAAGTGAAAAGTGAAAGGGAAGTCGCTCAGTCATGTCCGACTCTTGGCGACCCCATGGACTGCAGCCCACCAGGCTCCTCGGTCCATGGGACTTGCCAGGCAAGAGTACTGGAGTTAGGAACAGCAATATTCCCAAATCAGGTTGACTTCTGGCCCAAACAGCATGGTTGAACGTAAATTCAAGATGACCCATGAGCCAGCTGCAGCTTGCACAAGTTAGTAAAAGGAGGTCCTATTACTGGGAGGTCCCAGCAGCGGTGCTCAGACTGACAAGTGGCATGTAGTGCTGTGCTGGCTCAGGCACCTGTGGACACAAATGCGGAGCTTTCACCACCTGCCTGCAAAGGGTGCATGCTCAGGAATCAGGGGTGACATGAGTGTTGGTGACAGTGAAGAATGCTCACACCCATCCTGGGTGCACGCTGCATGATCAACCAATGTGGATTTGACAAGGAGGACAGAGGAGAGAATGGGTAACATTTAGTGTCACTACTATCACTGAAGTTGTGAAGTCGCTCAGTCGTGTCCGACTCTTTGTGACCCCATGGACTGTAGCCCAAAAGGCCCCTCCATCCATGCAATTTTCTAGGCAAGAGTACTGGAGTGGGTTGCCATTTCCTTCTCCAGGGGATCTTCCCAACCCAGGGATTGAACCCAGGTCTCCCGCATTGCGGGCAGACGCTTTACCGTCTGAACCACCAGGGAATACTAATATCATTGGTGATATATTAGATAAGAGATATATGTGTTATCAAATGACATAAGGGCTATTCTTGACGTAGCACTAATTACATAGAGGCATGCAGCTAAGCACGTCATGCTATCTTTAATTCTCGAAACAGTCTGGCGGGTGGATTATCTTAGGCTGAATCACATGAAATTGCTGATTTTGTAGGTCAAAAACACAAACAGTATTGGCAATACTGTTCAATGTCAGAGCATTTTCATTTCGACAGAATAAGTAAACCCCACTGGCAGGACCCTGGGGCGCCTGCCTGCTCAGAGGATGGTTTTCTCCTTGCTTCCTCCTCTTCACCCACCCTCTCATTCTGGCTACCCAGGCCCCCACCACCCCACCCCATTGCGGCCAGGTCTATATTTACAGTCTAGATTTCTGTGAAGTGGGGACTCGAGGAAGTGACTTATTCCAGAGTCATCACAGTCACCCAGAGATAGTGACATCCCAGAAGCCTTCAGTTTCTGTCCCCTCTCTGCCCCTGCCAATATGGGACTTTTCTCTTCCCTCTCTGGGTTTCCAAGGCTCAAACCAGAAGACAGAAACAGGAATTGTGTGTCTGCCTACCGTCTGTCTGATGGGCAGATGAAATGGAATGGGAGATTTGTGTCCATTTTGCGGACAGTAACACTGAAGCAAATCTGTGCCCAACCTGGTTGCCAGTTGCCCCATCAGGGGCAGAGAGGAGAGCAGGTGGGTTTCTGGACATCTGGGATCTCAGCCCGGTTCAGCTCAGTCCAAGCATCCTAGAGGTCGCTGGAAGGACCTCCTGGATCAGCCCTGCCCCACCACTCCTGGGGCAGGTGCTGAAATGACAGCCAAGCCATAGGGGCGCTGGGCCCGGAGGGGTGGAGTCTTTCCAGGTAGTCAGACTGAGAGAGAGGGTGGCAGCTTGCGGGGACAGCGGAGGAGGAAGGGAACAGCCTGGTCCCCGTGGTGCACAGTTCGGTCCCCGCCGCGCACAGCCCGCCCGCCAGGCACAGCCGGTCTTCGGGGAAGTCGCCGAGTCGGAGTTCCAGGAAGCGATAACGCTTGTTGAAACCTCTTTCTTGTGGCCTGGTCTTGTCACATGGCTTGGTGGGGACCAACGTCAAGCAGGGCCACGGGTCTAGGCCAGCTTGCACCCTGATAGCTGCTGCCACCCTACGCTCCTCCCCCGAGGCTGAAGGGGCGGGGGTGGGGAACCAGGCAGGAAAAAGGGCATGCGTGGTACCCACCCCGACGCCCCTTGCCCAGGCTGAAAGCGGAGGACCCCTGGGTGGAGGGGTTGCTGTGAAAACACACAGCAGGTGCTGAGGAGACAGAAAACCTTTGCTCCCTTCCCATGAAGCCAGGGAACGTGTCCCATCATTCTAGGGCAGGACTCTCCACCACAGCACTACTGACTTCTCTGCTGTGGGGACAGCCCTGTGCCCTGGAGAGTGTGAGGAGTGTGCCCGGCCTCTGCCCACTAGATAGTGGTACCCACATCCACCCCCTAGCTGTGACACCAAAAATGTCTCTAGATGTGGCCAAATGGTCCCTGAAGGACAAAACCCTGATCCAGATTCAGTGCCCAGCACAGAGTAGGTGCACAGAAATCAGTAGGTCTTCAGCCCCGACAGCAGAACCTGTGTGGTTCATTTTTATACCCCATCACCTGGCATCATGGATCTGCAAAGGGACAATTCTGGGGATTTTTCTGGTGGTTCAGTGGTTAAGACTCTGTGCTCCCGATGCAGGGGACCTGGGTTCGATCCCTGGTCAGGGAAGTAGATCTCACATCCTGCAACAAAGACCCAGCTCAGTCAAATAAATGAAAATAAGTATTTTGGAAAAAGGGATAATTTGGGAGACTCTTAGTCCTCCAATCTCTCTTAGCTTCTCATTCCACAACACTAGGCTTCCCAGCTGGCTCAGTGGTAAAGAATCTGCCTGCCAATGCAGGAGACAGGGGTTTGATCCCTGGGTGGGGAAGTTCCCCTGGATGAGGAAATGGCAACCTGCTCCAGTATTCTTGCCTGGGAAGTCCCTTGGATGGAGGAGCCTAGCAGACTACAGTCCACGGGGTCGCAAAAGTCGGACACGACTGAGCGACTAAACAACAGCTCTCTTAGCTTCTCACTCCACAAGACTAATAAACATACCATCTAAATAAAACCTGTGCTGGAGGCCTTGAACTTGAGGACAGAAGGCTGAATTGAGGGTGTGGTCAGGCTTGACACAAAGGGTAGAGAGAAAGGTCATGGGTCCCAGCGCCCAGTGTGGTCCCTGGAAGCCGGCAGCCCTACTTCCCACCCCCCAGGCTGGAGGCTGGGGGATCTTCTGTGGAGAGACTGACCCACCCCAGAAAGGACACGTCGGATGCTGACTCTGGGACTCTACCGTGACTGCCAGAGCCTGCCCCGCTGCCTGGATGAGACTCACCTGTCCACACACCCTGTCCATAGTCAGCAAGCTTCTGATGGTCTGTTTTCAGTCTCCTGATCTTCAGTGTGAACTCACAGACGAGGATCACTGGACACTGGAGGCAGGCTTCTACAAGGAAAATCAGAGGTCAGCTTCAGCAGAGGAAAAGAGCTCCTGGAAAACAGGGCCAACTCGGGGAGGAGGAAAACACAAGACAAGAAAAACCCTAAGAGAAACAAGAGACGTTGTATCTCTAAAGCGAGAACGAGACGCTGCATAGAGGAACATTCAGTGACCAAGAGAGAACTAGAGAGGTGAGGGCAGAAAGAAAAACTTTCACTATTAGCCTTGCAAGCGACTGGAAAACCTCCCAGAAAGACACAGGGAAATCCGACATAAAAAGATCAAGAAACTAGAGGATTGTCCCTCAAGATGCAACGTTAGAGAACAGAGAAAATGGAGGGGAAAAAATGTTCTAAATCTCAAGGACGTGAGCTTCCATATGGGAAAAGCTTCTCAATGGCTGTGTTAGTTTTCTGTGTACAAATCTTGGTGCTACGGAGGGAAGAATTCTAAGAGAGCCCCTTTCCTTTCCCACCACCCCATCTCATCCCCAGGACATGTTTATAATGGATTCTGCTCCTGTGATTAGCTTACGATATAAGGTTGCTTTTACAAAAGGGAGGTTATCCAGTGGATCTAACTTAATCCCCTGAACCCTTCAAAAGCGGAATGTTTTCTCCGGCTGGTGCCAGAAGAGGAAGTCAGAGATTTGAAGCACAGGAAAGATGTGATGGGCTGTCGCTGGAGGGGAGGGGGAGGGGCTGAGTGTGGATGAAATGTGGGTCACCTCTAGAGTTGAGAGCAGCCCTCGGCTGAAACTTGGCGAGGAAACGGGGACCTCAGACCTACAACCACAGGAACCGAATTTTGCCCAAATCAAGAAGGATCCTGGAAGCAGATTTTTCCCCCAGAGTCTCCAGATGGGAACTGGGACCCCGGCTGACCCCGATTTTGGCCCAACTTGAGCAGAAAACTTGTGCCAAACTTCTGACCTAGGAAAACTGTGAGATAATAAATTTATTAAGCCACTAGGTTTGTGATAATTTGCTACATAGCAGAAAACAGAAAATTCATAGATCTGCTTAAAAGAACAGATATTTATCTCACACTGTTTCTGTGGGTCAGAAATCAGGGAGTGACTCAGCTGGGTGGTTCTGTCTCAGGGTCTCTCAGGAGGCTGCAGTCAAGGAGTCAGCCGGGGTTTGGAGGACCTGCTCCAGGGGTCATTCACAAGGCTGGAGGCAGGCGGCCTCAGCTCCGCACCTCAAGGGCTGTGCCGTGGGGCTGCTTGAGTGCCCTCACAACATGGCGGCTGGCCTCCCCAACAGCAAGCGAGCCAAAAGGGGGTAACATGGCAGCCACGTGCCTTTTATGACCTGGTCTTGGAAGTCACATTATTATTATTATTTTAAAAGTAATTAATTTTTGGCTGCGCTCTGTGTCTTCATTGCTATGTGGGCTTTCTCTAGCTGCGGTGAGCGCAGTCCATTCTCTAGCTGCGACACTAGCTTAGTTGCTCCGTGGCATGTGGAATCTACCTGAAGCAGGGGTTGAACCTATGTCCCCTATATTGGCAGGCGGATTCTTAACCACTGGACCACAAGGGAAGTCCCCAAAGTTAGTTCAGTTCAGTTCAGTCACTCAGTCGTGTCCGACTTTTTGCGACCCCATGAACCACAGCACGCCAGGCTTCCCTGTCCATCACCAACTCCCAGAGTCCACCCAAACCCATGTCCATTGAGTCGGTGATGCCAACCAACCATTTCATCCTCTGTCATGCCCTTCTCCTCCTGCCCTCAATCTTTCTCAGCATCAGAGTCTTTTCCAATGAGTCAGCTCTTCACATCAGGTGGCCAAAGTATTGGAGTTTCAGCTTCAGCATCAGTCCTTCCAATGAACACCCAGGACTCATCTCCTTTAGGATGGACCAGTTGGATCTTCTTGTGGTTCAAGGGACTCTCAAGAGTCTTCTCCAACACCACACTTCAAAAGCATCAATTCTTCGGTGCTCAGCTTTCTTCACAGTCCAACTCTCACATCTATACATGACTACTGCAAAAACCATAGGCTTGACTAGAAGGACCTTTGTTGGCAAAGTAATGTCTCTGCTTTTGAATATGCTATCTAGGTTGGTCATAACTTTCCTTCCAAGGAGTAAGTGTCTTTTAATTTCATGGCTGCAATCAATCACCATCTGCAGTGATTTTGGAGCCCAGAAAAATGAAGTCAGCCACTGTTTCCACTGTTTCCCATCTATTTGCCATGAAGTGATGGGACCAGATGCCATGATCTTAGTTTTCTGAATGTTGAGCTTTAAGCCAACTTTTTCACTCTCCTCTTTCACTTTCAAGAGGCTCTTTAGTTCTTCACTTTCTGCCATAAGGGTGGTGTCATCTGCATATCTGAGGTTATTGATATTTCTCCTGGCAATCTTGATTCCAGCTTGTGCTTCTTCCACCCCAGCATTTCTCATGATGTACTCTGCATAGAAGTTAAATAAGCAGGGTGACAATATACAGCCTTACTGTACTCCTTTTCCTATTTGTAACCAGTCTGTGGTTCCATGTCCAGTTCTAACTGTTGCTTCCTGACCTGCATATAGGTTGCTCAGGAGGCAGGTCAGGCGGTCTGGTATTCCCATCTCTTTCAGAATTTTCCATAGTTTATTGTGATCCACACAGTCAAAGGCTTTGGCATAGTCAATAAAGCAGAAGTTACATTATTATTATTATTATCATTTTCATCAATCCAGATTTATTCCTTCCTAGCTAAGTGACCCAGGGAAGCTTCCTCAACCACTTTGAGCCTCACTTTCTCTGTGAAGTGGGGAGATACTACTCCACTGGAAGGATTAGAATAGAGCTGAGAAGAAATAAAAATAATACCCCTTGAAGGACCCAGCACACATCTGTTGGGTCTAAGGAATCTTATTTTGTCTCCGTCTCCCACTCTACTATCCAAGTCCAGATCATTCCTGGGCTCTTAGGTCCAAGCAGGAGGGGTCCAGGCCAGAGTTCAGGGAAGATTTGGGGCCTGAATTGATCATGGAACAGTCCCCACTCTGACCCCTGAGCTGTGAAGGACACTGACCTCTCTGGGGTTGATCTAGCTCCTCAAGGCTCCGTCCTGTCATCTGCTTGTTGCTCAGAAAGCCCTTCGTCCCCCTGGGTGGCCCCTGGTTCTGCTCCAAGCCTCCTTGGCTCTGCCTGTCACGTGCCACCATTAGAAGACACACAAAATTTTGCAGAGGTGCCTACAGGAAGTGCACTGATGGAGTCCAGCCCTGGATAAGGCTCCATCTGACAGGAGCAGAGACAGGAGAGAGGACAAGAGGGACCTGAGGCAGGTGCTGAGACTGAGTCCTGGCCCTGAAGTTCAAGGCCTGGGTTCTGCCAGTTTTGAGTTAAGAGTCCTGTCATGGCCCCTTCTGTTGCATGACGGGAGCACATTTCCTTCTCTGAGCTCACGTACCTCAGCTGGCAAGTGGGAGTAACCGTGGCATTTACCTCGTAGGGGCATGTATCTGTTCACTCACTCAACAAATATGTATTGAGCACCTACTCTGTGCCAGGCATTCTTCTTGGCTCTGGCTTCTCAGCAGTGACAAAGACAGACTGAGTTCCTTGCCCTTTCGGACTTTACAGTCTCACAGGTGGAGAGACAGGATTATGTCAGATGCAGCTAAGTGCTATGGAGTAAAACACAGCAGGTTAAAACACCTGTGTAAACACAGGTGGGCTAGGAGGTGCCAGGGATAGGCTGCTATTTTATTTGGATGGTCACGGAAGCCTCTCTGAGAAGCAGAAAACTAAAGGTGAGTCAGCTACCCATTTGTATGTGGAAAGAGCATTTTAGGCAGAAGGAAGAGCAGGTGCAAAGGCCCTGAGGCAGAATATTCAAGGAAAGGGGTGAGTGTAGCTGGTACAGTGTGAATCAGGGGATGAACAGTAGCTGAGATCAGAGAGGTGGGGAGTGTGGGATTGGATCAGGTAGGGACTTGTGGATCCTTAAAAGGGTTTTAGCTTTTACTCAGAGTGAGATGCGAGCATGAGATAGTTCTGAGCCTAGGACCTGCTAGGAGGATTCCATAATACATGCATATAAAGTACTCAGTAGTGTGCTCGGCACATAGTAGGGGCTCCATAATTGCTGGCTTCTACTATTACTGTTGTTATTATTGCTTAACTACTAGGAAGCAAATTGGAAGCTATAAAAAGTTATAGGGATGCAAATTTTCATTGCCTGACAGAACTTCTAAGATGTTTTCAAATGCTATTATCAAGCATTAGCCATGCAAAAGGCAGGTTTCATTTCTTCATTTTCTGAAAGAGCAACCTAAGGCTCAAAGAGGTTGGCCACTGCAAAGCAAAAAAAAAAGGGAAAAGTCCAACTCACCAGAACGCAGGTCTTCTGAATCCAGCTGATGCCTGCTGGTTCAGTCATTGGGGCTGACAGGCCTAGGTGGAAAGGGAAGGTGGTGGTCCCTGTGCAAAATGCGAGGCAGAAGTGTGGGGGCAGAAGCATGGAGGTGGCACCTGGGGCCTTCAGCATCACTGAAGAGAAAAGCCTAGAGCCTCCAACTCTGATCTGGCTCATCAGGCAGAACAGGTTCACAGAGATGAAAAGAGGCCCCAGGGCATCACTGAGGATGCCTCTGGTCCAAGTAACAGGAAGTCTGATGTAAAGTGACTTAAAGAAGCTGGAAATGTAACACCTGGTTCAACAGGAAGTCTAGAGGTAGATCCGGTTTCTGGCCTGGCGGATTCAGCAGTCCCACCAGGACTCCACGGACCCAGGTTCCTTCATTTCTCTGCTCTGACATCTCAGTGTTGGTTTCGCCCGAGGCTGCTCCTTGGATGGCAGATGCAAATACGGGGGACACATCCAGCAGAAAAATGGAAACCATTTCTCCCCAGGGCTCCCCCTTAGGAGCAAGGAAATCTTTCCAGGAAGCCCTCAGAAGGCTTTCCTCCTATCTCGTTGGCCAGAATTGGGTTACGTGCCCACTGTTGAGGCGACCACTGACCAAACTGGAATTTCCTTAACTGAGAGGGAATGAGTGCTGAAGTGTGTTAGTCACTCAGTCTTGTCCAACTCTGTGCCTCCATGGACTATAGCCTGCCAGGCTTCTCTGTCCATGGGATTTTCCAGGCAAGAATACTGCAGGGGGTTGCCAGACAGCGGGTCAAACTGATTTTGTAAAATAAAGTCTTAATTTTCCCTCCCTCCCTGTATCCATGCCCTTGACAATATGATTTTGCTGTTCCTCTCATTAAGCAATCTATGTTTCCATCCTAGAACTTGGGCTGCTTTAGCCAATGGGAAGTGAGGACGGTGATGAAGGGACAGCCTGCTTCCTAGCCTGGACCTCAAGATGCTTTCTGGCTCTATGCATTCTCTTGGGATTCCGCATCTGTCCTGAGAACAAGCCTAAGCTGGCCTTCTGGATGACAAGAGGCCACACAAAACTGAGAAGCACCATCCTAGCCGAGGCCACCCAACACCAGCCAGCCCCCGCCAACCTACCACCTAGCTGCCTGTGGATGCGAGAGTGTACCAAACAAGATCAGCCCAGCCCAGAAGAACCACCCAGCCAACTCACAGACTGTGAGCAGCAGTAAATGCTGCTTGTGTTAAACCACTCATTCAGGGGAGGTCAGTCATGCAGCAACAGCTAATGGATCCAGGGGACTGACCACCTGTAGTGGTTACCTACTCACAGAAAGCCAGTCCTTTTAGAGGAGCAGGAAATATCATTTATTCATTGACTCCATCTTCCTGTCCACTCTGACACAGGCAACTCAAAGATCAGTAAGGCCTGTCCCCATCTCAGGAAGTCCCTGTCTGGGTGGGACATGGACTTGTCAGTGGAAGCCTGGAGCTCCCCCATGGTTCCCCACTGCCTGAGCAGGGTCTGACAGGATGTGTGACCTGTTCCTACAGACCAGCTTCATTGCGCCTGCCTCTCCACCCCTCTACCCTTCCCCAGGCCCCACACCCTCTGTCCCTGGACCTTTGCACATGCTGGTTTCTCCTTCTGGACATGCCCATGATCTATGATCACTATGCTCCTTTGAGACCCAGCTTGGCTATTGGGGATTCCCTTGTAGCTCAGTTGGTAAAGAACCTGCCTGCTATGCAGGAGACCTGGTTCAATTCATGGATTGGGAAGATCCCCTGGAGAAGGAAAGGGCAACCTGTTGTAGCTACTCCGGGAAACAAACTCACTGAGAAGGACAATGCAGATAGTGGAGTGCAGTTTATTACACCCGCGGGCCCAAGGCAGAGTCTCCTCTCAGCCAAGGACCCCGACCAGCATTTGTGAAAATCTTTTATACCCCATGTGTTCGTGTCTGAACCCACCACTCCAAATTCCTCGAGACTTACATAAACCAAGGAAAATACAATCCCAGTAACCCCATCATTCACGTGCTATGTGCTCACGTGCTCAAACAGTCAAACAATTAGCCAATAATCAATAAACCTGAGGTTACACTCCGGTAGATACAGAAAAGTTTATGGCCTGGCTGGAGGAAGGGGTGATTAGTGTATGTTTTCTCTTAGGCGATGAGTAACCTAGATACGATCTTCAAGGATCCCCTGTCTGGAGGGGGTCTTATCCCTCCTTCTGTTGTTGTTTTCATAGGCACTAAACACAGAGTTCAGAGTCCATTGGAAAGGTGGCCAAGCATGATCAGCATGAACAGGCCTATGATGGAGTCCAGGCCCTCTGAATTCCTTCTTCATTCCCCGCTCTTGATGCTCTTAACTCAAATTATGAGCATCATTCATAGGGATATATTGCACCCTGGCTCTCTGACCTCCAATTTGGGAGAATGACATCAACCTTCGGGTTACAGAGTTCATAATACATTGTAAAATTCAGGGTCCACAAAGCAAAACCATCAAGACAACTATGACAGTGGTAAATATAGTCTTCCACCAATGGCCCTTCACCCAAGATAGGACCAAAGTCCAGAAAGGAATGTTTTCATTTGACATTGCTTTTACCTGCTTTTTCATGTCATCTAAAGCAGTTGATACATTGCCAGATAAGTCAGGGATGTATACACAACATTCAACCTTAATTATAGCACAGGTCCCTCCTTGAGCAGCTGTGAGTAGGTCCAAAGCCATTCTATTATGAATTACCGCTTTTCTCATTTGGATTTGCTCTTCATTTAAGGCTTGGATGGCTTTTGTTCTATCTAGGAGGGCCTGTTTTGTGAAATTAGTCAAGGCCTCTACTTTAATCATGATATCTGTTGTTCCTATAGAGGGCAGCAATATACTCATACCAATGAAACACGGATCTTGTCCACCTAGCATGTAAATAAGGTAGATTTACCAGGGCTACCGGGGTGGATTTACAAGTAGGTTAGGCTTTTGTTACACTGGCATTTATATCAAATGTAACCCCATGACCCGAGTCCATTGACTGTAGGTCTTACACCAAGACAGCAAGGAGAGGTTATGATTGACAAGAGAGAGGAAAGTCTCTTTTTGTCATCCCAGAAAAGAGCAGAGTGGTTTAAAATCTCCTTGGCAGAGGGGTGACACCCACCAAGGAAGTCCATCTATCACTGACAGAGGCATAGCCCTACATACCCAGCAGCTGGAAGTGTTGTGGAAGTCTGCGTAGGAATGTGCCCATGAGATGAAAACATTGTCCTGAGTTGAAACAGAAGTTAAATTCCAAATTACGTTGATGAGGCCAAGCAGCAGGAGTTGATTGTGCGGCTTCATCCTGAAGGGGCTCGTCCAAGATCTTCTTTTCCTTCTTCTAAAGGATGGTCTTATTCTCTCGAGGGTCAGCGAGGTCCCTCTGTGCAGTCCACTCAGCGTTTTTTGGGTCTGTGTGGTATGTTCTCTTTACCCTCGTATGATGGATCCAAGTGACAATACCTGCAACTTTAACTGCAGTAGGGGTAGTTAGGATAACATAAGGGCCCTTTCACCAAGGGGCTAGCAAATCATGTTTCCAATCTTTGACCCATACTTGGTTACCAAGCGTAAACTCATGAATCTGTTCCCCAAGGGGGAATGGCACCCTTTCTTGTACAAACTTCGTTACCCGATTTATTAACTTACCCAGTTCCATCTGATATGAAGTCCTATTCCCCCTTACCTGAGGCAAACTTGTTGACACCTGTTTTACTATGGGAGGGGGCCTCCCATACACAATTTCGTACAGAGAATAGCCTTGGGACCGTGGGGTCATCCTGAGTCTGAGCAGAGCCGTCGGAAGCAAGTCCACCCAGGAGCAGTCAGCCTCTATGATCCACTTGGAGAGTCTCTTTAATGTCCGGTGGGTTCCTTCCACCATCTCAGAACTCTGGGCCTATATGCAGTGTGCAGTTTCCATTTGATGTTTAAAGTTTTGCTTACTTGTTGTACTAAATCAGCTATAAAAGCCGGGTCATTGTCTGAACCAATGCTGGTAGGAAGTCCAAATCTGGGAACTATTTCCCTAAGCAGGCACCGGGCTACTTCTGATGCCCTTTCAGTCCAGGTAGGAAAAGCTTCTACCCATCCTGAGAACGCACATACCATGACCAGCAGGTAACGGTAGTGTGGGTGAGGTTTCATTTCAGTGAAGTCCACTCCCAGGTGTTCAAAGGGCAGCGTGCCTTTCCACTGAATCCCCGGAGGTTTTTGTCTGAATACCGAGAGGCAGCATTAACCTGTGAGCAGGCAGCATGGCCTCGGTGGGTCGCTTGGTGTGTTAGGCTTACCAGATTGTGTGCCAGCTCCTCCGGTACCGATAATTTACCACTTGGCAATTCCCACCATCCCTTTTCAGTCTTGATGGCCCCTTCCGCTTTGTCTAACCTGACAGCCATTGTCCTTGTTTTATCAGGCTAGTGCCATCAGTATATAGGACCCAACTAGGGTCTGGACCCTTGCGTCCTTCTTTAAAACAAACCCCACATACCTCACCTCCTCCTTGCAGATCTGTGCCTTCTTCTTCGACACCCGGTAACCTGCTTCCATCAGCAGCTGGAGCACAGCTTTTGTCCCTTTCCAGCATTTTTCCTTGGTCTCTGCAGCCAGCAGCAGGTCATCCCCGTATTGTAGGAGCCAACATCCATACTCTTCCGGATGGAATGAGTTCAGGTCAGAAGCCACGGCTTCCCCAAAGATGGCTGGGGAATTCTTAAACTCTTGTGGGGGAGTCCAGATGAGCTGTTGCTTGGTGCCCACGACTGGATCTTCCAATTCAAAGGCAAAGATGGGCTGTGATACTGGGGCGAGGCGTATGCAGAAGAAGGCATCCTTGAGATCTAGGCGAGTATAAACTTTAGTCCTCGGCGGGAGGAGGCTAAGTAAGGTATAGGGGGTTGGAACAGTGGGGTGTAAAGTCACAGTAGCCTGGTTGACTCGCCTGAGATCCTGTACAGGCCTATAGTCCTGTCCTCCTTCCTTTTTGACTGATAGGATCGTCGTATTCCAAGCCGACTGGCACTCTACTAGAATGCCCGCTTGTTTCAATCTATTGGTGCGGGGCAGTATGCTGGCCCAGGCCTCTATCGGTAGCGGGTACTGGCGCTTTCTAACCGGGATGGTGCCTGGTTTGAGTTTTATTATCACTGGGGCTTGATGTTTAGCCAGCCTGGGGGGAGGGGGTTGTCTTCTGCCCAGACCTCAGGGAATAATTGAGTTAGCTCGCACTCATGCTCTTCCAGCCTACCGGGTTCTTTGGAGGCTCATGCAACCTCCACTCATCTTGGGGTGGTATTGAGAGAGACAGCAAATAAGTCATAGTGTCCGTCTGGAAGGTGGGCCTCTCCTCAGGGGAGAAAGTCACTTGTGCTCCTAATTTGGAGAGCAAGTCTCTTCCCAACAGGGGTACTGGGTACTCAGGAATGTAGAGGAATTCATGAATCTCTTGGTGCCCCCCATCTGACATTTTCTGGGCTGGCAAAACGATTTAGTCATCTCTTCTCCCGATACCCCAGTTACAGCGGTAGTCTTTTTGGACAGTGGTGCCACAGGTTTTGTTACTACTAACAGTTCTGTTCCTGTATCCACCATGAAGTCAATGTTTTTGGTCCCCGCTTTTAAGGTTACCATGGGTTCTCGGGGACCTGATATCTCTGAGCTCCGGCAGCCCTATTTAATTTCCAAGTCAGCAAGCCCCACAACTGCGGGAGCTTCCTCTTCCTTCCTTGCCTTAGGGCATTCATTCTTCCAGTGGCCAAAAGCTTGGCACCAGGCACACTGGTTTGACTGTAACCGGGCCGGGGCCTCCGTGGGGACCGGTTGAAGGACTGTCCTGTCCCTGGGGCAGAGGAGGTTTTCCGGAGGGCCTGAGATAGACTTTCCCAGAGCAGCAGCTAGCATTGCAAATCTCTTGTCTGTTCTCTTTCGTTCCCTCCAGCTCTCTGGCAGAGTGCAGTCTCTGCTTAATTCCAACGTCTCCCTCCCTTTCTTGTCAGTACTCACCGGGAGAGGCGGATATAGCTTGGGCGGTTCGGCTGGAGCCGGATCCTGGAAGTGCTGGCCAGAGGCTTCTGTCACCGGGATCGGAGCCTGCCGAGGTGGCAGCTCTACGACCTTGGGGAGAGCTGGCGGAGGAGCAGCGGCTGCTGGACTTCACCTGGCCCTGGATTAGGCATTAAGGCGGCCTCCGGTCCTGGTGGAGCACTGAGGCAGCAGCTTCATTATCCAGTATGGGGGAGGGGTCAGGTCGTCCCCGTCCAAATCCTGTAGAATTTCCTTTTTTATCATCAATTTTTGTGCCATTAATATTTTTCCCTTTCCCTTCTGGATACAGAACCTTGTCCAAGTAGGAGGGTCTTGAGCTAACCCTAGCCATGAGTCAATATATGGATATTGATCCGGGTGTCCTGGCTCTCCTGTGAGTACTGTATAGACTGCTTCCACTATTTTTGAGTTCATGGTGTTCCCTGGTGGCCATCCTACTCCCACAGGGGCCATTCGACCTCACAGAGTATGTGGAGGCGGTTAGGCTTCATCTTCACCCCACAGTCTCCTCCTAATCCCTTCTTGAAATTTTTAATCCTGCCCTCCAATACAGTTGCCTTAGATTCACTTCCTCCCATCTTCCTTACTTTCTTGGACCTTCTTCTACTTTTCCTTTTCGTTCTGTCTACAAAGTTCTCAGATGTACTTCTGATATTTCCACTCAATGACACTTAAATTGCCATTCTGCCTCCTTCCTAATTGGGGTGAGAAGAGCCTTACCTGCCAGATCCCAGAGGGAGAAGGGGGATTGGCGTGTCTTCACCTGCCAGTCAGCACAGCCAAACCAGAACACCAGGTGGTCCAAGACTGTTTCTTCCTTAAAGTCTATTCTGCCTTGGTGGGCTTGATCAGGTGCGGATGAAAACACAGATGGATTAAATATCCCACGTCCCAGGCCATCTCTGGGAAAGCCAATTCATACTCACTTAGGTATCCCCTTCCTTCTAGACTAACAATTCCGAGGGGGTCAAGAATTTCACAGCAGATGGGACACCTCCTGGGGGAGGGCAGAATATGAGCATACAAGGACCAGTTTCCTATCCTAAAAATCCCCTGGTGATCGCTGGTAATAATTTTCCCTGAGACGTCATGGACACACCTCCTAAATGACCTTCACAAATTTCCTTCTTAAATCGTAGCATGCTCGTCGACCTGTGTACCAAGCAATCGCTGCTGCCTGCCTATTCCAGGCCCCTGTGGGTCCGTGCCCCTTCTAGTCCCTCCCAGGGGGGTGATCAGGCCCCCTCTTTCACCCTGCCGGGTGGGTTCCTCCTCACCTGAGCGCTCAGTTCCCTTGTTGCTGTTCACTACCTGCCAAAGCGAAGAAACTGGCCATTGAAAGGCTGAATTCTTCCAGAGGGGCGAGGCGCCTTCCCCTCTCTAGGAGATTCAAGCCACAAAGCCTCGGGATGGCCTCAAATGAGACCTGTCTCCTCAAAGTGAGGAGTTTCCCGGTCAATGCACCAAATGTTGTAGCCACACGTTCCAGGAAACAAACTCACTCAGAAGGACAATGCAGATAGTGGAGTGCAGATTATTACACCCGTGGTCCCAAGGCAGAGTCTCCTCTTAGCCAAGGACCCAAACCAGTATTTGTGAAAATCTTTTATACCCCATGTGTTCGTGTCTGAACCCACCACTCCAAATTCCTCGAGACTTACATAAACCAAGGGAAATACAATCCCAATAACCCCATCATTCATGTGCTATGTGCTCATGTGCTCAAACAGTCAAACAATTAGCCAATAATCAATAAACCTGAGGTTACACTCCGACAGATACAGAAAAGTTTATGGCCTGTCTGGAGGAAGGGGTGATTAGTGTATGTTTTCTCTTAGGCGATGAGTAACCTAGAAACGATCTTCAAGGTTCCCCTGTCTGGAGGGGGTCTTATCCTTCCTTCTGTTGTTGTTTTCACAGGCACTAAACACAGAGTTCAGAGTCCATTGCAAAGGTGGCCAAGCATGATCAGCATGAACAGGCCTAAGATGGAGTCCAGGCCCTATGAATTCCTTCTTCAAACCCACTCCAGTATTCTTGCCTGGAGAATCCCATGGACAGAGGCACCTGGCAGGCTTCAGTCCAGGGGCCACAAGAGTTGGACACAATTTAGCGACTAAACCACCACTATCAGCTGTCCCATCTCCCAGGAGCCTTCCCAGAACCACTTCCCACGCAAGTCAAAAGCCCCTGTGGGGCTCCCACAGTCCCCACGGCTGCCTCTAGCCCTACTTTTATCACTCTGGGTTGTGACCCTTTATCCTCAGTCCAACTGCCTCAATTCACAGGTATGAAACTCAGGTCCAGAAAGGAGAAGTGACTTGTCCAAGGCGAGCTGAGCCCCACCCAGGACTGTCCTGGCTGCCCACTTGCAGTCAGTCCTGCTGCTTTCCTTTCCTCAGTGCCCAGCCCATGGCTAGCGGGGGAGGTGACACATCCTCCCCACGGTCCTGATACACAGCCTGCATCCTCCCCACGGTCCTGGTACACAGCAGAGTCTACATCCACCCCACGGTCCTGGTACACAGCCTGCATCCTCCCCTCGGTCCTGGTACACAACCCCCATCCTCCCCATGGTTTTGGTCACAGTCTGTATCCTCCCCAGGGTCAAGGTAGGCAGAACACAAGCAACGTTCCCCTCTCCAGATGGGGACATGAGGTTCAGAGGGAAGAGGCTTGCCAAGGTCACCCAGACAAGAAGGGACAGAGTGGAGACCCAAACCCATGCCTAGACTTCACTGTACTCTGGTCTCTTCTAGGGCTTTTCACCTGAGCCGAGGCCACTGGTGGTGGGAGGGAGTATGGAGAGAAGGCTGGGGCGGGCAGGGGGGGAACCGGGGACGTTGGGGAACCACGGAGGCAGGAAGAGGCTGAGCAGAAAGTGAAAGGGGCCAGAGGCCAAGAATAGTTGTGGGTGACAGAAGCAGGGGACTACA
>NW_011494865.1:1486303-1487327 GCF_000754665.1 Bison bison bison | reverse complement strand
ACTCCCCAGCCCCGCCCCCCCTCCCCCGGCTGGCGAGTCTGGTAGATGCCCCCACAAGGTGAGAATGGAATTGAGGGTGGAGGAACTGCCTCGGGGTGGGGGGAGAAGGCTCCACCGCTGGCTGTACACAGATCTTCCCATCATTTGTACCTATTACAAAGAGCTTGGAGAATCTGGGGACTAATAGAACCCATCAAGAAAAAAACAGCCTTTAGACCACCAGCCTTTGCTGCAAAGAGAAAACAGTTTATCAATATTGCCACCATCGGCTGTCGCCGTCTCCAGCAGCAGTTCGGTGTAGTGGTGAAGCTCCTGGGTTCAGTCCCAACTCTGCCACTGGCTGGCTGTGTGACCTTCGGCCAGTCACTTCACCTCTCTGGGCCTCGGCTTGCTGACATCACTTACTTCGTGGGAGTGTCCTGAGGATTAGCTGAGTGCGTATATGTAGAGCACACACAGCAGGTCAGAGAAAGTGCTCAACAAACAACTCAGCTTGTGTTCTCCACCATCGACATCTGTAGTTAACCACACACACACACACACACACACACACACACACGGAAAGTCCCTCCAGAATGGACACGGTGGGATAGCAGGGATTTGGTTTTGTTCACTACCGTGTCTCCAGCAACTGGAGCAGAGCCTGGCATACAGCAAGTGCTCAATAAATGTGTGGAGAGAAGGAAGGAGAGTGGTATTTCCAGGTGTGGGGCATCCCTTCTGTTTCTCTGTACTTTATCTTTTATCACGTTATCAGGTACAACTTGAATTGGAAAAAAAACAAACACTGTTTCCAGGGAGAGCCCAGAGGGGAGGTGGCCTGTAGGCCATGACTGCTGTCAGTTCAGGATGACCCCCTCCCTGCTCAGAGCCCCAGAGACCAACCTCTCCAGGGCCAGGCGGGGGTGGCAGCTGTGGGGCCAGCAAGTAGCGAGAGGTGACAGGAAACTCATCAGGACAGACTGTTCCCAGCCTACCGAGAACCGCAGGCGAGAGGACATGCTGTTCAGGCCTGAGATCTGCA
>NW_011494865.1:1472413-1486180 GCF_000754665.1 Bison bison bison | reverse complement strand
CTGTGTGACCCCGGATGAGTCGCACACCTCTCTGGGCCTTCGATGCCTCACCTGCTGAATGGAAAAAACAGGGTACCACTTTCAGGGGCATGGTGAGATCAGGAGTAAAGCTCAACTGTTTTGTTTTTTACCATCAATAATTTTATAAAAAGTTGTAATACATACACATAAAAGTCACCATTAAAGTGTGCAGGTTAGTGGCATTTAAGACCTTCCCAAAGCTGCACAACCATCACTTCCATCTAGTTCCAGAATATTTTCATCAGCCCCAAATAAAACCTTGTACCCATTAGTATTCATTCAGCACTACCCCCTGCCCTCAGCCCCTGGCAAGCCTAACCCTCCTCCATTCTCTGTGGATTTCTGGATGTTTCATATGAATGGAATCATACAGTATGTGGCCTTTTGTGTCTGGCGTCTTTCACTTAGTATGATGAGTCCCGGGATCATCCGTGTGGTAGCAGGTGTCCGTACTTCTTTCCTACAATTCCTACAATGCCTTGAATCCATCACCTTTTTTCAAGGAAAAAAAAAATTTTTTTTGCCACACTGCATGGCATGTGGGATCCTAGTTCCCCAACCAAGGACCAAACCCATGCCCCCTTCATTGGCAGCTCACAGTCTTAACCACTGGATCACCAGGGAAGTCCCTAGAATCCATTAATTTTTAAAAATGACTTTTGAAAGTGTTTATTGTAAAACATGATCATAGTGTGCACTCATACAAAGTGTCCAATGATGTATTTTGACACAGACTGACACCCATGGGACCTGGCTTAAGATACAGGATTTTTCTGATACCCAGGAAGGTTCCCTCAGATCACCACCCTCTTCCCCACAGAGGTAACCACTGGTTCTGGTTTCTGTCACTGTTGAATTTTGCCTTAGATAAGTGGCATCAATCATACAGCGTGTGGTTTTATATCTGACTTCTTTTGCTCAATACAACATCTGTGACCTTCCTCCACCTTGTTACAAGGTAGGATTTTGTTTTTTCCTTGCCAAATAGTATTCCATCCTATGGCTTCACCATGCTGTTTATCTACTATCCTGCTGGTGGATACGTGGGTTGTCTCCAGGGATGTTCCCTGAGCGCTGTGAACATCTGTGCACCTGCCTGTGGGGGCAGGGGCCCTGGGGTCTCGGGTCAGCCCCCAGGAATGGCAGTGCTGGAGCCTGGGGACCGCAGATGCTGCCAGTTTCCCAGGGACTGGTTTATGACTTCCATCCCCACAGTGGGCCTGAGGGTACCCAGGGATCTGCATCTCCAGCAGCACTTGGAGTGGTCAGCCCTGCTGATTTAGACCTTCGATCAGGGGTTGTTATCATTTCTTCAAATTAAATACAACGATGAGGAGAAAGTGGCAGGGTAAAATTCTGCACACAGACTGAAGCACATAGACCACTGTTTCCACAGTGAGATTTGAAACTAAGGCGCTGGTTTCAAATATTAACTGTTAATAGCAGCAGTTAACGCCGCCCATGGTTACCACGTCCCAGGCCCTGGGCCCAGTATTTTCTAAGCACCAACCCCTAGAATCCCCACAACCATCCTCTGAAGCCCAGTTATTATGCCCATTTCACTGATGTGCAAACTGAGGCCAGGAGGAGTTTATGTAGGTCACCCAGGTTATACAGCCAGTAACAGGCAACTTAGTCTCCAAGTTGAAGCACATTAAGTCCCCTGACCCTCCGAGTCGGCCCTAAGAGGCCTGGCATGTGTGGTTTTGGGGTGTCTCAAAAGGCTCCTCTGGAACTTGATTTCAGAAGGATGGGGAGCCCGACCCTCACCCCTACAGCCCCACTCATACCCTCCCCATAGCCCCACACGTCACACACTCACACCCTGGCACATACATTCACACCCACTCAAATAGCACCTACATACACAGCTGACACCACACGGGAGACTGGAGGATGGAGGAGGGGAGTAGAGGGGGGTGGGGTTCTCCCTCAGTGTCAGGCGGCATCTTCACCAGTACGCAGCAGGCACCAGCTCCAGTGGGAGGTCCTTCCCCTGAGCAGTTTCACAGTCATTCCTCTGCCCACAGGTGGCCTGTCTCCCGGGCTCGGGAGCATCGTGAGACATGAGTGCTCAGGAGGCCATCTGGCTGGTGCTTATTAGCCCGATTAGCCTCATCATTCAAGTAACCATTTTCCTTTGCTTGTCACACCTGGTGAGGTTTCTGTTTTCCTGCCCAACACATGTCAGGGCAGAGGTTTAAACCCAGATCATCTGACGCCTGGTGCTTCCCTGGAGGCTCAGTGGTAAGGAACCTGCCTGCCAATGCAGGAGACACGGGTTCAATCCCTGGGCTGGTAAGATCCCCTGGAGAAGGAAATGGCAACCCACTCCAGTACTCTTGCCTGGGACAGTTCCTCCAGTATAGACGAGCCTGGTGGGCTACAGTCCATGGGGTCACAAAGAGTCGGATACAACTGAGCGATTCAACAACAATAAGAGCAGCACCTGACTCCTGAGACCGCAGGGTTCACCATCAGGCAGCACTCATGGCCTCTCAGTGGAGAGTTTCTTGGAAGAGGGTCCCCCGTGCAAGCCTATCTCACGGCTCCTGTGGGCTGAGTTCAGTTGCAGTACCACCTACCGCCAGGAGGGGAGAAGTCACCCGGGGCTGGGAACTCCCACCTAGTCCCCAGCCAAGTGCTTACACAGAATCCCACCTTTAGAGGCTTTTCTCCCACGAAAGGAAGTAATTTCTTCATTTGTTTGTTAATCAAAGGGGTCGCTCACTGCTCGTAAGAACCTCCAGTCTGTCAAGATTCTCAATGCACATGATTTCTGGCACTCACACAGTCTTGCCTGACTAAACCACATTGGGAGAGTGAGTAAGCACACAATTTCCAAGGGGTTGCTGCCGAAAATAGCCAAAAATAGCTCCCAGAGGCCCCAGGCAGGGAACTTCTCGTCTAACCCAGTGTGTTCTTCACGTCTCGAAATTCCGTATGGTTGAGCCTGTAAGCTTGGTACAGTGACTTTCTTCTCTCCTACAACAGACAGCCTTGTGTCCACGTAAGAGAGTGGGTCCAGTCAGAACTTGGACTCAACCCAAGTTCGCATTTCAGCTCTTTGAGTCATGTGCTGTGAGGTCTTAGGCAAGTTGCTGAACCTCTCTGAGCTTTAGTCTCCCAAACTTTAAAATGAAGATGATAATACCTGCCCTGAAGGACTGCTCAGTTCAGTTCAGTCGCTCTTTCGTGTCCGACTCTTTGTGACCCCATGGACTGCAGCACACCAGGCCTCCCTGTCCATCACCAACTCCTGGAGTTAACTCAAACTCATGTCCATTGTGTTGGTGATGCCATGCAGCCATCTCATCCTCTGTCATCCCCTTCTGCCCTCAATCTTTCCCAGCATCAGGGTCTTTTCAAATGAGTCAGTTCTTCACATCAGGTGGCCAAAGGGTTGGAGTTTCAGCTTCAGCATCAGTCCTTCCAAAGAACACCCAGGACGGATCTCCTTTAGGATGGACTGGTTGGATCTCCTTGCAGTCCAAGGGACTCTCAAGAGTCTTTTCTCCAACACCACAGTTCAAAAGCATCAATTCTTCAGTGCTCAGCTTTCTTCTTCCAACTCTCACATCCATACATGACTACTAGAAAAACCATAGCCTTGACTAGACGGACCTTTGTTGGCAAAGTAATGTCTCTGTTTTTTAATATGCTATCTATGTTGGTCATAGCTTTTCTTCATCTAGCCCAGCATTTCTCATGATGTACACTTCATATAAGTTAAACAAGCAGGGTGACAATATACAGCCTTGACGTACTCCTTTTCCTATTTGGAACCAGTCTGTTGTTCCACGTCCAGTTCTGTCACTTCTTGACCTGCATACAAATTTCTCAAGAGGCAGGTCAGGTGGTCTGGTATTCCCATCTCTTTCAGAATTTTCCACAGTTTATTGTGATCCACACAGTCAAAGGCTTTGGCATAGTCAATAAAGCAGAAATAGATGTTTTTCTGGAACTCTCTTGCTTTTTTGATGATCCAACGGATGTTGGCAATTTGATCTTTGGTTCCTCTGCCTTTTCTAAATCCAGTTTGAACATCTGGAAGTTCATGGTTCATGTACTGTTGAAGCCTGGCGTGGAGACTTTTGAGCATTACTTTACTAGTGTGTGAGATGAGTGCAATTGTGTAGTAGTTTGAGCATTCTTTGGCATTGCCTTTCTTTGGGATTTGTTAGGAGGATGAAATGAGCTAAGGTGTGTGTTAAGTGCCTGGTACAAATCAAACCTGCTCATACCCTTTATTCCACTTCTCTATTTCTATTTCTACTTCATTAAGTCTAAGGCTTTAGCTGGGTTGACTCAGACTGTCTGAGGCTTCTTCACTCACATGACTGGCCTCTTAGCTGGCATGACTCAAAGGCTGGGTATCACTGGGACTGTTCACTCATGTGCCAACATGTGGCCTCTCTGTGCATCTTGGGCTTCCTCACAGCTTGGCAGCCTCACTTGGTGGTTCAGGGCCCCAAGACCAAGTATTCTAGCAGTCGAGGTGGGACTGGCATGGCCTTTTATCACCCAGCCTCACGCGTCACATAGCATCGTGTCTGCAAAACCCTCTCAATCGAATTCATCAAAGGGCCACTCTGGAAGACTTCCCCAGTGGTCCAGTGGTTAAGAATCTGCCTTGCAATGCAGGGGACACAGCATCCCTGGTGGGGGAACTAAGACTCCACATGCCATGGGACAACTAAGCTTGCACACTCCAACTAAAGAGCCCAATGAAGAGCCCATCGTCTGCTGCCAACGAAGATCCCACATGCTGAGACTAAGACCTGACAGAGTCAAATAAGTAAATAAAGTGAGTAAAATTTAAAAATAAATAGTATGGCAGAAACCAACACAGTATTGTAAAGCAAACTATCTTTTAACTAAGAATAAATAAATTAAAACATAAATAATAAATGAGTGTTTGAAAAGCTGCTAAGTTTGTGGCAATTCTTTTTTTTTTTTTTTTTAATAAAAAGGCCACTCGGACTTAGTGGAGGAGATAGGGACTCTATTTCTCAATCCAAGAAATATCAAAAATTTTTATGACTACATTTTCAAAGCACCACACCCTTTGACTTAGCCATTCTATCCCCGGGTATTACTCCTCCAGAGATACTGGAAATAATTCCTGTACAGAAACAGTCATTACAGCCCTGACTGTAACAGCAAAAAACCAAGAACAACCCTGATAAGAGACCTCAACGGAAGACTACATAGATAAATCACGGCACGCCCGCATGGAACACCATGCACCTGAAGAGAGAAAGCCACTGTGTAGTGATCGAGAATTACGTGGAATAAAACAGGGTGCAGGACAATACGTGTGGTTGGCAGCCTCCAGGTGACCCCCATAATTCTTAACTCTGACCATTCAGGCCCCTGTGTGGTCCTCTCCCATGTTAACCAGGGCTGACCTGTGTAATTAACAGGATAAAGCAGAAACAATGTGTCTTTCGAGCCTAGACCATAGAAGATAATGAAGATGCCACCTTGTTCTCTTTGGGACCACTTGCTCTGGGAGAAGCCAGCTGCCATGTTGTAAGGACACTCAAGCATCCACGTGGTGGGAACTGAGGCCTCCTGCCAACGGCCCTGAGTGATTCATCTTGGAACTGGGTTCTTCAGTCGCCCTCCAGCTCTCAGATAACCACAGTCTCAGCCAACAATTTGAAGATCCTGAGCCAAAACTACCCAACTGAGTTGCTCTCAAATTCCTGACCCTCAGAAACTGTGAGGTAATAAAGGTTTATTGGTATTTTAAGCCACTAAACATGGGAGTAATTGGTCATGCTGCAACAGATGACTAGAGCAGTATGTACAGAATACTATGATTGGGGTGAATGCATGAACTCTCTCACCAAGGAAACTTAAGGAATTTGTATTGGGAAGGGACCAGGGCGGCTCAGGGACAGAGGGGCACTCTTGTTCCTTTGGCATTTTGAATCATCTTTTCCAAAAGATCACCCAAATGTCAAATGAGTAAATAAAAACAGGCAGCCCTGAGAGTAGTAACTGTGATTATTCATTCCATGATGTTTCCAAGCTACCAGAAGCCCCTCCTTGAGTCTGGATCTACAACATGGGTTCATAAAGAGTACAAAGGCTGGGGATTAAGAGCCACATAGGGGCCCCACTGTGTACTAGCTGTGTGGCTTGGGGTAGGTTGCTTAACCTCTCCAAGCTTCAACTGCTTTATCTGAAAAATGGGGATCATCAGTTCGATGATAGAGGCCTAATGTTCAGCCAAAGGCCAGGTGTGGGGTAAACAATAGATCTGTTGTTGTTTAGCTGCCCAGTTGTGTCCAACTTTTTGCAACCCCACGGACTGTAGCCTGCCAGGCTCCTCTATCTATGGGATTTCCCAGGAAAGAATACTGAAATGGATTGCCATTTCCTCCTCCAGGGGATCTTCCTGACCCAGGGATCAAACCTGGGTTTCCTGCATTAGCAGGTGGATTCTTTACCACCAGGATTCTTCTCCATTGAGCCACCAGGGAAGCCCTAATAGATTTGACTGTTAATAAGCTTTAAAGATCTGCTCTAGGCCGGGAGAATGGATAAACCCACTGAGTCCCTTGCCCCCAGCTCTGGAGACAGGCTGGCCCACCAGGGACTGCCAAGCCAGCCTTCCAGCATAGAGGCTGGGTGAGAGGGTTATGAAGGCCGGGGGATACCAGCAAGAGCAAGAGACACTACTGCAGGAACACCTGCCTACCCAGCACCCCATCCTTTCTGTGAGTGTTCTGGTCTTGCCCCAGGACTCAGCTGGGGGCGGGGCAGGGGAGAGGTCCACCAACCATAGGGCGTCACTTGGAGGGGTGGGAGGGTCTAGAGGTGCAGCGAGGGGTCCTGAGGTTGGCGCGGGGGGCCCTGGGCTTCAGTCCACCAAGATCTGGGCTCACTCCCTGTCCAGCACTGTGAAGGGCATTTGTATGACTGGCATCTGCGTGCCACATGACTCTACAGGGTGCTGGCATGGGGGTGGGGTGGGAGGGTCCCTGGGGATTTCTCACATGGGAAGCTGGGGCACCAGCCTGGTGGAGCAGAAAGGTGTCAGGAAGTTGTCTGAGGTTGTGTCAACTCAGGAGCCTGGTGAGTCCCGAGGCACAACTACCCCCCCGCTGATGGCTGTGTCCTTGGGGACCAGTGGGGTCAGTGGGCTGCCTGGGATCAAGACAGAGATGAGAAGAGGGGTCACCACATCCATCCTGACTCCCAGGAAGACACGGGAGGCTGCACCCTATTGGGTCCAGCGCCAGGGAGGCACTGCCTGCCCTGGCCCAGGGAGGGGGAGGTTGGGGGCTCGATTAGGTTGCTTCATTCATGACTCATGCTTTCTGGGACCAGCCTGGTCCTCTGGGAGGCACTTTCCAAGAAGGCTCCCTCTGGCCCCTCTGCCCTGTGCAGCTGTCCAGCACTCAGCTACTCCCGACTGCCAGCCCAGGGTCAAGGAAAGGGCCATCAGTCCCTGCTGGGAAGGGGAGCCTCACTGGGTTGGGGAACCTTTTTTCCTGGATGGTGAACTGCCCGGTGCGCTTTTGGCAACATGACCAGTATAGCCACTTGTCCATAAGGACACCTGCACCCCTGCCCTACCTCCATCTGGGGCTCCCAGGCCAGTGCACCCCATCTTGGGACGTCGGCCCTTGTAGCCTGGACTCGGTTTCTCCCCTCCTCTCAGCCCCCAGATCTGATCAGCGACGGTCCTCAGTGTGGGCTCCCCTGGAAGCAGACCCCTGATGAAAATCCAGCTGTATGCCAGGAAAGATGTGGGTAGGGGGAAGCTGAGCAGGGGGATGGAGTATGGACCCTGCAGGGACCTCACGCTGGAGTCGAGAGGGCTGCCCCATGGGAGACTTGATCAGGCCAGCAAGTTGGAGGTTTTCCACACCCACATCCCCGTGACTGGTAGGGGCAACTCCCTGGCTGAAGTGGATGCCGAGCTCTTCGGCTCTTACCAGACAAGCTGCTACCGGCAGCGGATGGCGCTCTGATAGAGGAACAGGAGCTGGCTGCGGCAGAGAGAGTTCCTTGAGAGGAGCAGGAGGTGGAGAAGGCTGGGGGATGTAGGTGGGGCACCCACTGCCGCAGCTGCTGAATGCTCTTGATTTGACCTCTGTTTCTAGAAAAAAAAAAAATGGCTTCCCTGGTGGCTCAGATGGTAAAGAGGGAGACCCAGGGTTCGATCCCTGGGTCAGGAAGATCCCTGGAGAAGGAAATGGCAACCCACTCCAGTATTCTTGCCAGGAGAATCCCATGGACAGAGGAATCTGGCAGGCTACAATCCATGGGGTCGCAAAGAGTCAGACACGACTGAGCAACTAACACTTTCACTTTCTTTTCTGGAAAATTTGCTTCTCTCTGACCCACAGCTACCTTCATCTCTCAGGGGGATATCCTAGGCCTCCTGACTGGCTCCCTGCCTTCCTGCGGCCCCGCTGTCCACACAGCGGCAGAGGCACTTGTAAATAGAGCTGGGTGGTAACCCCTCCTCTGAGGTGGCCCCCAACCCTTGGAGATTGCAAACTCAGCTGCCTCAAGGTGTGGGGAAGTGATATAAATGAATGAGCCAAGAGCAGCCTGAACCAGCCCACCACCCCCACCAGATACCCCGCTTAGTGGCAACCAGGGATGAGAAATGCCACCCATGTCTAAGAACATAGGATGAGTGCCATGAAAAGTGGGGGGCGGGGCCATGGGGAGCAGAGGGGCCAGGCTGCCCAAGGGGGAAGCCCCTGCTTGACTTCAACTAACCAGTCCACCGGGCCAATGGACCAGCATGTATGAAAGGCAGGGGGTGGGTACAAGGGTAGAGAGATGCACACAGGGAAGGCAGGTAGGGTAGGAGCATGGAGAGGGCTGGGCGGGGAGCCCCCTCAAGAGGTCCTCCACCTGGCCTTGCAGGCCTGGCCCTGGACCATGTCCTGACAGCAGGCAAGGCAGAATGGCAAGTGGAACAGTATGATCAGGTTTGGAAAAACGATGTGCTAGCTGCTGGGAAGGGAATCGGGATGCCTGGGGGACTAGAAGGGCCCAGAAGACCAGGCTATAGCCAAGGGCAGTCCAAGTGAGAGAAGGCGCACCTGGACCAGGGTGGTGGCTACAGAGATGGAGAGGGGTGGACAGGCATGGCCAGGAAGGTTGCTGAAGTGCTGGATGTGGGATGGGGAACAGCTACCGCTAAATCTTAGGCTAGAGGCTCAGAGTTGGGATGGTCCATTCTAGAATACTCCTTCCCATTGCGTCCAGGAGCCCCCAGGACACTCAGGCAAGGAGGATGGCCTGGTGGGTCTGAGAGGTGTTCCAACATTTCCAAAGCTCCCTGGGGAGGGTGGGAGGCGGTCAGGCATGCTCCACTGAGGTTCTGTGGTGCAGCAGGGGAAAGGAGGAAGAGGTAAAAGGTCCAAGAAGCCCTTCAATATCCAGGAAGAGATGGAGTCCTTAACAGTTCCAGTGTCCACATCCTGGGTTTGCTCACTCACCTGGAAAAGGCTCAGAAACCTGGGGTGTGCCCAAGACTACCCCTGGTCCCCCGAGCAGCTGGTGAGTTTTTTTAAACACTGGTCTGATCAGCACACCTCCAGCTAAAGCAACCACTTGGTTCCCACTGCCTGCATCATAGTGTCCAGGCTGTCTCTTGTCCTGGCACTCCGGGCTGTCTTGGATCTAATCCTTGACAACACTGCCTGCCTCATCCTCCAGCTTGAACCCCACACTCCAAACCCAGGTTAGTGGTCATCCCCAACATCGCTTATATGTCCCCGAAGCCTGACCTTGACCCTGGTCAGCTGTTCCTGCACCTGAATGCACTTCCTGTCTTTCCAGAAACAGTGACTCCTTCGAGTTGATTCCAGGTGTGCCTCACCTCCCTCAAGGGCCTCGAGGTTTCTTAATGACAAACAATAGAATCCAGTTGTGGCTCATTTAAATAGACGACCATACTGAACAAATCCTGGGGTGCTCACTGAACCCCTAAGAGGGCAGGAAGTCCACATGAAGAAGGCAGGCGGTAAGAAGCAAGACTCCAACTCCATTTCTGCCACAAGCCAGCATGGCGGTGCCCACGCTCCTTCCAAGGTGCCCAGGGAACTCCATGTTGCTGAGGCCTCCCTCAGAAAGACCTTCCGGATCCTTCCTTTCCACAGCAAGAGGCTCGTTCAAACTCCAGACTGGGTGCCTTTGATTGGCTGAGCCCATGTCACATGACCATGCCCTAGCTGCAATGGAGGATGGGAAAGTGGGTGTGGCCTATTTGGGCTCCTCCCCTGGGAGGCAGGGCTGTGTCCTGCCCGCAGGCATATGGTGGGCTGGGAATTGAGGTTCCTGATGTTGGAAGGGGGTTCAGAAGGTGGGGGACTCAAAGGTGACCAAAGCTTGGGTGTCTGTGACCCTCAGCATTCTGGGAGAGGCACATGTGCAATATCCTGTCACTTCTTCCTTGATACCTCCCTCCGCAGCCCCCCACGTCCAATACTTCACCAATCCTGTAGACGGGATGTTTTGTCTCCCTGCCCTCTCTGTGCCCACTCCTTAAGGACCACCCCCCCCTCCCCCGACCCAAGTCAGGAGAGAAGACGGGAGCTAAAGGGACATGACAGCCCAGTGTGACACATGTGGTGATGGAGGAATGTGGAGGGAGCCCAGAATAGGCACATGATCCTGCTAGGGGTATCTGGGAAGGCTACCTGGAGGTGGCAATGCTGTCTCAAAGGATGAATAGGAGCTAGAGAAGCAATGGTGGAGGAAATGCCATCCCAGGAAGACATGACAGCTTGAGCAAAGCTGTGGAGGCCCAAGAGGGACCTCGGAGGAGTTCTGGCAGTCCCCAGGGTGTGTGTGTGTGAGATAGGTGTGCCAAGGGATGAGGTCACTCTGAGTGGAGGGGCCTGATGATGGGCCATCTTTGGGGCTGGCTTTTTCTTCTCCTTTCTTTTTATTTTTGGCTGTGCTGGGTTTTTGCTTTTGTGCACAGGCGTTCTCTGGTTGTGGTGGGTGGGGGCTACACTCTAGTTGCCATGCATGGGCTTCTCATTGCGGTGGCTTCTCTTATCGCAGACACCAGGCTCTAGGGTGTGTGGGCTTGTGTAGTTGTGGCACGTGGGTTTAGTTGCCCCTTGGCAAGTGAAATCATCCCGGGGCCAGGGATTGAACCTGTGTTCCCTGCATTGGCAGCAGATTCTTAACCACTGGACCAGGAGGGAAGTCCTGGGGCCCGGCTTTGAACGAGGACTTGATGCCAGGGCGGAGGAGTGAAATGGTCAGATGTGAGCTTGAGAAGGACCCCTTGGAGAGCCTGAACGGAGCAGGGGGATGAGCAGCCAGGTTTGGGCTGGGACCTGAAGCTAATGAGGCAGCAGAAACCAGAAGACGGATTCGGAGGTCCAGTGGGCTTCTGGTTCAAGCAGAGGGTGAATGGGAAGCGGAGAGACCTGGGCCAGTCCCTGGCCCAGGCTTGTTTTCTTGTGTGTAAAGAGAGGGGATTGGGTGTGGCCGTCCCTGGGACAGGGATTGAGAAGGAGCAAGGCCACCTCTGCTTCCTGCTCCCCGCTTCCCACGAGCTGAGGATGCAGTGATAAGAAGTGGAAGCTGCTGCCTGGCTTTTCGGGGCAGGCTGGGGCAGGCCGGGCCAGGTGGGTGGGTCACGTGACCTATCCGCCCAGGTCTAGGCTCAAGATGCTCTCCCAGCGGGGCAGCTGTCCAGCTTGCCAGCTCCGGCTCCCACGTCAACAGCTGCAGGAGGACGGAAAGGGATCTTAGCCATGTACACCCTCCCCCTCCCTTGGGGGCCCCCAGTGGGGCCAGGTTTCTCGGGACAATCGATGCCATCATTCCGGGAAGCCTGCTCCAGGAGAGGCCCTGATTTCCCCCCATTTGCATAGCCACAGTAACAGGAAACAGGACTCACATTGCTTCATCGGCAGGGGCTGGGTCCCCGCAACGCCAGCTCAGGGTTCGGCCGGGATGACTGGCCACTCCAGCTCCGCCGTCCCCCAGAGAGCTGGCAGGAGCCGCAGCTGGGCACCCTGTCCAGCAGTCAGACAAGTGGCAGCACAGGTGGCTGGAGAGGCACACCTGGATGTCAGACATGCAGACTCCAAGCAGGCCAGCTGGGCCGTCAAGGGTGACAGCTGGGTGCTCCACGGGGGCCAAAGTGCACCAAGCTGTTGCTGAGCCACTGTAGTTCCCAGAAGTGACGGATAGACTTTCTTCCAGCAGGAAGTGTGCGTGTCTGCTACCTACCCCCCACCCCCCACCTCCCCATCCCTTCCCAATTTCCCCAGCTCCTTTCCTGAAAGCCCAACTGGTCTTTGAGCTGGAAATCAATTTCTCAGATGCCCCTCAGCAGGTGCTGGGTGGGGTTCAGTGACTCCGTGTGCGGTGCTGGACTCAGAATCCAGAGTTCAGGGACTGCACTGGGTCTCATCCTTATTGGAGCCCGGTAGCCTTGGAGCCCCGGACCACCCCCTCCCCGGGCCTCAGTCTCCCCATCTGTACAATGGGGATGCACGTGTCTTCCTCTGACGGTTGGCAAAGAGGAGAGATTGAGGGAGGGCGCCATGGACAGTAAATTACTCCAAGTCTAGAGCTCATGTCTGCCCTTGGTTGCTGCGCTTCAGGCTTCTTCATGGCAGCTATTCTAACAGTTTCTGAAGACACGGCAGGGAGGAAGGTCAGCCCCCTCCGAGACACCCTGAAGTCACAGCCCAACCCAGGTCTGTCTCTTGGTGGCTGTGTGACCCAGGGAGAGGTCCCTAGTTTCCTTCAGGCTCAGTCTCTGAATCTGTAAAATGGGAATAAACCGTGGTAGCTGCCCCTTAGGGTGGTGGTGAGGACTACATGGGACAAGATATGAAAAGGGCCAGGTTGGGGAAGAAGTGCAATTCCAGGTGGCCATGAGCCCACCAAGCTTCACTCTGCAGCAGATCCCTATGGGAGGGGCTGAGATTATAGAAATGAACTGCACATGGCTGTGTCTATGGCTCTTAGAGAGGTCAGGGTTGAGGGAAAGAGGCTGGAAGCACTGCGTCTCCTATGAGGAATCCAGAGAAGGGCTAAGAAAGGCTACCTGCCTCGTGGGGATATCCAGGGAGGCTTCCTGGAGGAGGGGATATCTGAGCTGGTCTCAAAGACTGACAAGTTTGACAATGAGGGTGGGAGAGGAGGCAGCCTGGACACCCATGTGCCTCCCCCTGTCTGTCCCACTCTACCCCTAGGGCCCCTGAGCCTCCCCATAAGTCATTGCCCCTTGCCCTTGATATGGGGTCTTCAGACACCGATCAGTGGCAATGCCCCCTTTCCTAAGACATGGGAGCTCTCTTCACAGATGAGGTGGTGCCATTCCTGGTGGCGCCATGCCTGGTAGGCTGGGCCCCATTCTTCCCTGGGGGACCCCACTCTCCTCTGCCTTCGTCCTCTGATCTCAGGCAAATCAAGGCCCCAGGGAGGCTCTGTGGACCGCTTCAGAGAGGGTCGCCCTTGGGTGGGGGACAGCCGGATGGAGGCTCATGCACTGCACTCCCAAGGGAGCCCCAGTGGGAGGGCCAGAAAGCCCCAGTCTGACTCCAACTGCTCAGATCCCCAGCACCAAATTCCCCGGCGGGGATGGCCAGGGGCAGCCCACCATCCCCTGAGTCAGCCCAGACCTCCTTATTCCTGCCCCTCCTCCCCAAGCCCTCCCGAGGGTCTCCCACCTCCCGTCCGCCTCTCCAGGCTGCTCGGCCAGCCTGAACCTAGCTTTCTGCAAAATGG
>NW_011494865.1:1469244-1472313 GCF_000754665.1 Bison bison bison | reverse complement strand
AGCTATTGAGACCACTAGCTGAAGGACACCCAGGACTGTTGTTTTTGCGGTTGAAAAATCAGTGGCCCATCGGGGTCTCTATCGTTTCTACCCCCGTAGGTAGAACCGGACGAGGAAGTGAATGGCAGCCCTTGGCACCGTGCCTGGCTCCTTAAATCTGTCATGGCCATTACTATGATTTCTTCTGGTGGACGGGGCTGCTTGGGAGGGGGGTATGACCTCAGTACCCAAAGGCTCAGCCCAGAGCAGAGGTGGGGCAGGAAGACCACTGGGTCCCACCACAGGGATCGCCAAGCTCTGCAGTCTTGGGCGGGGTCCCCTGGTCTAGGGAGGGGCCAGCCTCTGACTTCCTTGGACACTCCTTGCTGAATCTAGATTTTCATCCTTCTCCGCTGCCCCAAAAGCCCTGATTCAGTGTCTCCCAAGCCCCAGGGGGAGAGGTTGGGGGGAAGGAAGACACTGAGTTGCTGGCCAGCAGGAAGGGAACCCTGCTAAGGTCCTTGGCATGTTATCGTTGGGGAATGTTTAAGTGGGGTGTCACGTGTGTACACCCAGTGCCATAATGAGCCATCATCTGACCTCTGGCCCAGTTCTGACTCAGGGTGGGCCTCTCCTCCCTTCCTCAGGGTTAAGATCCCCTCCCTGTAAGCCAGTACCGAACTTTTCATTCATTGATTCATTTCTCTCATCTGCCCATTCATTGCATCAGATCGATGACGGTGGCCCATTTGGGTGACTCATCCTCATTCATTAGTAATAAGCCCAGCCATTCTTCTGTGGGCCTGGCCTCCCAGCAGCTGCCTAGCCAAGTGCGTTATAGCCTACAATCCTCCCAGGGCCCCGGGAGGAGGACTATTGTTACCCCCATTACACAGAGGGGAAAACTGAGGCACAGGAAAACTCAGTACCGCTGTGCGGAGTCAGGATTCGAATCCAGGCCTGCCACCGTCTCCAGAAAAAAAGTCACTGTCCCTCTCAAGCCTGCCTCTGCCGCTGGGTTGGGGACCCCTCCTCTGTGCTCCTGTCCCAGCCCCAGGGCACCCCACACACCTTGAATTGTCGGCCTCATTCCGGGACTGTGATGTGTGACGTCAGGGACCTGGTTGGTCCCCTGGGTCCCTGCATCCATCACATCATCCATCACATCCCTGCATCTTGGAGACTTGCCTCCCAGAGGCCACGGTCCCTGGAGGCTCTGCAAGCTCCTCACGCCTGCATTGGGTCCCTGTGAGAGGCCCGCCCCTGCCTCCAGTTCTCAGAGGACTTCTGGGGGCTTCAGTGCCCCATGGTCTCCCCACTGCACAGGGCCTTCTCTGTCCTCACCTTGTGGACCCAGGGGAGACACTCGGCCCTACCCCACCCCCTGGAATTCCTCCACACAAACCCCAGGCTCCTGTGAGGCACTGATGAGAGGTGCGGTCTCCCGGGTTTGGGAGTATGAAGGGGCAGGGGGTTTGGCGGCGGTCCTAACATCAGGTGAGGGATGGTAGAGCTGCTGGTGGCTCTGTGGGTAAGGACCACTCAGGTAAGGCTCCTCCCACCAGGTGGGATTCCTCTGCTGGTTTCTAAGGTTCACCATGAGCTCATCTTCAGTACTGCGAGCCTGCTTGTGCCTCTGTGGGCAGGCGTCCTACCTTCCCCAGAGGCCTGTTGAGGCAGCTCTGGCTGATGCTGCAGACGGGTTTTCATAGGATGGTTTGGTTTGAGACTGCAGCCACCTGGGGGGAGCATCATTTCAGATCACAGTCCCGCCTGCCCCATGGCCACCCTCCCAATCTCAGACGTTCAAGTTCTCACTAGATGCTTCAGCCCCTTCCCTTGTCTTCTGCTGCATCCCTGGGTGGGTGGGCAGACTGCCGCCCCCTCTTTTGGAGGGGGTTGCTTCCCAGGGTCCTGAGTCATGAGGGTTCTTCGTCCCCGCCCCGGCTCTGTTGCAAGGTCACGACCTCCGACCCCAGGTGGGCAGGAGGTCCCAGCGTCCACCTCTGGTCACCTGGGATTCCCTCTTTATTGCTGGCCCCTAGGATTTGCTTTTCTTCTGAGCTTACCGGTTGCTTTTGCTATTTAGTTATTATGTTGCGTCCGACTTTTTGTGAACCTTAGACTGTAGCCCACCAGGCTCCTCTGTCCATGGGATCTCCCAGGCAAGAATACTGGAATGGGTTGCCATTTCCTTCTCCAGGGGGTCTTCTCAACCCAGGGATTGAACCCACATCTCCTTCATTGGCAGGTGGATGCTTCACTGCTGAGCCACCATCAATACATATTTTCATGTGTTGTATTTAGTAGATTTTATTCCCCTGAAGACTCCACCGGGGCTCCCCACAGCGCACTCATGATGAAGTCCAGGCTCCTTGAAGCAACCCCCCCAGCCTACACGTGGTTTCCTTTAATTTTCACAATCCCAGGAAGGAAGTGTTACTGTGTCCATGAATCAGATGAGGAAACCGAGGCACAGGGAGGGGAGAGGAGGCCTGCCTGGGGTGGGAAGGCAGGGGAAGGGGACTGTGGAGGCCACATCTCATGCTTTGTCCACCTGCTGGGTGTCAGCGGGCGGGCAGACTCATAGGAGCCCTGCCCAAGGCCCCCTGAGCTCCCTTCCTCCCAGGAAGGGGACATGTGGCAGGACACGCCTGGCCACTGGCATCAGTGCCAGCAGGTAAACACTGGATGAGGCCCTTCCTTCTAGGAACAGGCTGCCTGGAGGCTTCCTTCAGAGAAGTGGGCAAAGTCGGCCCATCACCGCTGCCCCCAGCCAGGGCCACCCTGTGCCGAGGCCGTGTGGGTGGAACACAGACCATCCTGGGTTTGCCGGTGACCCTTCACTGAGTCAGGGGGTGGCAGGGTGGCCGAGTGAGACCTCACCCTGGCTGCATTCAGCCGCTTGTGTCTCAGCAGATCCTGGCCTGCTTAGGACCTGGGCTTGTGAGAACTTTTGGGGTTTCTGCAGGGCCCTTCAGAGGCTGTAGGCACCAGGGGTGGGCACAGTCTCAGGCTCTCCTCGTCGTTGCCATTCCACCTCCATGCTGCCCGCTGTTCCACTGGGAGGCGAGGCTCCTCCTCCGTTCC
>NW_011494865.1:1461915-1469144 GCF_000754665.1 Bison bison bison | reverse complement strand
AGGCTCCTCCTCCGTGCTCACCTGCCTCCCCTCCATCCTCCTGGGGTTGACACAGCCCCACGCACATCCTCCTAGGCTGAGCCAGAGCTGCTGCTGCTAAGTTGCTTCAGTCGTGTCCGACTCTGTGCGATCCCAGAGATGGCAGCCTACCCAGCTCTTCCTTCCCTGGGATTCTCCAGGCAAGAACACTGGAGTGGGTTGCCATTTCCTTCTCCAATGCATGAGAGTGAAAAGTGAAAGTGAAGTCGCTCAGTCGTGTCTGACTCTTCGCGATCCCATGGACTGCAGCCCACCAGGCTCCTCCGTCCATAGGATTTTCCAAGCAAGAGTACTGGAGTGGGGTGCCATTGTCTTCTCTGTAGCTGGTTTCTCTTTTTCCATTTGGTAGCCACAAATCTAATGTCTGTTTCTATGAGTTCATTTGTTTCGATTCCACATATAAATGAGATAGTCCGGGGGATTTTCCTGGTGGTTCAGTGGTTAAGAATCTACCTTCCAATGCAAGGGATACGGGTTCACTCCTTGATCAGGGAACTAAGATCCCACGTGCCTCGGGGGCAACTAAGCCTGTGCCTTGAAATGTGAGCCTGCAGGTGGCAAGAAAGACCCGGAACAGCTCAAAATTAATCAGTTAATTAAAATGAATGAGGTTGTCTGGTATTTGTCTCTCCCTGACTTATTTGGTTTTTGCCCTCAAGGTCCATCCATCGCACCTCACGTTGTGGCAGGATTTCCTTCCTTCCGGTGGCTGAATAACATTCTATTGTGTACATATGGGTATCTTCTTTATTCATCCGTTGACAAGACGCTTAGATTGTTTCCGCATCTTGAGTGTTGTGACTAATGATGCAGTGACCAGAGGGGTGAAGAACTCTGACACAGTGATTTCATTTCCTTCGGGTGTATGCCCAGGAGTGGAATTGCTGGATCATATGGTAGTTCTATTTTTTAAATTGTTTTGAGGAAATTCCATACTGTTCCCCAGAGTGGCTGCACCAAATTACCTTCCCACCAAGAGTACACAAAGGTTCCCTTTCCTCCACGTGCTTCTCAACATTTGTCGTCTCTTATCTTTTTGCTGACGGCCATTGTAACAGGTGCGAAGTGATATCTCATTATGGTCAACAAATTTATTTTAAACCCAATACTTTGAAAAGCTCATTTTAAGCAAGATGGACATTTCACACTATCACCGCAAGCAGCACACCAGTCTGGCTTGCCATAAGTAGCGGGTAACTGTAAACAAATGCAATGAAGACAAAACATTCTGGCTCCAGAGGTTGCAGGTGGAAGGTTGGGGATGGAGGGGGCGGTGGTGCGCGGCGGGATGGGGGTTCTGTCTTTTGCCAAAAGTGGAAATTGGCAGATGTTCTAAAGGTTGTTAAAGGGAGATGAGCACCCGATGGAGGTTTTCTCTTTGCCTCCCCCTGAAGGACCAGAAGGGAATATAAAAAATGAGAATCGAGCTTTCTTGCCTGTGCTCTGGTTATTTGAGACCCCCCAGGGCATCTCTCTCACTTGAGGGGACCCAGTGGGAACGTTGAGAGCCATTAAGCGAACTTGAGGGGGTGGGAGTGGCTTTAGAGGGTCCCTGGAAGCTGTGATGGAGGGGGACAGGCTCCTTGGATGGTAACACATCCCCAGCCTCACAGATGCCCCCACTCTCATCAGCCCCCCATGGGCACCATGTCGGGAGAGGACCTGGGTTTGAGTATTGTGCTTACTAAAAGAGTAAGTCGGCTTCTCCCTGACTTAGTTGCCCCCCTGGGAAGCAGGGCTGACCCTCCCTGACCTTGGGAAAGGGAAAGTTCTGCGGGAGAGGGGGGGCATTAGTGCAGATGCAGACGAGGCCTGGTAACTCTAGCAAGGGCAGGGATCATGTGCAAAGCCTGCCAATGGGGCCCAGGCCTTGACTGGGGTTTCCCCACTGAGCTGGGGTCAAGGTCAGGGCACTTGAGGAGGCCTGTAACAGTGGCAATCAACCCCAGTTCTTCCCCCCAGACCTGCAACTGTGGGCAAATCTTTTAATCCATCTGGGCCTGTTTCCCCATCTGGAAAGCATGGAGATCATAGTACCCACCTTACGAGATTACTGAGAGGATGAAATGAGATGGATCATGACAACGTGCTTAGCACAGGGTCTGATGCAGTGGTGACGCTTTGTGAAGACTAGTGATGAAGATAATGAGGATGAGGATGAAGAAGATGAGAATGAGGCTGAGGGTGCAGAAACTGATGATGAGGCTGAAGTTGACAATGGTGGTGACGCTGATGAAGGTGAGGATGAGGATAAAGAAGAAGATCATAAAGAGGATGAGAATGGAGAAGATGATGCTGAGATGGGGATGAAGGTGAAGATAAAGACAGACGTTGATGATGATACATGTTTGTGAAATAATAACGCAGTACAGGAGAGCATAGACTCAACCTTCAGAACGTGTCTTCCAGGTGTTTCTCATGATTACCAGCATCCAAGGTGGATGTGTGAGCCTGGAGGTTCCAGACCCTTAGCTGGGCCCTGCGGTGGGCTGTTTATAGGGCTTCCACCCAGAGGCTGGGTGCTCCCTCACGTGGTCCCTGCAGCCCCCTGCCCAGCCTGGGACAACCTTGCCCAGAGACTCCAGGGACCGGAAGGCATCTCCAGCTCCCCCAGGTCAGAGACCAAGGTAACCAGGTGATTCCCCATCCCACGGCACCTCAAGGAGAAAGGGTCATTGTGCAGGTGCTGCTGGGGGCCAGTCACGTGACAGCCCTCCTCTTGGCAAACTGCACAGTTTGCCCATGGGTACTTCGGGAAGAAGGTTCTGAACTCCCATTTACCAGCAGGGGAAACTGAGGCTCAAAGATGGCAGGTCACTTGCTCTTGGTCACAGGGAAAGTTGGTTATGGAGTCAGGGATGGAGTCTGGGTCTGTCCAGCCTCAGGGTCTGTGTGTGTGTGTATAAGCAGGTGCACACGTGCATATTTACATGAGCACGTGTGTGTGTGTATGTAGCCCTTGGGGCAAAGCTGCGGGGCTTCATCAGATTGGTGAGCTGGGTATTTGGCCACTCTTAGACTGATCCAGAATATTCTCCAAGCAGCAATCTGGGGGTGACCCTGTTAAAACCTAAGTCATGGGCTTCCCTGGTGGCCCAGTGGATAGGAATCTGCTTGCCAGTGCAGGGGACACAGGGTCGATCCCTGGTCCAGGAAGATCCCACGTGTCATGCAGCACCTGAGCCCATGTGCCCCAACTGCTGAAGCCTGCAAGCTCTAGGACCCTCCCCCTCCCCAAGCTGCAACTGCTGAGCTGCAATGACTGCAACTCGTGTGCCCAGAGCCTGTGCTCTGCAGAAAGAGAAGCCACTGCAATGAGAAACCCCTGCACCACCACTGAAGAGCAGCCCCTGCTCGACACAACTAGAGAAAGCCCGAGCGCAGCAACGGAGACTCAAGATGGCTGAAAATAAAATGAAAAAAATAAGTTAAAAATAAAAACCTGGGTCATGACATGGTCCTTCTCTCCTCACAGTCCTCCCAGGGCTCCCCACTCTCCCCTGAGAAAAGCCCAAGTGCCCCAGCGGCCTCCCAGGACCCTGTTGTTCCCGTTGCACTACTCCTCTCAGCTCTCACCCTTCCTGGGTCCTCCCCAGCCAGTCCAGCACTTCCGGTTCCTCTGATGAGCCCCAGGGCCTTTGCACCAGCCGTTCCTTCTTCCTGAAATATTCCAGAGTCTATTTCTCCCTTGCTTCCTTCCTCCTTTGTTCATATGTCCCTTCTCAGCACAACCTTCCTTGATCTCCTTGACTTAACTTGGACTTTAACTTGCAGCTGAATTGGCTGGCTGGGCCCCTTTCCTCAGCTCTATTTATATTTTCTCCTGCACTCAGCATTTTCAACTCACCCCGAAATTTCTGTACTTATTTTCTTTACTGCCTGCTTCCCACTCCTGGGTGGTCTGCTCCAGGGGGCACGGAGCTCTGTTTGACTTGCTCACTGCTGCCTCCCCAGTGCCTGGTACACAGTAAGTGCTCAATCAGTGTTTGCTGAATAAATGTTCAAATGAAGGGAGAAGTGAAACCTTTCCTTCCTGTCCGCTGGAGCCTCCCAGGAAGGGGCCGGAGGGCGGTGGGGCTCTGTGTCACTTCTCAGATGCCACCAAGGCTGGGCAGAGGGTGCAGTTTCCCAGGTATTTGGCAGTGGTTGTCACCAAAGGTCTGTTCCCGCCTAGGTGGGTTGGCAGGAAAGCCAAATCAATAAAGTGTAGGAGATAAGCAGATTCAAGAGAAGACACAGAGGGTTATAGGGCAATTTCCAAGCAGTTCCTGTGAATTTGCTGGAGCAGGCAAAGGGCCTGCTTGGCTGGGCCCCTTGCACGTAGGATGGGGGCTCCTCACCTTGCTCTCTGAGAGGTGGAGGACATGACTGAGAGCCTCATAGACTCTGGCTTGAAGCTTCACCACTTCTGAGCTGGGTGCCCTTCGGTCTCAGTTTCCTCATCTGTGAAATGGGGATAATAGTCATGCCAGCCTTGTAGGGTGGCTGAAGTACATGAGACCAGGCATGCGCATTGCTTAGCTGGGCTTGGCCTGAACCAAGTGTCCGTTAAGCAGGAGTTGTTGCTCTTCTAGCCCCTGCAACACCGCTTAGCAGCTGTGCAACCTTGGGTAAGTCACATGGTCTCTCTGGGCTAGGTCTCAGTTGCTCCTCTGTAAAAGGGCATGCGTGCGTGCTCAGTTGTGTTTGACTCTTTGCAACCCCATGGACTGTAGCCTGCCCTTTTCCCCTGTCCATGGGATTCTCCAGGCAAGAATACTGGAGTGGGTAGCCATTCCCTTCTCCAGGGGATCTTCCCAACCCAGGGATCAAACCCAAGTCTCTTGCATTTCCTGCATTGGCAGGTGGATTCTCTACCACTGAGCCGCCTGGGAAGCCCAAAGGGGACATAATGTCAACCTCAAAGGCTATTGGGAAACCTTATAGAGGCTCAACATGTATTGACTGATTGGGGCTGGGAAGCTGGGTGGATGGGGACTCATCTGCCTGATGCCTGGAAACATCAGATCCAAGTTAGTGGCACCTGGGAAGGGCTCAGGGCAAGTCGGGGGAGGGAAGCCACCGGCCTGGGAAAGTGGAGGATGGAGAGGGGAAATCCCAGAGGCTTCATCGAGGAGGTGAGCTTTGAGCTGGCTGTAAAACTGGGGTGAATTTTTTAAAATTTACTTTTGGCTGTGTTGGGTCTTCGATGTGGCTCCTGGGCTCTAGAGCACGGGCTCAAACTGCTGTGGTGCACTGGCTTAGCTGCTCCATGGCATGTGGGATCTTCCTGGACCAGGGGTCGAACCTGTGTCCCCTTCATTGGTAGGCAGAGTCGTAACCACTGGACCACCAGGGAAGTCCATGGGGGAGAATTTAAAAACTGGCAGCACTCAGGCTGAGGCTACTGTAGAGAAATGGCACATGGCTGGTGGGAGAGTTGATGAGCCAACCCTTTCCGAAAGCCACTGGGCAATTTACAGCCAGAGCCGGAAGGTGATTTATGTTTCTACAACCTATGCTTGGAACCTCTTCTAGGGGTTGATAACGTAAAATGTGGACAAAGGTTTATGTGTAAAGGGGTTCATGCCAGGGTGATTTAAAATAATAAAAGTGGAAGCAACTTTAAGGTCCACCCCTGGGCGACAGCTAACCCGAGGGATACAACCCTGCGGCAGTACTTTATATATTCTTTGGAAACGGAGCTTCCGGTAACACGGGCAATGGTGAGATCAGGGGGCTAAGTGTCAAAAGCAGGTCATGAAATCACACCCCCTGTGTTAGGTCATTTGCTAAAATGCATAGAAAAAAAGACTGGAAGGACATCTCACAGTGTGCCCACATGGGTTGTCCCTTCATGGTGGGATTGTAGGAAATGCTAATATTTTTCTAGGCTTTGCCAAACTGTCACCAGGCCTCCACAGTCCTTTGGCGATCAGTGGAAGCAACAGAGTAAAAGAGGAAACAGATTAAGAAGAAAGGAGTGGAGAGAGGAGGTGGCGGCTGGAAGCTGTTCAGGCGGACACAGCTCCCTCCCTCGTGGCCAGTCCAACAAGCTTGTCAGTCTTACCTCCTAAACCTGTCGCAGGCCCCTTCCCTAGTGACCCCTCCCCACGCGATGGACCCCTCCTGACTGTCCTTCACCTGCAGGCTCTGTGATCTCCTGCAACATGTGTCCAATCACATCGCTTTTTAGCTGTAAACCCTCCATGTTTTGGCTTTAAAAAAAATCATTTATTTTTAGCTGTGCTGGATCTTCGCTGCTGCTTTCTCTAGTTGTGCCGAGTGGGGGGCTATTCTCTAGTTGAGGTGCGCAGGCTTCTCATTGCAGTGGCCTCTCTTATTGCAAAGCACGGTGGTTGTGGCTCCTGGGCTCTAGAGCTCAGGCTCAATAGTGCTGCATGGGTTTAGTTGCTCCAACGCATGTGGAATCTTCTCGGATCGGGGCGTGAACCCATGTCTTCTGCATTGGCAGGTGGATTCTTTAATTCTTTACCACTGAGCTACCAGGGAAGCCCCACTTTTTGGCTTTAAAACATCCACTGCTCTCAGCTCCGAGGCTAAAGCTCCTGGAGCAGACTCGGGGCCTCGAGTGGTTGCTCAGGCAGGAGCCTTGGGCACAGGGTCACATCAAGATGTTCCCCTGCCTTTCTGTTAGTCTTATTCACCATCATCTCTCTAGGAGGAGCCCGGCCTAGCACTGGGCCTCTGCAGAGTGGGGGCCTTGGCACGGATATGAGGCCTGAATTAACTAGGGAGGTGGTTTCAGGTGGCAGTGACATTCAGGTGTTGAGCAAGGATGTGTTCAAGGTGGGTACTTGCTACCGTTCTGGAGGGAAGCCAGGCTGGGCTGGACAGCTGTGGCCCAGCAGGAGGACTGATGGGGACTGGCGGGCCATGGCAGGGCTGAGCGAGGGGAGGGAAGCTGAGGTTTGGGGCGGGGGGCAGCCCCACAAGGCCTCATCTGCACACTAGTCAGCTCCCAGGAAGCCCCACCTGTTCCTGGTGTGGTGATTCAAACCTATCTTCCTTTGGAGAAAAGCACTTCAGATGGTGAGGGTTTTTTTTTTTTCCCATTGCCCTGAAGGGCAGCGAGGAGGCAGGACCACAGAGGGAGGGGTTCTAGCAGGCGGCCGGCTGGGAAACGGTCCTCCACGCGGGATGCAAGGTCACTCAGGGACAAGATGCTGCCCGCGTGGAGGACCGTTTCC
>NW_011494865.1:1459491-1461780 GCF_000754665.1 Bison bison bison | reverse complement strand
CCTGCCCCTTCCCTCCCAAACGCCCTTCCACCTTCCAGGTACCATCAGAGGAGGCTGGGCCGGGCCTTCCAGTCACTCCCCCCGAGGCAGACTCCCGAGGAAACCCTGGGCCCCTCACAGAGGGTACATGCAGCTGGGGGCTCCTGAGCCTGCTTTACACAGAACCGGAGACCAGGAGATGCAGCGACTGGCCCATGGCCACCAAGCAGGCCCAGCAAGGGGAGAGGTGGAAGCTGCCCATGAGGGTCTCATGCCAAGAGCCCTAGGCTCCCAGGCCGCCTGCCCTGGGTATAGCACTTCACCCATGTGGACCCTCGATTTTCTCCATGAGCCAAACAACCCATGTGGCAGCAGGTTCCCACCCTTGCTTTGCAGCCTGTTCTCGCCTTTGCTTTGCAGCCTGTTCCCGCCCTTGCTTTGCACCCCAAGCCTGCAGGGGTGACCTGGCTCCAGACTCTGCCTCCTGAAGAGAGGCTGGTACTGCCCGAAGAACCAGGAGGCTGAGGAGGAAAAGGCCGCGGTCCGCAGGGCACCCTTTGAGTCGAGCTGCCCACAAGGCTCTCCGATTGACACCATCTCCGGCTCTCCCTGGCTGGGCCTGGGGCAGCCCGTGGTGCCAGCCTGTGAACCAGCATCCAGATGATTCCAACACCCATTCCCTCCTTCCTGTAAAGAGCCCGGGGCGTTTGGCCCAGCCACCCGGGGGCAGCACGAAACGAAGGGTGGGCTGCGCCCAGAGACCACCGGGCTGTTTCCTCATTCGCAGGAAGGCTGTGAGGCAGGTGGGTGCTTGTGGGCCTCTCCCTGGGCTCCTGGGGCCTGTCTCCCCACCCCAGGGCCCGGCCCAGCGAGGCTCTGAGACCCTCTGCAGGCAGGGAGCCGACAGCTGCTGCCCCAAGGCCGGTCTTCCACCTTCTCTCTGTGGGGGATCTTTCCAGCAAGTGCTTTTTTCGAGACTGAAGTTATTCTGGCACTTCACGTCACGAATGAAATCCCTGGACCTGTGCTGGGCACCCTGCAGGCCCTGCTGCAGAGCAGGGTCCAACCTCAGCCCTGGGCCTCGTGGGCAGGCTTTGGGGGAGGAATCTGGGCCTGCTGGGGAAGGGAGGCCTGCTGGCGGCCAGGGTCAGGCTGGCCACAGAGCAGGGGCCCCCACCTTCCGTCGGCATCGCCTCAACCCTTGGCACGAGTGAGGAGCCCCCTTAATGCCTTGCACTCAACTTGGGTTTTACCTTGAGGCCCAGAAGGTCCGGCTGTTTCTAGGCCAGCTTTGAGCTGGAGCGTCATAAGTCCTTAGGACAACCTGTGATGCCGCCTCTAGGGATTTCCAGAGTCCATGCTGCCTGGGAAAGGCGCTTCCCAGCACAACCTCACCTGCTGTCCTCGGTGGGGAGTCCAAGGTGCAGCGACATTGCACTGGGCCCCATGCTCAGCCTGCGAGGCAGGGCTGTCGCGAGCCCATTCTCTAGGTGTGGAAGCTGAGGCTCAGACGGAGTCCAGCAGCTGGTGGATGCTCCAGGCTCATGGCACCTGACCTGCCTGGGGTTGGGGGCTCCTTTCTGAGGTGTTCTCCCCGCCCCTCCTTTCGGGAACTGGGGGTACCTGGACAGGGTGGGGGCGGGGAGGACCCAGTGGCTGCACCCTATCCGGCAGCTCCAACAGGGCAGGGGGGTTAGATGGCCGAGAACCTTCCCCTCTGCCCGGCTGTGGCCTTCCCGCCACAGAGCCAAGGAGCAGCGGCCACATTCTTGGTAACGCTTTTTTTTTTTATTGCCAAATTCAAATTTACAAGGAAGTTCCAGTTTTCATTTCCACCCTTGTGTTCAGTACCCGCGAAGCATGAGTCACGCTGGCGAGAGCAGGTACTTCCCTGGAACGGTCCCGAGGCCCAGAAAGCATGGTTTCTCAATCCCGCTCCACCCCGGGACAAGAATTATTTACATATTTTCAACTCAGAGGAACATAAGGAACCCTTACAGTTTCTGCCCGCTGTCATCGTGACTACATTAAATATTTCTTATTTATTGCATCTAGAAAAGAAGGTGGGTGTCGGTCCTCACCGTGCCTCGCGCCTTTTGGACCAGTGCATCTTGAGACCTTAGGGAAATCTAATGTATGTCTGTAGAGAGGTGCATTCTGTCATTCACTCCCTGGTTGCAGGGCAGGTGTTTGGTGGTCGGGGGTGGGGGGGTGCGTGGCGAGCTGCCTTCTGCAGAGAGCAGCAAGCAGGGCAGGCCTGGAGGGGCAAGGGGGCACAGAGGGTCTGCTGGTGCCGCAGGACAATCAATA
>NW_011494865.1:1457042-1459391 GCF_000754665.1 Bison bison bison | reverse complement strand
GGAGATGGAGGGTGGGTGATCCGAGTCTGGTACCCACGTGTCATGGGGCCATGGCCTCCGCCCGCCCCAGGCTCACCAAGAATTCCTGGTTCTACCTCTCTCTGCCCCGGAGACCCAGTGCCTGCTCTCTGGAAGGGCCCCTCTGGAGGTGCCCCCACTGTTCGCTTTTCAAGGGTGCTCCTGAAGACACGGCTGTGCCCCGTGCTGCCAAGACAGTGGGGATCTGGCTGCCAACAGGCTGTGGGGGGCCTGGGACCAACCCTGCAAGCCGACCTGGGGAGAGGTCTGCCCCTGGGCCAGGCATGGGGTGGAAGCTTGGCCTGATCGCACCTTCTGCTCAACAGCCCACGGAGGCCGGTCTGCGTTCAGTTCTCCCACCTGGTGATGCTGCCCCGGGTCCTTCCGGCCGTGTGGTCCTCGCTGGCAGAGACCTTGCTCCTTTACAGCTTGAAAGGCTGGGTCCACCTGCCTGGGCTTCTTCCTCAGAATAATGCCACTGGCCTTTCCTCCTTTCTGCTGCTCCAAAATCGTTTCAAAAGCAGAAGTGGGGGGCTCCGGAGCGATCCTGCGCTTCATCCCAGCAGAGGCACCCGTGGGGTCCCCTCCCTGATAACACACACTTTCTCCATCCTTCTGTCCCCGCCGCCTGTCCTTTCCGGAGGGCTCCGCTGAAGGTCATGGCTTGGGTCTCCTTGCTGGGGCCTCTGGAATTTCTGCTGAAATGGTCTCCTGTCTGAGCTGGGCCTTTTCCCCTGATGGTGCTGGCTGGTCTCACCTGCCCAGGGGTTTCTGATGGCTGGAGAGACCTGTCCCGCAGATGCCACACCCCTTCCTTGGGGGAACCAGGTGTTTCCTTCAGGAGGCTGAATCTGGCCCAGGCAGGCCCTTCCTGATTGCAGCAGGAGGAGGAGGCGAGGGGGACGGGGTCCTCTAACAGGTGAGTTTGCGTAGCATCTTCTAAGGCCGCTTGACAACCCGGCCCGGCCAGTGCTGACACGGTAGGTGCTCACACTCTTGTGGGAACACGTGGAGGCCAGTTCTGCAAGGTCTGAACATCGATCAGCGAGGTGAGGGTCACTTGGCTGTGCATGGTTTGAGCAGAAAGAACATCTTGGGAGCTTTATTGGATATAGAGGAGACCTGGTCTGCACACGCCTAGCCCAAATGGAGAAGGAACCAGGGGTTTTCATTACAAAAGAAAAACAAACACAAACAAGCTTGCTTCTTTACAGCAGCAGCTGAGAGGAAGAGGGACAGAACCCAGGCTCCTAGGAGGTCATGTCCTCGCTGCTGGGCAGGGGCTGACCCTTGGGGCGTTCCTGCCTGTGGGCACCCACGCAGCTGAGCAGCAGGCAACGGCCTTGGAGCACGGTTTCCATGACCTTTTCTTTCCATCAGAGCCTCAGAGGCCAGAGTCCCTGCAGTCCCACACAGTTCTTTGTTAGGAAGTAGAGAGGTGGTGACAACCGAAGGCCTTGCTGGAAAACAGTCCCGTTTGGTTTTAGTCCAGAAGGATGGGGAGTGGCCCTGAGCAGGGACCTGACCACAGTCCCCCTTTTCATGGAAAGATCCGGGTGATGCCCTGGGCTGCCACGGCAGAGAAACTTTTGGCCCTCTCAGCTCTGTTGTGTACCTGAGGATAGGTGTCTCTCCCTTATTTATGCTTAAACAATACTTTAAACTTTCCAGAAGAACTTCTACCATTCCACAGGCTCGCCGGGTTAGTGAGAAACAAAGAAGTCAGAATCCCTTAAGACAATGGAGAAGGCCGGACAGAAAAACTCTAAACCGCAAATCCTGGGAACTTCAAGGGAAAATGAAAACGAAATCTCTACAGGAATATTACACTTTTAACATGACATCAAACCTTAGGGCGGAGGACGTTTCTTTTTTTTTTTTGAACTTTTTAAATAGCTGTTTTTCATCTGCTGCCAACAGCAGGAATAAATATTCCAAGGAGGTGTTTATCGAAGTTCGCTTTTCTAGAAATTTCTACACGAAGTGACCACATCCGCTGCTTCTCTGCACACTGGGGATGGTGGCAGAGGACCTCCAAGACAGCGGAAGGGCTGGCCGATGAGGCGAGTGCTGCTGATGGGTCCTGCCACTGCACCCCCACCCCCCACCCCGGGGCTGAGGGCTCTGCGACCAGGAGCCCAGCCCCCTCCCTGAGGCGGCTGTAGGATGATCTGGGTTCGCTGGGCGCTGCCACTGGTCCCAGCCTGCTCTCAAAGAGGCGAGAAGTCAAAGGGGGATTAGAATCGGAGCAGAGGAGTGCAAGGGTGGTTTGAGGTGCTCCCTGGGGCCGAGAAGAACTGTGGATGTTCCCAGAAGGGGGTCAGCTGTTCC
>NW_011494865.1:1456836-1456942 GCF_000754665.1 Bison bison bison | reverse complement strand
TTCCCCCTCCCGGGTTGGGGGGGGCACGTGGCTGTCTGACTTTGAGGCGCCCTTGCTGGCAAACCAGAAACACATGTGTGCTCCCTAGCCACTTTCAAAGCTGATG
>NW_011494865.1:1452926-1456736 GCF_000754665.1 Bison bison bison | reverse complement strand
AGGGCGGCGGCGGGATGCCAGGGAGGGCATGGAGGCTGTGGCGGTCGACGGGTGGGACGAGGGTCAGCGACTCCACGCTCAGCGTGTCTGCAGCATCCTCGCAGAGCAGGGAGATGGTGGGCTGCTGGGCGGGGGTGAGGCTGGGCGACAGGGTGACGGTCTCCACGTCCGCGCTCCTTGCCAGGCTCTTGCCGGGCCTGGCCTCGGCTTCTGTTTCATTGACGATCACCAACTGATCGGGGAGGTTAGGCTGAGGCTGCTCCGTGATCATGGGGTCATCTGGGCAAGGCGGGGAGAAGAAAGAGAGGCACGCTCAGCTCTGAGAGGCTCCGCTCGTGCTGGTACCCTCTGCTCCCATCTTGAATAAAGGCCCGGGGACGTGTGGGTGGGAGATGAAGTGTGTGGGGGAACCAGCTTGCCTCTCCTCCCTCCTTCTGGGGACCCACCTAGGTCTGGGGCAAGTCGGCAAGTCACCCTGACTTGTGAAGCAAGGGACACATTTAGGGGCCTGTGCAGAGTGGATCCGGAAGCCCAGTTCCCTGTGCCAGGAAGCAGCCTAAACCGGCTCCGAGTATGAACCACCTGCCCGAGGAGAAATACATGTTTAGGGAGAGACGGGCTTGGGTGTGCTGATCACCGCAGGCCATTTCTCAGAGTCTATATTTGGTAACAGTGCCCAAGAGGGAACTCACTGCAATGTTAAAAAAAAAAAAAAAAAGAATTCTATAGAACTTTTTGGCTTTGCAAAACTAGAACAAGACTTCGGACTGTGGTTCTCTTGCCTGCTCCTGCTCTGAGTGCTGAGTTAGCACCCAGCAAGGGGCTGCGATCGCCAGGCCATTTCTATGCTGAGGGTTTCTCCCCTCTCCACCCCCATGCCAGGGCCACCGAGAGAAACCATGTCAGGAGGGAGAGGTGGCCCAAAGCGGTTATTTTTGGACCAGCAGTTTCTTTTTTTGGCGCTTTTTGAAATCCGTTGATTAGATTACAGGCGAATGGCTTATTTGCTTTTCAAAGAGGAATGGGGCTGGCAGAGACACCAGCTGGACTGGGGTTCCCTCGTGGGAAACATCTGCCAAGACTTCACGTGCCAGCGATCGGAAAACACAGATGAGAAGGCCGTGGGCATCTTGCTCGGAGGGCAAATCTCCCTTGTTACAGATCCTGGGGTCAACGGGGCTTTGAGCACACTGTGTGGAGAGGGGAGTCCAAAGGCACGCTGGGCCCTGGCATGATGGCAGACATTGTTTTTTGGTTCAGTGTGATTCCACTTAAGTGAGTGGTATTGTTTTTTTAAGTTAAGCCAAAACAAAACAGAACCGCAAACTGAACACAGAGCAAAAGAATGGAAAAACCAAGTGCAAAATAAAACCGAAGGGTGTACAGAATGGGAAGAAAGAGAGGAAAGAGGGTTCCCAGCGTGGAAAGAAAGCACAAGCAACAGATGGGGTTTCCCAAAGGACACATCGCTCCTTCCCAGAGGACCCCCACCCTGGGCACGGCGAGCTCAGAAAGGCCCCAGGTCACTTCTGCACAAGGTCCTTTTTCTTTTCTTTCTCCCCAACCCCCTCTTTTATTTTTTTTAGGAGTAGGCCCACAGAATACCACTACATGGGGCTCTGGGATGGGGTGGTGTCGGTGGACACGGGTGAGCACTAGTGGAAAAAATGATTCAAGGTGCGATCTGAGCCCAGAAATGCTGAGTAAACAACTCCACATGCTTTCTGGTTTCTCTGAATTTCAGTGAATTTGCTCCACTCAGTAAGGACGCCTGGTGGTGACGGGCTGATTTCAGGCCTTGGGCTCATGTTGGGACGTGGCGCGCCCTGAATGTGAGGCTCTGAGCGTGGGGCTCACCTGCTCTGGCAGCCTCGCCCCGCTTCACACGAGCGTGTCCAGGAACTTATTACAGAAGGACCCACGTGTGGGCTTAGCTACTGGCGAGGCAGTTTAGAGATGACTAACCAGCCAAACGGCACTTCTGTGCCATCTGGAGACAGAGCTTCGGAGCTCTTCCTTCACGTTTTCTGCAGAATTCTCCAGGAGAATTCCCTCTTTGCTCAGGTCTGCACTTGCACGCAGATTTTCAAGAGGCTGGCAAACCTCATTCCCTGAGTCCTGCCCGGGTTTCTGGTGGTGAGAACGATCAAGCGTGTGGAAAGGCTGCCGTTAAATATATTAGGAAACAAACCAACAGATAATGCAGTACACACAAAAGTGGTTTCTTTTTTAGGAAAATAACAACTTTATTAAAAGGATCCATTTGTCCCCTGAGAAAAAGCTTCTTCCTATTTTTTTTTTAAACAAGAAAAATCACCTTTTCTTACCCATCGTCTACAACACTGTTCTTTGTTTCTATCTACCTATCGATCATCTTCTATCATCTATTTCCCACCTATCTATCTATATCTACCTACCGATTTTTAAACTAAGAGCTGCTTCCTGAATGTTAGCTACAAATGTATACATTCAGAGAAAATTTCTACATTCAAGGGAAAATTACCCAGGGAGGACACTGTTCCTGGTCAAGCACGGACCTGCAGTGGTCACTGCGGACCCTCTGGCCTCGCTTGCCTGCTGGTGTTTCTGAGCTCCGAGGGCACAGGTTCGGGCCTGACCCAGGAGACGAGTGGAGGCCGGAGCCTGAGGAGCCCAACGTCCAGTTCCCATGAGGGGCGCTCAGCCTCCCTGTGGTGCTGCCTCGAGTTGAAACCAAGGCAGCGGGTGCCCTGAGTCCCTGGTTGGCACCCTCGGAGGCTGATCCGCAGCTCCAGGGCTGACCCTTGTCGAGTGGGTGACAGTTTCCAATCAAGATGAGGATTTGACATGCTCAGGCTGGGGGCGGTGGGACTGAGCAACGTAGGGAAGAAAAGACAGCAAGTAGGAGGGCAAAGCTCAGGGGAGGCAGCTTTTAAATGCAAGAGAAGGCAAAGGCTCCTGTCTGCCCAGACGGAGGGCACGGGGCGGGGGGAACCCTAGGAGGAGCATCGCAGGAGAGTGGCAGTGACCACAGCCCACACACGGCCGCTATTTGGAGCTCTGATCACAAGAAGGGAAAATGGTGGAGTCATGTCCACCAGCGCGCTTACGAATGAAATGACTTGGCCTCCGGCTGGAATATGATGGAATCTACCACTTAGATATGAGCAAGGCTGAGGAGAGGGGGAGTGGGGTGGGGGTGGGGGGTGGGGAGGAAAAGGAAAAGAAAAAAAAGCAACTAGGTGACTTCTTTGTGGCTTTTTGCAAATCCTACTGCCTAGCCCTCATGGCCTAACTGGGGGGCCGGGGCGGGGGAAGGGGCTGGAAACCCCCTTAGCTCAGGGCTTGTGCCTAGCTAGGCTGGTGCGGTGTCTCATGGAGGGCAGTTTTTCCAGACTGCCCGGCTCTGCCTCACGGAGGAGCTGACCCAGCTGCACCCCCTGGGTCAAGGGCCAGGGGATTCGGTCCTCAGGTGGATTGAGGCCAGGAGGGGACCGGAGCTGAGGAAATGGCTCAGGTAGGTGGCTGGGGCTCCCCGTGCCCTCGTCCGGCGTTCTGGGGGCCTGTAGGAGTTGGAAATGCAGCGTGCAGGGCGGTGGCGGGGGCGTCGAGGGCCCAGGAGGCTAACGGAGGAGACCTGCCTGCAGTGACCGAGCCAGAGGTGCCGTGACAGCTGCCGATCGAAGCACTAAACCCAGTGGCCGCCGTGACTGTCGGCCTCCGACAGGCTGAACACTCGCCGGCGTCCTTTCCTGCCACTCCTTACTAGAGGGAAACACAGCGACAGATCATAGAAAGCTTTTAACAACTGCACAGAGAAGGGGGACATGG
>NW_011494865.1:1449975-1452795 GCF_000754665.1 Bison bison bison | reverse complement strand
ACCCCGGGAGAAGGTGGGGGCTAAGACGAGCTAAGAACCACATCGTCTGCTCGTGGGACTCAGGCAGGTAAAGACGGCAGAGGTCTGTCCTGTTGCGAAGGAAAGCCTCGGGGTGGTCAGCGACACCTGGTCTCGGTGATGGAGGAACAGAACTGCCTGTGCGTTAAGATGAAAACCCTGCATCCCTGGGCCCATCTGAGGAGGGAAGGGTGTGTGGTTGGGGCATCAGAGTTGATACAGTTAGAGAAACAAGTGGATTTCTGACCCCCACTGACAAGGCAGCCCCTGAAGACACCAGCAGAGCCTCCCACGACCCCTCCCAGACAACCCCTCCCCAGCCACGAGGTGATGCTCCACCGGCCGCTGCGCTCTGCAATCCGCACCTTTGAAACCAAGACTGAACCACAGCAGCAAGATCTGAGGGCAGGCGCCAAGTGGCCAGGGGGTGGGTGCTAATCGGCTGCAACAGAAGTGTTAGGCGCATCTCCCTGGGGAGGAACCAACCGCCGGCCCCCTCTGAGACAAACTCACACTGGGGCCAAGCTTACGATGAATGCCACGGAGCACAACAAGGCGAACGGATGGAACTGCTGGCTTAAAAGGGGTTAAAATGGCACATGTGATGTTAGGTGTGTTTTACCACACTTAAAATTAATGTCACGGAGAACACTGGGGAGAAGAGGGAAGACGTTTGACTTGGGGTTTTGTCCAAGAGTCCTGCCCGCCTGTGGTGCCGGACGTCGGTGACACACAGGTCGGCCCTGAGCTGTCTGGCGCTCAGTCGGCCAAGTGGGACCACCTGGGTGCTTGGGGCTGAAGGTCGCAGGTTCAGACAATTGTCTCAGGGAGCAGGTGAGGACGGGGAGGGAGGGACTGGGACAGGCGTCCACCAGGAGCCAAGCTTGCTCTTCCTTCTTCCTATAAACCCTCGGGGAAGAGTCAGAGGGACCCCAGCTCAGAATTCCCTGGGCCTGAAGATGGACACTGGAAAGAGTGGCCTTGACCTTCAGTCTGACTTCGTTTCTTAACAAAAAATTTTCCACCCTCCTCCTCAAAGTCACTCACCCAGAACACAGGTGAAACACAACGGACTGAAGGTCGGAGGCAGAGTGGCTGTTTGAGGAACTTGGTGCGGGTCACAGAGCTCTTAGCGGAGGCTTTCCTACTAGAATCGCACAGTGCGTGCATGTGTGTGCATGTGTGTGTGTGTGCATGTGAGCACACGCATGGGCATAACCCAGAAGATACTTCTAAAGTGTTCCTACTGATCCCACATTTGGTTCTAAAATTGGGTCTATTCTCTCTTTCCCGCCATGTTTTCTTCAATCTCAAAACCATAAAATGTTTAAGGAAAAAAAACCTCCTCATTCCAAACCCGTGATTTTCTCCCTGGAGAACGAGCCGTGGCCCACGAGGCTGTCTATGCCGGAAGAGCCGGCGACAAGAGGCCCGGTGCCTGGACACCTCTGCAGCACAGGGTGCCTGCTTGGGAAGACCTGAGGATCCCAGAAAACTGTCTTTAAAGGACAGTGGGAACAGGTGGACCCATGAGTCAGGTGTTGAAACCAAACAATAAAAGCCCCCCGGGGCCCAGCTTTAACAGATAAATAATTCACAATGAGAATAAAATCCCCGTGCGCCCAGCTCTTTCTGCTTGGCTCCTGCGGTTACCACAGAATTCAGTTTTGACCTCTCCTTCAGTCTGGGGGCTTCCCTGGTGGCTCAGACAGTAGAGAATCCACCTGCAATGCAGGAGACCACGGTTTGATCCCTGGGTTGGGAAGATGCCCCTGGAGAATTCCATGGACAGAGGAGCCCGGTGGGCTACAGTCAATGGGGTTGCAAAGAGTCAGACATGACTGAGGGAATACGCTTTCACTTTCACTTCAGCCTGGGGTATCTCTTGGTCCTGATTTGAGGGCCTTCACTTGCTAAGAAGCCACTCATGAGTGTCCATGATCTGTCTTTGGTATGTGAAGGAGACCCAGAAGCAGGTGTTCCCTGCACAGAAGGGTATCTGTGGGCCCCTGGCAAACTGGTGACCTGTCTAGTCGGGTCCCTTCCCCCTTCTGGTGATGGTCCCTCTGCCTGTGCGGGCCTGAAGCCTAAGCTGGGCCCTTGGCCCTGATAAGCGTGGAGGCTGTTTCTTGGAGACAGACCAGCCCTCAGGTCTGTATTTGCAAGAATGGAATTGATAGGTAGATCCCAGAGAGGTGGGGGAAAGGAATGGACTTGTCACCATCCAGATTCTGGACTGGGCCTTGGGGAACTGACCCAAAGGCCACCTTCTCCAGGGAGCCCTCTAGTCAGCCCCTCATTCTTGGGCTTTCGCCCCTAGTGATGCCTCCTCTGGGAGGCTTCGGCCCTGCCCACAGCCCCCAGCTCATAGTTTATAAATGGACACTTATCTGCATGGTCCTCTTGACAGACTTAGCCTCCCTGCCAGCTTATACATTTCAGGCTTTAGGGCCTGTGCACAGTAGGAACTCAACAAAAATCTGTTTGTTTGCAAACAGGGACCATGGCTGGGGTAGGGTGCCAAAGCTGAGGTAGTCAGAGGCAGACAGAAGAGCCTCTTGGGCAGGATGTGGGAGCTGGGTTGGTGGAGAGACCCTACTGAGCTCAGTCTGATGCCCACATGACTGAAGGCCCCATGGGAAGCTGAGGAAATTCATGTTTGGGATAAACATGGGCCTCTTTCAAACCCATGAAACGCAAGGTAGGAAACGCAAGGTCCCTTGGGCTGGACCAAGGGTGGAGGTGGGAAGCACAATGGAGCGTCAAGAGAGTTTCACGCCCTCCTCTGGGGGTGACCACATG
>NW_011494865.1:1441817-1449875 GCF_000754665.1 Bison bison bison | reverse complement strand
GTGAACCCATGGCTGAGGACCCGTGGCCGTCTGGGGTCTGTTTGTGGCTGACTGGGGGGCCCCTGGGCTCCCCCACTGCAGGAGCTGCGCAGTGACCTGGGCCTCTGTGAGCAGGCCGAGGCTCCTCGTCTGGCTCCAGAGCAACGGCGAGCTTCGGAAGGGGAGATGCCTGCACGTCACTGGCAGTCTCCAGCCAGGAGTGGGACCAATGCCTGGGTCTCAGGGGCGCCCCCTGGAGGCACCGGGGACAGACGCAGGGAGGCAGCGAGGCGTGCAGGGTCATCTCTGCGCGTGGGGCAGGGCTCTGGACCTCGGAGGCTGGGTTCCTATCTGGGCCCCCTGCTACCAGCTGCAGCATCCTGGCCAAGCTGTGAGACCCCTCCGAGCCTCTGTGGCTTTCAGCTGCTCAGTGTGAGGCAGAGGGTGGCAGAATTCAATGGGCGGGTGTCTGTAAAGTGCTTGTGAGCTGCACGCCTGACACGTGGATTTGGGGAGCAGCGTCTACTGGGGTGCCCTGTGGAGGGGGCACACCCGGAGGGCTGGGCAGTGGGGGCCCGGCCACACTGATGGCTGATAGTGTGAAGGTCATCTCCGCTTTTCATGGACGGAAGTGAAAGTGTTAGTCGCTCAGTAGTGTCTGACTCTTTGTGACCCCATGGACTGCAGCCCAGCCTGCCGGGCTCCTCTGTCCATGGGATTCTCCCGGCAAGAACACTGGAGTGGGTAGCCACGCCCTTCCCTTCTCCAGGGGATCTCCCATTTCCTTTTCCAGGGAATCTTCCTGACCCAGGGATTGAACCTGGGTCTCCTGCATTGGCAGGTGGATTCTTTACTGTCTGACCCACACAATTCCAGGTTTCAACCCCACGGGTCAGAGAAAAAGAACACTGGGTTCATCTCCTAGTGGACAGCATCTCCTGAGTGCGTTTGTGACCAAGCCCTGACACGCACAGTGTGGCTTCAAGAGCACAGAAGCCCTGGAGTTTGCTAATTTCAGCTGCAGAGGGCCTGGCAGCTGCTCTCCACCCTGGGAACTTCCTGGACTCAGAAGGCTCAAAAACATACAATGCTTCTGATCCAGCACTGTGCCCTCAAAACCCACTTTGGGACAAGTAGCCCCTGCAGCTGGGCTGCTGCTGTTTGCTGTCCAGGCTGGATGGGGTACGGGGTGAGGTCCTGGCCAGAGCTCCTGTCCAGCTGACCCTGCAGGGGACAGTCTGATGACTTCCAAATCAGAAGCCTGAACACTGGGCCACCACCTGGGTGGACATCTAACCAGGACACGGGAAGAAGGGCACCTGTCCCAATATAACCCTCCCCTCTTCTTTCATCTAGCAAGGCTGGGTAGGACCCCAGGCAGAGGCTGGCATCATTTGGGTAGATCTGTCCCTCCAGGGAACACGGAAACCCCATGGGCTGTTTTCTGGATGGACCTGGTGGCTGAAGGCTGGCCTGGAGGTTTGGCATCAAGAGGAAGTGACCAGAGATCCTCCTGGGGCCTGCCGCCCCAACCCTGGGGCACCCTCTCCTTGCAGCGATCAACAGCTGGATCCTCAGTTGAGAGGGAAGCACCAGCCGCCCCACGGGCCGGCCCTGCATTGGGAGGTGAGTTATTTCAGTGTCTGCAGGGATCTGGGCGGGCAGGCTGGGCCCCAGGCTTTTACTGTCAGGCAGCATAAAAAATGGGGCCTCCAACGCCTGCCCCTGCAGGCCTGCCGGGGACACACGGATCGGGAGCAGACAGCCGGGGGCTGAGCATCACTCATCTACCTGACAATGGGCTAACAGCCCCCGCGTTTCGGAGATGAGCAGACGTGTCACTGGCACCGAGCAGGGGATGGTGGGGGCGGGGATGGAGGCCAAGAACAAAGAAACCAGCGCAAAGCGCAAGGTGGGCATGGTGCAGAGCCCCAGGGCCACACTCGGCTGGACCTCTGTACACCCAGGCCCGACTTTGATAGTGTGGTTCTCTCCTGGCTTCCGTCGGAGGCAAAGAAGTGTATGGCTCTTTGGTTTGTTTAGCTGTCGGCTGTGCCTCCTTAAACGCGAGAGGAAGGTGTAACAGTGGCACCAGAAGAGACCTTTCACCCAGAATGCAACTGGAAGTGTGTGTGTGGGTGCACGCCACATAGACACAGAGCCGTGCACACGCCAGAGCATGCGGGCACACACGTGGCACGTCAACACACAACCCTGCCCTTGGGCCCTCAAAGCCAGCATGAGCCCAGGCTTCAGGGGAGGCTGAGGGCTGTCCTTGGCTTCTGAGAACGCTCTGTCTGGATTTCCCAGCTACGGGCCTGGGAACGGCAGCAGCAACTGCCTGGACATGCAGCCAACCTTCAGTCGGGCTCAGAATAGCTCAGCAAGGGCGGTCGTCTCTCCCCGGGGCTGGGGCAGGGAGGGGAGCAGGTGCTGAGTCTAAGGGGGCTCTAAGTGAGGTGGCTTGAGGGTGACCTTGCTGCTGGGGCCCTCATGAATGTCCGTCAGAGATGGGGTAATGGATGCTCGCGGAGGGGGGGGGTGCCCTGACCCACAGGCATGGAGACCAGGCGCGGTTAACCCTTTGCTGAGAACAGTGGAAGCTGAAAACTCTGGACAAGAGGGGTCGGGGCCAAGGGGATCTCTGCCTCTGGTGTTGAGTGGCTGGGGGCCTGGGGCCCTCAATTTCCTGGCACCATGGTGGCTTCCACCTTGGCACTCTGCTTTTGTCAAGACCCATCAATCCATTAGTCAACAAGGGTGTGCACAGGTGTCCCTGAAATAACAATGGGTGGGGGCTCTGGAGGGGACCCCGCAGGAACAGGGAATGACACTGAGGGTCCCGAGATGGGGGTGCAGACCAGAGTTATGGAGGTCCCCCAAATCAGAGACGTATGGGGCCTCCAGACCCTTGGGTCACCCGCCGGGGTGTGAAGCAGCAGGCAGGCGTGAGGCCCTGCTCCTCTGGCTGCACTCAGGGGCCGTGGTGCTCAGGAAACAAGCCTGGCATCTTCATTTCTGGGATCTTATGCACTGCAGCCAGGGGCTCACGTGTGAGGGGCTCAGAGAGCTGGGCAGACCACGTGCGTCTCACCCCAGGCTCCTTGCACACAGGATCTCTCTGCGCCACACCTGTGCTTGTGTCAGTTATAGGAGGGCAAGAGGCTCCCAAACTCCCAAAAAGGCCAGCAAGAGGCACCCCCTGGTCACAGACGAGTGGACGGCCCCAAACATTTAAAGAGGAAATTCGTATGTTATGGAGGGGAAAAAAAAATTAGCAGAGACACAATTCTTTTGCCAGAGTTCAAAGCATCACATCTGGGAGACCTGTCCTCGTGACACCTACGACCCTGGAGGTGACAGTGGGATGAATTGAGGCTGGGTCTCCCACTGTCCACCCCTCCAGCTCTGCAGCCTGTGGGCCAGCCCGTGAAGAGAGCCATTCTTCCCCCGGTGGGGGCCGAGCCAGCTAGCCACCCCCAATGGCACGCTGGAGTGGATGCAGAACCCCGAGAGGCAGAGTCCCCAGACACGGTGGCAAGGGGCAGCCAGGGCCTCAGGTGAAGGGGTCACAGCGTTTCCTCAAGTCCCCCCACCGCACCGTGTCCCGCGGCCAATACCTGCGGGGCTCTGGGCGGCCGACGGGGTGGACGATGAGCTGGCGCCTCCGGAGTCGCAGGGGCTGGTGCTCCCGCTGCCGCTGGGGCTCCCGCTGGCCGACGGCGAGGGCGAGGACAGCGAGGACGAGCTGTGCTGGTTTATGCACTGGGCCACGGCGAAGCCTGCAAGGCAAGGCGGGAAGCTGTGACCCAGCGGGGCCGCTGGCCGGCCTGGACAGAGGGTGCCGCCTCCCCAGAGACTGTGTGTGAGGCCACAGGTTGGGGGCGGAAGCCCCTGCCTCGAAGAGGAGGGCTAACTGACCCCAAGCCAGCTCCTTCAGTCTGGGTCTGCTCCCTAGAATTAGCTGAACTCGCCGGGCACCGGACGGGCCTGACACACTTCGACGTTATTTCGTGGGAAAGGGTGCAGACAGCCATAGAGCCCAGAGTGCGTGTGTGTGGGGAGACGCTGAGCCATAAATCAGTGCCTGATGCTGGCTTAGCATCGTGCCAGCTGCACCCTTGAAGGGGACAACGCAGCCTCGGGGCTCAGAGGCGTCCTGGTGACACTCACAGATGGACACGGGACACCCTCGCCACCAAACCGTGGGGCCTCTGCTCACGTGGCTGAGTCCTGCCAGAGGCAGGGCGCCCAATCCGAGCTCTGAAGCCACCCTGGGCGGGAGGGGAGACCCTGAAGATGCACCCTGCCAGGGACTTGGCTCTGCCCTGGCAGGTCTGGCGTAAAGTTTGGTGCATGAGGGACGCAAGTTCTGGTGAAAAGCGGGCAATTACAGTTTGGCTTGGCCCTCTGAGCAACTCTGGGGTTGAGGATGGGGCTGTGGCCTGCCCAGCCCGAGGAAGTGGAAGAGCCCCAGTTTGGAGACTCGCAGACCCTGGCAAGCCCTGCCTGGCTCAGCGCCAGGACGTGCACCCAGCGTCTATCCCAGCTGCAAGCTCGAGGGGCGTGGGTCACCGACCTCTCCCCACCTGGCTGCTGCGGGGAGAATGACCACCCAGCCTGCTTGGCCCTGGGTGCTGGGCACGTGGTGGGAGCGGGCTATTCCAAACGAGCCGCCCCGGAGCGCCCGGAAGGGGACTCCTGACCCCTGTACAGCCTGCTTTTCTAAAGGGCGTGGCTCCTGATCTTATCACGAACTGCCCGGGAAGCTCCCACGGAACAGACTCCTCGTGGACGCTCCTGGGAGCCCAGGCAGGCTGTGCTGGTTGCTGCTGCAGCCCCCCGGGAGCTCTGTGCCCCTGCTTCTGCACCAAGTTGGGGTGGGGATGAGGACAGGGCCTTCTCCCCACTGACAGCGGGGACCCCGACCCTCCTGGCCAGTCACATCGAGCCTCCCCAGCCTGAGTGCACTCCTCCTGGCTCTAAGCCTTATGCTCGCCCACCACCAGCGCCCACTGACACTTCTCCCAGCAGGTTCTCCAGGCCTGACCGGGCCTTGCTCAGAACTCAGGCACGTGTCCCGCAGGGGTCCGAGAACGGGGGCCATCTGACTGGTCAGGCAAGGTTGACTGGAATATGGCCGGGCCCTTTGCGTACATTCTGCCCGAGGCTGTTCGCAAGCTACGGTGGCAACGCCGAGTCACTGCAAGAGGGGCCGCCAGCGGGGACCCCAAAAGCCTGAAATGCTTTGCTCCCCTTCCCTGGATGGGAACAGCGGGCACGGCTTGGGAGAGGGTGGGGGCACCAGGGAAGCCTGGGCTCCATCTTGGCCCACTTGCTTGCCTGCCGGGGGCCTTGGCCAGTCTCCCCACTTCTCGGAGCTTCCTTGCCTCCACACCCTGGTGGGCAGGTCTGGGTGGAGCAGGGGGGTGGGAGGGGGGTGAGGGAGTTTGCTCTGTTCCCACCTCAGGACTTGGGGGAACCCACACCCGGCTGTCCCGGAGGAGCAGCTCTTTTGTACTGATGTTTGTATAAAATTATTTTTGTCTGAGGATCAAAAGCTGGGTCTATTTATACCCCAGCGATGTGATGGCATGTGGATGTGAAGCCTGGAGTGGGTGTGGTGGGTAAGCTCCCCACCCCCACCACTCCACCGCGGAGCAGGGCAGGACTTCGCAGGAAGAGGCATGGGGTGATGGGTTGTGTGCAGTGCTGGTGGCTAGGGAGGTGGGGGCTGGGGCCGCAGCTTAACTACGGCCAACGTCAAGGCAAATCCAGACAGGAGTCAGGAAGATTCCTGGGGGTGGGGAAGGGTGTGGGCAGCCACAGCTCCACAGAACCAGCTTAACAGTGGCTGACTTCTTAATCACTTCAAGCAGTAAACCCCCAAGTATACAAGCTGTTTGCTTGCCTCAAAAATGAATCACTCCCTAACAAATCAAAATGTCAGGATGGCTTTCCCCGAGCAGCTTATTTATCAGAATGGTGAATGGAGGGGGCCGAGAGTATGGGCACTGAGCTGAGGGTAAGCTGATGCTGTTACGCTCTGGACAATGCCCCAGCCTGGATGGTTTGGCGGTCACCAAGGCGGTCACCTACCCCTTCTCTTAAGACACGTGTCTTCTCTCTCAAGCTCTTTGAAGCCCGGATTTATTATGGTAAAATATGTGGGGTGGAGTGTGTGGGGGAGCCAAAGAGACGCTGAGACTGCGGTCAGGATAGCAAAGTTCCTTCATGTAGGGAACGGATTAGGGGTCAAGCCTTAGACGGACAAAAAATACGGTGCACCTCCGGTAGGTGCTAAGAGTTAGAGAAAAAAGAAACCCCGCCAACTGCCGAAAACACCCATTCGCGGGTCTAGCTGAGTGGAGGCAACTGGAGGCATCTTTCCCTCATCTGCTGCTATAAAAATCCAGCTCCTTTCCTTCCATGGCACAGGGACCCAGAAAGCCTCAGAGATGTTTTCTGTTTGTTTGTTTGCTTTTTAGCTCAGTGCCCAGACTCCCTCTGCAATTTCCTGGGGCTCCTCCCCAAATCAAGCTGGCAACACTTTGAGAGCCGGTTCGACCAAGGGCTCAGCAGAGAACTCAGGAAAAGCGCCTGCAGTCGGGGCTCTGGGCCTCCCGCTCTTGCTTCATCCTGTTCTCGATGAACTAGCTTTGCCGGGAGTGCCAACGGACTCTCTGGACGCGAGTTAAACACACATGGGCTGCCAAGTATTTGCAAACTCACAGATGCACCAGAGATCATGGGACCAGGGCACGGGCAAACAGGCCTCTGTGAAAGCTCCTCCAGCAGATAAAGTTCTTGGCCCTTCCCGAGAGGGTCTCAAGAAAAGCCTGTGAGATGTGAATGGAAAGGTCATATGGACCTTCATACCATGTGGCTGATCCCACCTTTAGAAATTGATGCTGTGAAGGCACCGTGGGTGGGTGCACGGATATTCAAAGCATTGGTGCATGTGACACGGAACTGGTGACATCTGAAGCATGCAACAATTAGACAAAAACCAAATAAATCCTCCTACGCCCGGATGATGAAATCCTTGGCGGCTGTCAAACATGCTGGTATAAAAGAAGATGAAATGTGGAGGGAAACGCTCAAGACATAGTAAATAAAAGAAGGTTTGAAAAAACATGTCCCATCTGCTCCCACTGTTGTAAAAAATAAATAAATAAAAGGTTAAAAAAAAAAAAAGATCTGCCTTCCAATGTAGGGGACATGGGTTTGATCCCTGGTCTGGGAAGGGAAAAAACTAAGATCATGGCATCTAGTCCCATCACTTTAGGGCAAATAGAAGGGGAAAAAGTGGAAATAGTGACAGATTTTACTTTCTTGGGCTCCAAAATCACTGCAGATGGTGACTGTAGCCATGAAATTAAAAGATGCTTGCTCCCTGGAAGAAAAGCTATGACAAAGCTAGACAGCATATTAAAAAGCAGAGACATCACTTTATGGATGAAGGTCCAGATAGTCAAAGCTATGGTTTTTCCAGTAGTCATGCACAGATGTGAAAGTTGGACCATAAAAAAGGCTGAGTGCCGAAGAATTGATGCTTTGGAATTGTAGTGCTAGAGAAGGCTCTTGAGAGTCCCTTTGATTGAAAGAAGATCAAACCAGTCATTCCTAAAGGAAATCAACCCTGAATATTCATCGGAAGGACTGATGCTGATGCTGAAGCTCCACTACTTTGGCCACCTGATGGGAAGAGCCAACTCATTGGAAAAGACCCTGATGCTGGGAAAGACTGAGGACAGGAGGAAAAGGGGATGACAGAGGATGAGATGGTTGGATCTCACCTGATCTCATCCACGTTTGGATGGATGGCATCACCAACTCAATGGACATGAGTCTGGGCAAACGCCGGGAGATAGTGAAGGACAGGGAAGCCTGGTGTGCTGCAGTCCAGCGGGTCAAAAAGAGTTGGACACGACTGAGGGACTGAGCAACAACAACTGGGAAGATTCCACATGCCATGGAGCAACTAAGCCCAGGAGCTGCAACTAGAGAAAGCCCTCGCAAAGCAACGAAGATGTAGTGCAGCCAAAAATTAAAAAAAAAAAAAAAGACTTTCCTCAT
>NW_011494865.1:1439502-1441683 GCF_000754665.1 Bison bison bison | reverse complement strand
CTTCCCCCATAAAAAAAAAAAACTTGCTGCCAATTCATCTCAAACTTTTCACACACACACACACACAAAATCCAGGCTCTGTCTCTCTCCTTGTACGGAAAAAAAAGTGTTAGTTGCTCAGTCATGTCGGACCGACTCTTTGCAACCCCATGGACTGTAGCCTGCCAGGCTTCTCCATCCATGGGATTTTCTGGGCAAGCACACTGCAATGGGTTGCCATTTCCTTCTCCAGGGGATCTTCTGACCCAGGGATTGAACCCGGGTCTCCAACATTGCAGGCACACTCTTTACCAACTGACTCCCCACAGAAGCCCTCTCCTTGTACCGGGAGAAAAGCAAACAGACTGGAGTGGAAGTCGTGGGAGCACCGGGTGGTTTACTAGGGTGAGTTTTACTTTAATTTTTTTGTGCTTGTCTGAATTTTCCAGGACTTCTACCACATTCAGCATTTTAAACCAGAAAAAGAGGGGAAGGATGAAGGAAGGCACCCGGGCAGGTGGACACTGCTGGGTCCCTAACATAGACCTTCGATCTGTTCTGGCCTCCGGAGCTCTCTCTCCCGGAATCACTAAGAACCTGCCCAAAGCTGGGGCCAGACGCGATGCTCCGGAGCAGGCGGGACAATGGTGAAACGCATTCCCTGCTTTCCAGGAGCCCCGGGCTTTACAGGGTCAGGCCAGGGTCTTCCTGCTGCCCTCGGGCCCTGTTCTGACAGTTATTCTGGGAAGATGAACTCATGAGTAACTCTCTGGCGTTTGTCAAGCACACACACAAAATACCACGAGAAGGTCAGTCTATTTTAAGTACGCTGATAGAGGGAGGGCTGGTCTGCAGGTCAGGACCCCTCAGGATCTCGGACGGGCCCCCCCATTCTCTGTGGGTCTGTATGTTTTTATGAGAAACACAGTACAGTGAGTGAGGCTCTCTGCACTTAAATGGTCAGTTTTCTTTTTCCCTATAAATTGGAATTTGATTTGAGTCCCACAGCCTTTTGGGGACGTGGGGAAAGAGGAAGAGACTGAAAAGGGCACCCTGAGTACACGTTGTGCGCCACTGTCGTTGACAAACCTGGACAGCATAGTAAAAAGCAGAGACATCACTTTGCCGACAAAGGTCCAGATAGTCAAAGCTATGTCCAGTAGTCACGCACGGATGCGACAGCTGGATCATAAAGAAGGCTGAGCATCAGAGAGTTGATGCTTTCGAATTGATGAGGATGAGATTGTTGGATGGCATCACTGACTCAATCGACGTGAATCTGAGCAAACTCTGGGAGATAGTGAAGGACAGGGAAGGCTGGTGTGCTGCAGTCCCTGGGGTTGCAAAGAGTCGGACACGGCCGAGTGACTGAACAACAATGCTGTTGCCTTTGGGTGGAACACCCACTAAGCTTTCCCCATGAGAGCAAGGTTGCCACAGAAGGCAGTGTCCAGCGCTAGCCAAATGCAGCCCAGAAGCTTGCAGGTATGTTTGGCTTTGCTCACATCTCGTTTGTGCTTTGCTTGATTTAGGCACTACCATTCATACATTGGGAGATTCTACATACAAGTCTGGGTTTCTGGCTTCTTAAAAAACAACGACGTGGCATCACTGGGCCCTATTCTCACGTGGCAGCAACTGGAAGAAGTGAGCAGTTCCCTTCCCCTCCCTAACTTGCCTGGTGCTCGTAGGCATTTTAGTTACAAATCTCTGCTCTTTATCTTTGGATTCTTGGTCGAATCCATGGGACTTGGAAAAGGAAGTTCCAACCCCCAGTGACCTTTCGTCAGCTCCCTCCTCCAGCCCTATCCCTCACCTTTCCAATCAGTGGGGGCCGGGGAGGACCTGTGGAGATGGGGCCCTGCCTCTTGTAGCCCAGGGAGGTCTCAGACTGAGTGACACGAACCCATTGCTCGGACCTCCCTGGTGGTCCAATGGTCAAGAATCCGCCTGCCAACGTAGGGAACATGGATTCAATGTGGTCTGGGAAGATCCCGCACGCCACAGGGCAACTGACCCCCTGTGCTACAACCACTGAAGCCTGTGCACCCTAGAGCCTGTGCTCCGCAACAAGAGAAGCCACTGCAGTGAGAAGCCAGAGCACCGCAACTAGAGAGCAGCCTCGCTCTCTGCAACTAGAGGAAGCCCAGTTACAGCAACGAAGACCCAGTGCAGCCAAAAAAAAAAAAAAAAAAAAAACTT